>NC_088173.1:70268160-70576815 GCF_028769735.1 Zonotrichia leucophrys gambelii
TCAAGAGGTTCCACAGGGAAATGGAAGAGAATTCCCTATTGTTGCACAGGAAACACATCTTCAGGAGTCTTCAGCATCCAGCCTGCCTCTGGGACCTTCCCTGAGGGCTGGTGACATCTACACTGACCTGGAGCAGGGAACTTCCTCCTCATTCCCCTGGGATGGGCAAAAACCCCAGAGCACGGGGAGGGCAGGGATCCCAACCCAGCACCCAGCTGAGGGGTGGACATCCAGTCTGGGAGAGGGTTGGGGACACTTCAAACACTTCAGGCCTGGGACACCTTCAAACACCTTCCAGGGCCTGAAGGGTTTGGGGACACCTTCAAACACCTTCCAGGGCCTGGGGACACCTTCAAACACCTTCCAGGGCCTAAAGGGGTTTGGGGACACCTTCAAACACCTTCCAGGGCCTGAAGGGTTTGAGGACACCTTCAAACACCTTCCAGGCCTAAAGGGGCTCCAGGAGAGCTGGAGAGGGACTGGGGACAAGGGATGGAGGGACAGGACACAGGGAATGGCTCCCACCGCCAGAGGGCAGGGATGGATGGGATATTGGGAAGGAATCCTTCCTTGTGAGGGTGCTCAGCCCTGGCACAGGGTGCCCACAGCAGCTGTGGCTGCCCCTGGATCCCTGGAAGTGCCCAAGGCCAGGTTGGATCCATCTGGGATGATGGCCCAGGACAAGGGGTTGGAACTGGATAATCTTTAAGGTCCCAACTTCTGGTTTGATGCACTCAAGCACCTTGGATATCCCAGATTTCTGCCCAAAAATCCTGTGACTTTTCCCAACAGCCCCTGTAGTCTCACCTTCTTTTCCAGCTCCTCTTTTACCCTTTCTCCAGAGCTTCCCAAAGCAAGGAGAGGCCCAAGGAAAGGCTGTGGCCAAGGCTGACAAGATAAAGAGTTAAAGCAGGCCAAGCCAAACCTTTGGAAGAACAAGGGCTCAGCAATAAATCAGATATTAGAAGGCAGGAAGGTGCTGTATAGAGGAATCAAAGTCCGGAACAGGATGTATATAAAGCAAATATTGAACTAACTTTGATAACACAGAAAAATGGAAGATTTTTGGTGGGGTTGAGCGAGGGCTCAATTGGAACCATTAGAAATTTCCTGTTTCACTCGCGTGGGGAGGTTTTGCAGTGATCTATACAATGCATTGTGTGCTTGCTGAATTCCTAGCCATGAATGGGTCACCCACATTTTAATTTCCATGCTTTTTTTTGGTTGTTTTTCTGTCTGTCCTGGAGCAGTCCAGCTATTGAAATCCTCCAGACCTTGCCTGTTGGGTGTTTTCTTTCCTACCAAGACATCAAACTGCCCTGAAGGTTTATTTTAAGCCAATTCAATAGGAGGGATCACACAAGCACCTTGTGGGACGTGTACAATGGGAGCCTAACCCAGGGCTATTCAATTAACAAGTGCTCCCATTTCCATGCAATTCCTGTCGGGAATTCATTCCTTTAATTAGGCTGGTAATTTATGAATCTAAAGAGGCACCATTTGTTGGTGGACACGTAGGCAAAGAAATTCCAGATGAGTTCACATGGAAGGAAGAGGAGCTCATGAAAAGCCAAGCTGAGCTGGAAACCTCCCCAGATACAACCAGACTGACCAAAATGAGGTAATTAAAAGCAAGAAACTGGACTAAAACCCCTAATTTGGGGTGTGCTCAGGAAAATCTACCTCACCTCTGTTAGGAAATGAAACTCAGATAGTTCCCCATCATTTAAAGCCTCTCAAAGGATTTTTAACTTCCCATTTTTTTTTCATGGAAAGGGTGTCCAGCCTTGGCAGTGGTGGAATCCCCATCCCTGGAGGGATTTAAAGGCCATGTGAATGTGGCACTTGGGGACATGGGTGAGTGGTGGCCCTGGCAGTGCTGGGGGAATGGTTGGACTTGGTAACCTTGGAGAGCTTCTGAGCAATGAGCAATAACCCTTCCCATGAAGAAATTTTCCCAAATATCCAATCTAGACCTCCCCTGGCCCAGCCTGAGGCTGTTCCCTCTCCTCCTGTCCCCGTTCCCTGGCTGTCCCCTCAGAGCCACAAGGGCCCCCCTGATCCCCCTTTTCTCCAGGCTGAGCCCCTTCCCAGCTCCCTCAGCTCCTCCTGGTGCTCCAGACCCTTCCCCAGCCCCCAAAACCACCCCCAGCACTGGAGGTGCCCCAGCTCAGTGACCTGGTGCTGCTGCCACCCCAATTCCTGATTTACAGCTGGGAGCTCTTTCCAAACCCAGCTGCACAGCAAGGGAAAACTCCTGGATTCCAATCCAGAATCCAATTCCAGCCCCAGAAGCGGCTGCTTGATGGGCACACCTGGAATATGCAAAGCAGGCTGGATTTACATCAAGTGTCCATAAAAACCAAATCGAGCACAAAACCTCCCCCCAAAATGCAAAAGTGATGTAAAACAGAGACAGAAAATCAGCTGCAGGCTCAGCTTAACCAGCAAAAATGGGATTGATGCTCAGCCCCTGAGGGAAAGCAGGGTAAGGTGGGATTGCCCTCTCCATGGCAGCCAGATTTGAGATCCATGGATCCTGAAGCTGCATCCTCGTTTCTGTGAGCGCAAGGAGGAAGGTTTAGCACCTCCCTGTATTTGTAAATCTGTAAATATCAATTTATGCTCACACACAGCTGCTGAGAAACAAGAGACAGCAGCACAAAGCAGATGAATCTTCTTCTAGTTTGAATTTTACCCAATTAAAAGCTCGAGCAAGAAGGTCTAAATTTAAAATAGCAGCTAAAAAATACCCCATAAAACCTCAAATTTTTATATTTTAATTTGAATGCAAACAACTCACCTTTCTGCCAGTTTAAAAATTTAACATGAAAACCATTCAAAGTTTAAAAATTCCAGTTTAGGAACCTGTGAGTTTATTAAAGGAGTCAAAGCTTGACTTTTTGAATTTTACCCAATTAAAACCTCAAGCAGTCTTGAGTTTGAATTCTACCCAATTAAAAGCTCGAGCAAGGTCTAAATTTAAACTAGCAGCTAAAAAATACCCCATAAAACATTAATTTTTTATTTTAATTTGAATGCAAACAACTCACCTTTCTACCAGTTTAAAACTTTTAAATGAAAACCACTCAAAGTTTAAAAATTCCAGTTTAGGAACCTGTGAGTTTATTAAAGGAGTCAAAGCTTGACCTTTTGAATTTTTACCCAATTAAAAGCTCAAGCAAGAAGGTCTAAATTTAAAATAGCAGCTAAAAAATACCCCATAAAACCTCAAATTTTTATATTTTAATTTGAATGCAAACAACTCACCTTTCTACCAGTTTAAAACTTTTAAATGAAAACCATTCAAAGTTTTAAAATTCCAATTTAGGAACCTGTGAGTTTATTAGAGTCAAAGCTTGACTTTTTGAATTTTACCCAATTAAAACCTCAAGCAGTTTTGAGTTTGAATTCTACCCAATTAAAAGCTCAAGCGAGGTCTAAATTTAAACTAGCAGCTAAAAAATACCCCATAAAACCTTAAATTTTTATATTTTAATTTGAATGCAAACAACTCACCTTTCTACCAGTTTAAAACTTTTAAATGAAAACCACTCCAAGTTTAAAAATTCCAGTTTAGGAACCTGTGAGTTTATGAAAGGAGTCAAAGCCAGGCAATGGATGGATACTGTTTATTGGTTCTTTCCATCACATCTGAGTTACAGGTGTAAAAGTCACACAAACTGCAGGTATAAACATGTAAAACAATACAAAAATAAATGGAAAGGTAATTTTATATTTACTGAATCAAGTTGTGTAATAAATACGAGAGGCAAAAAGCTTCAATCACACCATTCAGCTGAACTGAAGTTACAGTAGTGTTTGTAAATAACACGTTTTTCACTTAGACTTGCAAATATTAAAGCATTGAGAACTAGTATAAAAGTGAATTTTGGCACATTGAAAAGTGAGAAGTGTTACACCAGGATCTGGCAGTTGGGTAAAAATGAAGCAATTTCTCACGAGCTTTCTGAGGTACATTTTTAACAACCTAAGATTAGATCAACCTTGTGGTTCTACCAACTCACAGTTCACAATTCACTATACTAGTCACAATTTTTTTTTCCCTTTTCAAGAATACCAAAGTATTCCAGAGCTTAAATCTGTGCAAATTCAGACAAGTTTCAATTAAAAAATAACAATAATTAAAAAAAAAAAAATTCAACTTATTAGGGAACCCTCACATGCAACTCAACTCCTCCTTGCAATCCGGTGTGTTAATTGCAAAGTGTAAAACTGGATTAATCCCAAATTGCACAGCTTCAAATTCAAATATACTCCCAGATTGCAGAGCAGCTCAAGTTGCAAAGGTTCCCCTGCTAAGTTTGTCACATTTGAATCCTATAACTTCAGTAACTTCTGATCACACTCATTCCCGGTGAGGAGAAATTAAAAAACACCACCACAAGCTGCTAACAAAGGTCAGCAAAGCGTGGAAACCCCTTGAGGACTCTTCAGCACTTCCCAAGCTCAGGAATGCCTGGACACAAATTTTTCCAAGTACAATAAAAGAGAAAAGGAAAGGTGTAATGGCACTTTTGCTGTATCCAAACATCAGTGGGTTAGAAATGGTGCTTTTTTTGTGTTTTTTTTTTTTTTAATTATACAGTAGAAAAAATTGTTCAAACCTCGAGTTTCATCCTCACCCTGACTTGCAAGGAGTGAGGACACCAAATCCCCTGGGCTGGGGATTCCATACAGTACAAACAGCTCTGACCAGAGTACAAAAGTTACGCTCTTCTTAAAAAAAAAAGAAAATAATAAATTCAAAAAGCACTGCTGATTGTTAGAATTGACTCCCAAAAAATCAGCAACTGCTCTTCAACAGCAGCAGCAGCATCAGGCATTTCAGTCCTCAAAGAGTTTTCTTTTAAACAGTTTAACCATTTGTGCTAATATTTGTCACTAGGTTAAATTTAAATTTTTTTAAGTCCTTTCACCAAAACCGTTATTTTCCTTTAAAAAAAAAAGAAAGGGGTGGTGCAACCCCTGACATCCATTTATTTGGGGAATAAATGGTGTCATCTGCAAGGCACTACTACATTTAAAGGATACCATTGTCACAGTTTCACTATTTCGGTATTTTTATTTATTTTTTTTTTCTTCTTTGTCTTTTGTTCTGGTTGAACAGTTGAAAGTCACAGTTTAAAAATAAAGGATAAAAATTGAGGTAATCAATTTCTTTCAATACCAAAATACATGAATTGAGCCAGTACCAGTCTGGTGAAAGGTCTTTGTAATACACAGCTATGACCATAGAGCACATGCAGCACAGCACAGGAGGGTTCTAGGCCTTTGTTCCGAGCTCTCCTGCTCCAGTTTTTAAGGAACACCTCAATTTGCACACTCACAACCCAATTATTTCCTTTTCTTTTTTTGTTCACAGGGCTGGGAATTCCAGCTGGACCAAGCCCCATATCCATGTTGATGTGAGAGCTGCACAAATTGGAGTTCTTAAAAAGAGTTCAGCAGAGCAAAAATCAGCTACAGCATCTTCATCTATTTTCAATCAATTGCACTTAAATCTACTCTGTATCCACTCAGGAGTTGAGACAAAGCCTCCAGCACGTGCCTGCTGTCCCAACCACTGGAATTTCTTCCCACATCACATCCCACTACTCTAAAAATATGGCTTTGCAGGTGAGAGAACTGGAACAGCTGGGTTTACACTGAGTTCATTGGCAAAACAATTCCAATTGGAGCCACCATTTCCTAATGCCCCTTTTTATTGCAGCCCCACCACCACCACCAGAATTTTGGGATTCCTAAAAAAATTCTGGGCTGTGAAATCATCTCATGCAACCAACTGGATTTAGTTGTAAACCCCTGGCAGCCCCCCCAAACCCCACTGCTAGCTACCTTTGCTCTACAGGCACTACAGGATATTAAGACTAAAATTTAGCCATGCATAGATAAAACTCACGAGCTTTATCAGGATGCTCCACACTTGTGATCCAGGGAATACCCCAGGAAAGCCTAAAAACACAAACTAATTGCTGGCTTTTACTGGCCTCTAACAGGATACAAGTAGTTTTTATATAAAGTCTCGTGGTGTGCAAAAAAAAAAATTAAAATAAAATACTAAAGTCTTCAATTCAGACAGCTTTCTAAATCTAGGGGGAAAGCAAGGAATGAAACCTTATCAATATTTCTATCCCAGCTTGCAGCACCTGGAATTCCACCTCTGCACTGTGCAACACTCACAGGACAGGCATCCAGCAATGGAGACCAAAACCACCTAAAATGTGCTTCAGGTTACTGAAATTTCACTTATTTCATATTCCAAAGGTAAAAAATACATCTCCTTAGCAAAGTATAAACTCTAATTTAGCCTCAAGTTTGATGGCAGGGGTTAAATCTCATTTTCCTGCCTTGGGATGAGCTGTGCAGATACATTTGAATTATTTTAAGTGTCCTGCAAGAGATTTTTCATTCCATTTCTTGCTGTATCACAAACATCTGGTCAGAAAGAAAAGCTGCAGTTGCAGTAAAAGACTGAGCTGTCCCTAAGGCAAAGGAATATGAAAATCAAAAATTCCTGCTGGGCTGCTCTCACCTTAATTCTGAACACATGCATGCTACAATAATCTGCTTATTCAAATAAACTCCAATAATTACCTGTAAGTAGCTGCTAAGGTACTTTAGAATCCTTCAGGCAGGGATTTATGAAGCCTCCTTTAAAATGATGCTGAATTAAGTCAGGACAGGCTGCCAGCATTCCTGTTCTATCATTTAGGAACTATAAAAATTCTGTTGCAAGTATTTAAAAAGCTGATTTCTCACCAGCACAGGGAAATGTTACAGTGTGCAAACTCTTCTGGAAGCTCCACAAACAAGTTCCTGCCTCTTTCAAGTAACATCCTTTGCTATTTTTTACCTTTGGAAATCATTTATCTTCACGAAAAGGAATTCTTCAGCTGAAGAATCTCCCCCTTGCCTTGCCTTGCCTCATTTTTAGGACTGCAATAGGAATCCTCCAGGGATAATCTAAGCAAGGTGCACATTGCAGCCAGCCAGGAAATATTTTCAAGACTCTCAATGAGAGCACTGGGAAGAAATTAAGATTTCTCCACTGATTTCACCCTGAAATGTATAAATAGCTTTTCTTTAAAGTCAGAATTTCAAGTGCAGACTCAAACTGTGCTGAGGTTTGAGATGGGCTGAGCCCTGGCAAAGGTGGGGGTGGGAGTGTTCCCTCATCCCTCTCTTTGGGAACACCCTGACAGCTCTGGGATTAGGAACTTTACTGAGTTGTTCCCACTGTTCCCACAATTTTCCCTTTGGGATTGCCCTGACAGCTCTGGGATCAGGGACTCTGGAAAGTGTTCCCCCATTTCTCGCTTTGAGAACACAACAACAGCTCTGGGATCAGGGACTCAGTTCTGAGTTTTCCCCACTGTTCCCCCATTTCTTGCTTTGGGAACATCCCAACAGCTCTGGGATTAGGGACTTTACTGAGTTCTTCCCACTGTTCCCACAATTTTCCCTTTGGGATTGCCCTGACAGCTCTGGGATCAGGGACTCTGAGTGTGTTCCCCCATTTCTCACTTTGGGAATGCTCTGACAGCTCTGGGATCAGGGACTCAGTTCTGAGTTATTCCCACTGTTCCCCCATTTCTCGCTTTGGGAACATCCCAAGAGCTGCAGATTCAGGGATTCTAAATTTTTTGATCATTCTCCCATTTCTTGCTTTGGGAACACACCAAGAGCTGTGGGATTGGGTGCCCATCTGAGTTTTTCCCATTGTTCCCCTATTTCTCGCTTTGGGAACTCTCTGAAAGCTCTGGGATCAGGGACTCAGTTCTGAGTTCTTCTCATTGTTCCCCCATTTCTCGCTTTGGGAACACCCCAACAGCTCTGGGATTACGGACTCAATTCTGAATTTTTCCCACTGTTCCCCCATTTCTTGCTTTGAGAACACCCTGACAGCTCTGGGATTAGGGACTTTATTGAGTTGTTCCCACTGTTTCCACATTTTTCACTTTGGGAATGCCCCAGAAACTGTGGGATTAGGGACTCAGTTCTGAGTTTTCCCCACTGTTCCCCCATTTTTCGCTCTGGGAACACCCTGACAGCCCTGGGATTAGGAATTTTACTGAGTTGTTCCCACAATTTTCCCTTTGGGATTGCCCTGACAGCTCTGGGATTAAAGACTGAGAAAGTGTTCCTCCATTTCTCACTTTGGGAACACACAAACAGCTCTGGGATTAGGGACTCAATTCTGAATTTTTCCCATTGTTCCCCCATTTCTCACTTTGGGAATCCTCTGAAAACTGTGGGATCAGGGACTCAACACTGAGTTTTTCCCTCTGTTCCCCCATTTCTCGCTTTGGGAACATCCCAACAGCTGCAGATTCAGGGATTCTAACTTCTTGAATAATTCTCCAATTTCTTGCTTTGGGAACACACCAACAGCTCTGGGATCAGGGGCTCTTGAGTTTTTCCCATTGTTCCCCCATTTCTCGCTTTGGGAACACACCAAGAGCTGTGGGATTAGGGACTCTGAGAAAGTGTTCCCCCATTTCTCGCTTTGGGAACACCCCAACAGTTGCTGATTAGGGACTGATTAGGGATTAGTTCTGAGTTTTCCCCACTGTTCCCCCATTTCTCGTTTTGGGAACATCCCAACAGATGTTGATTAGGGACTCAGTTCTGAATTTTTCCCATTGTTCTCCCATTTCTTGCTTTGGGAACTCTCTGACAGCTCTGGGATTGGGGACTCAGTTCTAAGCTTTTCCCACTGTTCCCCCATTTCTCGCTTTGGGAACGTCCTAAGAGCTGCAGATTCAGGGATTCTAAGTTTTTTAATCATTCTCCCATTTCTTGCTTTGGGTACACACAAACAGCTCTGGCATTAGGGACTCAATTCTGAGTTTTTCCCATTGTTCCCCCATTTCTCGCTTTGGGAATCCTCTGAAAACTGTGGGATTAGGGACTCAACACTGAGTTTTTCCCTCTGTTCCCCCATTTCTCGCTTTGGGAACATCCCAAGAGCTGCAGATTCAGGGATTCCAAGTTTTGAATCATTCCCCCATTTCTTGCTTTGGGAACACACCAAGAGCTGTGGGATTGGGGACTCAATTCTGAGTTTTTCCCATTGCTCCCCCATCTGTCACTTTGGGAACATCCTAACAACTGTGGGATTAGGTGCTCATCCAAGCTTTTCCCATTCCCCCATTTCTCACTTTGGGATGCTCTGACAGCTCTGGGATTAGGGACTCAATTCTGAGTTATTCCCACTGTTCCCCCATTTCTCGCTTTGGGAACACACCAAGAGCTGTGGAACTGGGGACTCTGAGAAAGTGTTCCCCCATTTCTCGCTTTGGGAACATCCCAACAGATGTTGATTAGGGACTCAATTCTGAATTTTTCCCATTGTTCCCCCATTTCTCGCTTTGGGAACACACCAAGAGCTGTGGGATTAGGGATTTTTCTGAGTTGTTCCCCCATTTCTCGCTTTGGGAACATCCCAGCAGCTGTGGCATTAGGGACTCTCTTACTTTTTTTAATTATTCCCCCATTTTTTGCCTCAGGAACACCCAAAGAGTTCTGGGATTGGGGACTCTTCCGAGTCTGTTCCCCCATTTCTCGCTTTGGGAACCCCAATCCCACATCCTGAGCTCCCCCCCGACCATCAAAGCTCCTGTGCAACGATTTCCAAGGGACACCCAGGAATTGTTTGATATCTGCACCATGGCCCAATTCCACAATTACATTCTGACCTTGTTTTAGGAAATAAATCCAGTTTTGCTTCTTTTCTCCTCCTTCTTCTTCTTTTTCCCACGTTTCCACCACAAGCCAGAGATTCCAGGTGATGCTTTGGACAGTCTGGAATTAAGGTGAAGTGGAAGCAATCCTGACAGTACAAACAGCTAAGCAGTTACCATGTTAAATGCCAACCTTAGGGGAACAATCCCTTGGTTTGGGAAGGAGTGCTGAAAACAAACATTTCACTTGATTTCTTGTGAGCCAGAAGGACAAAAGAGCATTTTTGGTTCCTGACACAAGGACAGGAACACTCAGGATCCACGTGCTTAAATCTTCTGCTCAAAGAGGTCGTGGTACTCCTGCTCCTCCAGCTCCCTGTTGTACTTCTCAATTTCCCTGTTGGCTTCTTCCAAGTAATCATTCATGAACTGGTCCATTACTGGTTGGGAAAGGTGAAGGAAGAACATTTGTGCAAATGGAGTTTAGTAGAAAAGAACATCCAGGTTTGAAGGAAGTGCCAGTTGTGGGACACTCAGTGAAAGCAGAAATTCGGTATATTACTTTCTGGAAGTTCTACAGAAGTTCTCTAGAACTTCTAGAAGTCAGAGCTACCCCAACTCAGGGAATAAAGGAGCAGCAGGCACAAGGGGTATTTCCCAGTCAAGAGGAAGATCTAAGAACAGCAAAACCATAGCAGGGTTAAATGGGATGTTAGGAAGAAATTCTTCCCTGGGAGGGTGGTGAGGCCCTGGCACAGGTTACCCAAAGAGGTTTTGGACTCCCCATCCCTGGAAGGTGCTGGAATGAGATCAGCTTCAAGGTCCATTCCAACCCAAACCATTCTGGGACTCTGAACACATTTCCAGCTGTTTAAAAGTTTAGAACTCTGCCCAAAACTCAAATCCCCCAGAAAGGCTTAACCAGGCCTGCAGCTTTCCCGGCCAAACACCAAGGGGGAGGTGGAATGAAGAGTCCTGGAATGGTTTGGGGTGGAAGGAGCTTAAAGTTCATCTCATCCCACCCCCTGCCATGGACAGAGACACCTCCCACTATCCCAGGGTGCTCCAAGCCCCATCCAACCTGGCCTTGGACGCTTCCAGAGATGGGGCATCAAGAATTTTCCACTGAAGTCCAAATTTGCTGTCGGGTTTTGTGTCCTGCAGACAGAAATCTGCTTAAAATTTTCAAGTTGTCCCACAGGACACAGGAAATAATTCTGCTCTTATTCCAAAGCAGCATCACCTGGATTTTTACCAAGTTTGGAGAAGTTACTGTGAAAACTAAACTGGGGATATAAAACCAATTTGGAAGTTGGTGAGCAAAGACAAAAGCAACAGGAAGTTATGAAAATGAGAGAATCACAGAATCATTTAGGCTGGAAAAGCCCTCAGAGATCACCAAGGGCAGCTGTTAACCCAGCACTGCCACGGCCACCGCTGAGCCAGGTCCCCAGGTGGTGACCAAGGACAAGAGGAACCTTGGCAAGGAATTCCAGGGTAAAACTAAGGACAAAAATATGATTGTTTTCACTGGAGTGTGTGCACACATGAAATTACATTCATTTGGAAGTTTTATCAGTCGTGCCCAGGCATTCAGTGCTATTACAGCGCTATTTGGTTTGAAAAATATTTTTTTGACAAGCTGTGGTCCATAAATTATTCCCTGCATGAGCTCATGGGCAGTTTGGGGTTTGTTTTGTTGGTTCTATTCTGTTTCTGAGATCTTATCTCTCAAGAAAGGCTTTAAAACTAAGCTTTAGCTGGCAAGGAACTGGTTCTTTACCATATCTGCTTTGGCACTCAACATTTCAGAGCTGCACAGTTCATTGCCTACCTAAAACCTTCCCCAAAACCCCCCATTTTAAAGGATACATGGATGATAATCCATTTTGTCACCAAAAAAATTCACAAATTGAGTCCCATTGTAAAAATAACCAGCTGGGAGTGGATCCAAGTGGCGTTTCACCTGCAGCAGGAAAAGAATTTAAATTAAACACCTGTAGGGACAGTCCTTACAAACTCAAATAGATAAAAGAAAATGAAAAGGCCATTACAGCAACCAAAGATGGCCAATTTTACACCTTCTCCTGCTTTCCAGAGTGAATTTGGAGCTCTGAGATCAGATTTATACCTCAAATCCCTCCTGGACAGCTCCAAAAGTGCTGTAATAATTTAGTGCTCAGCACACTTGTTGTGGCAGGTGCTCTGTCATCCAGATGGATATTTAAGGGAAACCAGCCAAAAGAAGGGTTTGTAAATTATTGCTTTTACTCACGTGGATGTTTTTGATTTCCTGCAGGGTTAACATTCCTCTGGTTTTCAGGGCTTTCCTCTGAGGTTTCTGTATGAAGAAGGAGATTCCAGTTATGTGATACCACAGCTTAGCTGGTTAAAAAATAAATTAAAAACAAAAAAATCCCCAAACCACCACACAGAAACATGTATTTTTAAAAAATCATTTCTAAAATTATTGAGTTCCATGAAGGTACTCACAACTATGTTCTGAAAACAAAAGTAAAAATTCACTGATCTTACAGAAAACACTCAGAAATTTAAAATTCTGTAAGTATTTTAAACAAGACAATTTAAATACAGCTTTACTGTAAGAAAGCTGGCACAGGAACAGAAAAACAACTTCATTTTGAGCCTGAGAAATTCTGTAATTCTTTTCTTTCCTGCAGCATGTGGTAACTCTTAGAGCTATCTGAAACCCTCAATTAGCCATGACTGTACAAAAAGTGTTTATAGTCCTGAATTGCTCAAAGAGGAAACACTTCACACTTGAGATAAGCATTTAAGTTCCAAGTTTTCATAAAATTTAAGTAGCATTCCACCAAGAGCTTTCTTACATGGCAAAGCATTTGTCTCCATATTTTACCCCTGTGGTAAGTACAGAGCATGAGATAATCAGCACAGAAAATGGATTAATTCCCTGAATTAACACAGGGGAACAGAAGATGAGAACCTGAGCATCTCAGAAATTCAAAAACCTCAGAAATCTTGGAAACTTCGCAACTGCTCCAGCCACAGTCTGCAGGAAACACTTCTTCTCTTCCTACACAAATGTTTGTGTGCAAATCCTCCTAATCCATATAAAAGTAATATGCAGTATTTTTTAACTTACAAATGTTCCAAAAAGTTGCCCAGAGAAGCTGTGGCTGGCCCTGGATCCCTGGAAGTGTCCAAGGCTATGTTGGACAGGGTTTGGAACAATTTGGGATGGTGGAAGGTGTCCCTGCCCATGGCAGTGGGGTGGAACTGGATGGGATTTAAGGTCCCTTCCAACCCAAACCATTGCAGGATTTTATGGATCTGTGATTCTGTCAATCAGCTGTGGCAATCCCTCTGTGCAAACTCTGCCTTCTGAGCTCCCTGCAACACCACATTCCCTGTTCCTCACTCCTCATTGCATGGATACATCAGCCATGCAGAAATACACTAATTAAAGATGACAAAATGAACAGGACTCTACCCTCCATTTCAGTGGATTACTTCCAAGGAGGTTTAATTTAGTGAATCAAAACAAATTTTCAGCTTTGCCAGCATTCAGGTACTGGAAGAAGATTTATTTCACAGCACACTTCAGCCCTTGGCAATCACAGCTCAGCTAAATCATCCTGTGTTTATCCTGGACATAATCCATTTGCTCAAGCATTCAAGAGCAAATCAATCCATGAATAAGCTGTAGCAAGCACTAAAACAATACAGAGATTACAACACACATTTGTAAACTCTTAGTCCCCTTCCTGAAATCCATTTGCACCCTAGAATGTCAATACCTTGGTAGAAGAAAAAAAAAAAAAGATTAATTAAGAAACCCAAACATTTCACTGAGCCACTCATTTTTTTCCTTTGGTTGTTAAGAAATGCCAAGCACTGAACAAAAGGAAAACCTGCCCACAAACCTGTTTTGCAGTTTCTCTGAGCCAATCTTTGATATCCTCTTCCTTCAGGGAGCAGCCAATGAACACAAGGAAATATTCCTGTTGACTGCTGCAGTCTCTGGGATCATTTCTGGGATCAGGAGGAGTTGGCCCCTCTGGAACAGGCACCAGGCTCAGGGAATTTGCTGCTGTGTTGTGACACACTTCAATGACTTTATCAGCATCTAACAAGGAGAAGACAGAAGGAAGAGCCTGATAATTGCTAATCTAATCTAACATCAACACTGGTGCAGACAGAATCCAAGACAGAAATACTTTTTTAAACACCCATAAGGTGCAGTGTGATCACAACACCTCAGAGTGATTTGCCCTTACCTGAAAACTTCACTTTGCCCATGATGTGATAAATGTTTCCAGAAAAAGGACTTGGCTTGAGCAACGACTTAATTGCTGTTTGAAACAGAAGATAAACAGATTATCTCAACTCATTTTTCTTCTCTTTGGTGGAGCTTCTGGTAAAACCTGTGCAACTGATCCCTAATCCACATCCCAGTGCTTCCAAAGGAAAAGCTGCCATGTGCCTTGGAGTCTCACTATGTAACATTTATTTTCTCATTCTTTGCCATGGAGTTTGGGAAATAAGTTGTGTTTGGGATAAGGAACTCTCACAGTGTGTGTGGGAGGTAAAATCCTCTTTAACACTACTTGGCTAAGCAGAGGAGAGGTTTGGTAATGTATCTACTCTAGAGCTGAGTCTGTTTTCTAGGAGCTACAAAGAATTATTTGGCATAAAAAGTAGAAGCTGATGGTGACTTATAAAACTGTATTTCAACACTCCCAAATACAATGAGACACAAAATAAAAAAGCAAAGACAGGAAGTTGTCTCAGTCCTAGAAACCAAAAAATTCAATTAGATTTTCATCTGAACAAAAATCATGGGACAATTTTCCAGAGCTGACACTAAGGAACAGAATTTACTGTACTTTTAGGAAGGAAAGCTGAGTTTTCAATTAAAAATTAACTTCAGCAGTGATTAAATAACTGTGTTACGTCAGTGCCTTCCTTCCCCTCCATCCCTCAGCATCCCAAACTTGGATTTCAATCAAGTCAGGCAAAGTTCATTGGTACCTTTGCATTTGGTGACAAATCTTGTTTTCTCCAGAGGGCGGCTGAACCACACACAGATCTGAACCATGGGAGGGAACACGGGCCCAGCCCCATACCTGCCCTCATACCTGCACACAAAAATAAACACCTTCAACACACAGAAATCACAGCAGCTTCTGCTTCTCACCCAGCAAAAAACATCTGCTCTTTCACCACAGGAAGGAAAATACAGAGATTTCTCCTCTGTGAAAATGTGCTGCCAACAGCATCGGGTTTGTCAAAGCACTCGGGACTCCTTTTCATGGAGTTTTGAATTGGTTTGAGTCAAAATGGACCTTAAAAATCATCTCATTCCCACCTCTGCCATGGGCAGGGACATCTTTCACTAGCCCAGGGTGCTCCAAGCCCTGTCCAACCTGGCCTTGGACATTCCCAGGGATCCAGGGGCAGCCACAGCTTCTCTGGGCACCCTCACAGGGAAGAATTTGCCCTAACATCTTATCTTTAGCTTAAAACCCTTCTCCCTTGTCCTATCACCATCTACCCATGTAAAAACTCACATTTCTCCTTTTTTCTGAGCCCTCTTTAGGCACTGCAAGGCTGCAATAAGATCTCCCTGGATGCTTTTGATGCTCTTCCTGCTGCTTTCCTTCTCTTCCACACAACCCAGATCCAATTCTTGCATACTGCCATCAAACAGACTAACAGCTGCCCAAAAGTTTGAAATATTTTCTTTTCCTGCTCTCTGTCTTTGGCTCCATGCAATCACAAGCAGCTCTGATGATATTAATTCAATATCCTCACCCCAAGCCTTGTGCTTCACTCCAGTAGCTTTACTTGGCTACTTGCATCCAATTCAGAACCAATTTTATTAATAAAGAAATACAGACTGCAAGGTATGATAAATGAATGATATTTCCAGCACAGAGCCTGGTCAGCCAGGAGTTATGAGTGCTGAGAGCTGCGAATTTCTGCCAAAAAGGTGCAGCAGAAAGAATTGCAACAAGATGTGTGAAGAGCCCTGAGCCAGGGGAAATCTCAGTTCAGTGGAGATTTGGTGCCACGTGGGTTTGTGGCTGAGCTGTGCCAGGGCTGTCACTGAGGTTCCTGGTTTTTGTGAATAATTGCTCTGCTAATGGCCAGACTGACAGAGCAAGTTCATTCCAGTAATGCTGAATAGCTGTCAGGATGAAATTACTCCAGTCATTATTGACCTCACCCATCCCAATCCTTCCCAGTTTATTCCCACAGGGTTCTTGTCTATTCTTCTGGAAAGCAACAGTAATCTTGCCGTTGATTTAAATGGTGGCCAAAAAGGAGCTTTTCCCCCCATAAAAAAGCAGCAATCTTGTATCCACTAAGAATAATCATCAGCTCTCTTAAAAATGATTTACAAAGCTGCTGCCTGTTCCAAATGAGTAGTCTTAGGGAAAAAAAAAATATATATATAAATGAAGTTAGTGAAACATTTTAATCTTCAAGTTAATTAGAAAAATAGTTTTAATACTTCTCAGTCTAGATACTTGCCAGCCAGGGTACATTAAATATCGAGCTCTCATCATCTGAGGACTTGAAAAACTGCTTTCTGAGAGAATTAGTTCAATATCCTCGTTCCTGTAAAGAGATAAAAATGAAGATTTTTCATTTTCTAAGTTAAATAAAATGGCCACTATCTACTTACATTAAAACATAATGTGCTAGTGACAGTAAAATTAAGAGCACTTTTCCTTTAGTATGGCAGTAACAGCAACATAAATCACACTCTGCAAACAAAACACATTTCCTAATCCCTGTATTTATATGCCCATAAACGTAAAGGGAAAATCCCTTTTGCACGAGAAGCAATTAAGAAAAAATCTGCATTTCCTTCCTATAAATCACCACGGTAAAAAACATGAGAACAGAATTTCTGAGTGCTGGTGGCCCACGTGCCAAAAGCAATAAATCCTGCTGGAAGTTACCTTGTTACAATCCCATTTTCTGCCAGGATGAAGGAAACTCCAGGATTTGCTGCTCTGATCAGGCTCTGCAGCTGCACCAGCAGTGGGTGCCTCTGCTCTGTGGCATGACTTGTGAAAACCACATTACTCACCAGTCCTGTGGAAGGAAATCAGGGGATATTTGGGATATTTTACACAGTTCAGGCATGTAAACAGTGACTAATAAACCATTCAGTGATATTCCAACCATTCTTCTCTTATTTTCCTTCCCTTTCGCTGCGTTCTTTCATTAAAGACAAAAAGAAAATCCACTACAACAAAAAAAAAAAAACCAAGCAGAGAATCTTTCATCTAACAGAATCAATTTAGACTCAATCCATAGAACCAATTAATTAAAACAACAAATCCATACAAGAATCAATTTGAGCAGGACTAGTTTAAAAAAAAATTAAAAAGAACATTAAGGTGTGATGAATTCAATGTGCAGGAAGAGACTGAACAGGTAAAAATCAGATTTTTGGACACTCAGTTGCCACAAGAGAAGGGTTTAGGGTTATTTTTTGTATTTAAACACTCCAAAAGTTTATTCAGACAGCAAGACTGAACCCACGAGGCATCAAAAAGATAACAGAAAACCATCCAGCTCATTCAGTTCTAGGATCCCTGCTTTCCAATTCTACATGATTTGACTTTCAGCCCAGTTCCTCAAAGAAATTGCAGTGTCAACACTTGGTGCCTCCCTAGGATGTCTGCATTGTCCTGAATGGGAGGGATGGAGAGGAAATGGAAAGGAAACAGCCTCAAGCTGTGCCAGGGGAGGGTCAGATGAGATATTAGGAAATATTCCTTCATGGAAAGGGTTGTCCAGCCCTGCCCAGGGCAGTGGTGGAGCCCCCATCCCTGGAAGTGTTCAAAGAACACTTGGATGTGGCTCTTGACAGGGGTAATGGGGAACTGGGTTGATAATTGGATTTGATGATCTTAGAAGCCTTTTCCAACCTAAACAATTCTGTCATTTTTACAAGAAATGTTGTTTCTTTGCTCAAGATGTGCAGCCTTGCTCTGACACTTTCCTGTGACTACAAGTGGAGTGGAAGGAAGAACAGAGAATCTCCAATATCCAGGAACAACTGAGCCAGGATGCATTTCCTCTGCCTCCAACTATTCAAAGCAAAAATGAAACAACTGATCACACCAATTCCTGGTCTTTAACAAGTCTTAAATCACATTAATCCATGCAAAGGCTGCTTTACACACAAATTCCTGCACCAAATATTTCTGAGGCTGTTGAATTGCACCACACACTCCCAGTCACTGCTCTTTGCATCACTGACCCTTCCAAGCCAGAATTTCATTAACAGCACAAATCTCCACCACTGTTATTTCTCTTTTAAAGTTTCCACTCCAATTTCAGCAACATCCATGTCTGCTCTTGGAGGAGGAGGAAAAAGGGAAGAAGAACAGCGAAGCACTCTTTGAAATTTAAGCCATGCGCAGGCTTGAAATAGTATCAGGTTTGGGGATATTAATCATGAAATTAGGATAAAAGTATGACTAAGATAATTATACCATGAATAAGATAATATTTCCACCCCTGGACTATTCCAGGCCAGGCTGGATGGGGCTTGGAGCAGCCTGGGATGGTGGAAGGGGGTTGGAATGAGAAGAGCTTGGAGGTCCCTTCCAACCCAAACCATTCTGGGATTCCTGAGTCACCCCCACCACGCTGTGGCTGTGCCACAGAGCTGCCACTGAGTCCTGGCCTTGAAGAGGATCCAGAACTGTCCAGGATAAGCTGGAAAAGCTCTAAGTTAAAAAGAAAAAAAAAACAAAACAAAACAGGGAGTGTAATCCAAAGAAAAACAACTTCCTGAGAATTGGAAGGTGCCTCCAAGTCTTCAGTAATGAACAAATTTAACCTTTTTTATTTAAGTCGCCATTGCCATCTCTGTTTCTAAGAGATGCATTCTGAAGACCACCCAGTTTTGTTTAAGTCTTTATTTATACACTCCTCTAAAGAAAAGAACCCTTGCAGCCTGGGGAATAACATGTTCAATGGAAGCAGGAAAGGAACAGGAGGGATGGATTAAAAATACATAAGCTGTATGAAAATAATGGCTCCTCTTTGCTCCCAAACTTACAATGGGAATATTTAACAATGGTGATGTCTTAATTTGTGTTCTATATGAAATTGTTTCACAAGGGATGCCCTTGGACTAGGAAGGTATCATCTTACAGCTTCTGTGCAAGAAAGAAAGGACAGAAAGACAAAAAAAAAAATAAAGAAAAGAGAGACAAAAGGGAGTTACAGCACACAGATGGTGGCAGGAATTTCTGGAGAAATTTAAGGAAGTTTGCACAGGATACTCCTGTTGGTCTTTGGCTTTGTCAGTTCTCCCCAATCCCCAACTGCCTCTGTCAGTCTTGGGACTCTCCAAACAGAAATTGTGGAAAATCTCACTTTGATAACGCGCCCGGGAACCTCTGTGATACAGAAAAAGGCACCAAAAGGCAAAACAAACTCACTCCCCACGTGTGAAGACAGAAGGAAAAAGTACAGCTCCAAAGTCTAATTAATTCCTACTAATTAATTCCTACTTGGTTTTTCTCACACCCACAAAGTTCTGGTTTCAGATCTCTACAAAGCCCAGCACAGCACTGTTAGAGCTCTAGATACTGAGAATTTTTGACTTTCTGCACTAACAGACCCTAACTCCCAAGAAAACATTAATTTGACCTGAAGCCATAAGGAAAGCTTCCAAAATAAATTAAAAACACTAAAATTACAAGTGTATAGTTTAGTTCAAAGCATGTAGTATCACAAAGTAAAAAACTTAAGAGTTTAGGGTTTTAAAGTACAGTAATAGATAGAAAACAAATAAAAGCTTTAGAACAAAAGCTTCTTCTTCATAAGTTTGAGTAGGATTTTGTAATTAGACAGAAAAGTCTGCATTGTGGACTTCAAGTAATTAATTATTAAAAGTAGCATATAATATCACAAAGTAAAAAACTTCGAGTTTAGGGTTTTAAAATATAGTAATATATATGAAACAAATAAAAGTTTTAGCAGGAGAGCTGGTCCTTCTTCATAAGTTTGAGTAGTGTTTTGTAATGAGACAGAAAAGTCTGCATTGTGGACTTCAAGTAATTCATTATTAACTTAAAAGTAGCATATAATATCACAAAGTAAAAAACTTCGAGTTTAGGGTTTTAAAGTATGGTAATATATATAAAACAAATAAAAGTTTTAGAACAAAAGCTTCTTCACCTTCTCCTTCAGAAGTTTGAGTAGGATTTTGTAATTAGAAAAGTCTACATTGTGGACTTGAAGGAATTAATTATTAAGTTAAAAGTAAAAACAATTTAAGTATCATTTCTTAATTAGATAGTTTAACCTTAAAAAACCTTATAACAAAAAATAGTTACCTTATTAGTAAGATACTAAATACAAAACTCACTACCTACAAAACTGTAATATAAATTTTAAAAATAAGCATTTAAATCTTAACACAGAGTATCATCTCAAGGACCTTCAATCCCAACTTCAAAAACAAAAATCCAAAATGAATTATGCAGATGTAAATTCTCTATTACTGCACACATGGCACAATTCTGCATCTGTCTGGAAAGTTTAAGTGTGCCACATCTCACTTCAAAGCATACTTTTCCTCCTGAACCTTTTACACAAAAATTACCCCTATTTTTGTGAAAAAATTTCTTCCCACAAAGGGACCTCTAGGGTATCTGATGTCACATTCTGTGTCACAGAACTGCATGGCAACACTTTGCAATGTGCAGAAATTATTCCCTGCCACAAGAACATTCCTCTAAGCTCCAGTATTTGTAATTCTTGCAGCATTTTGACTGCAAGAAAATCAGCTACTCTTGTCCTGGGCATTTTGCAGTTTCTCCTTCAACAATGACCAATTCTCACCCAATCCAGCCTGCACAAATTCACTTGAAGGAAAACAAAACTTTGAGTGTTTTATTTATTCTTTCATAAAACAATTTTCACCTTTAACTTCTCTGTAGTTATTAATAATTCTTCATATTCTTAACATTCTCCTGCTCTCTTCAATTTTACCAGGGGGGTGTACACATGATAATTTTCCAATTTGGAGCACCAACACTTTTCTCCAAATAAAATATTGATTTATATAACAGCATCCACTTTCTGCCCAGCTTGTTCACAACTTCATTCTTTAAGGTTCTCTTCACACAAGAAAAAGAGGTGGCAGCACTGTGGCAGCCAAGCAGAGCAATCAGAAGAGCACAGAATCCTACTCTGATTTTCCTACAACTGCATTTAAATATGAAGACAAAATAAACCCAATATTAAATATAAATAAACCCAATATAAACCCAAATAAACCCAAAATTAAACCCAAAAATAATCCCAACCTTGCCTTGAACACTTGGGGCAGAGATTTGAGGGCAAGTGAGGAAGGATCATTTCCCATTATGGCAAATCCTGATTTAATTCCCAAGCCTGGCAAGGAGGAAAGTGCAGCCAGAGATTGAGTTCAGGAATAAAACTGAACACCCTGCAAGGACCCTCCAGGCCACACCAAGAGGAGGATTTGGGGAACGAGGTCACCCCACATTTTGCCCTTTTTAATAGAGCAGAAATGAAAGAAAAGCTCCATTTCCTCACACATCCCCAAAGGAAGGTGGAACTCCAGTCCAATCCATTTCACTCCAGTTCCAACAGCTCAGTTTAATTCATGATTTTAAGAAACCCATCCTGCACATGAGGACTTCAAAATGGATCATGCTCCAGAATTTTTACCTTTTCTGCCTGTTTGACAGAGTTTGTCTGTTCTTACCTCCAAGAGTTTATCGTGACTCTTTGTCTCATCTATTAATAGCACAAAATAATAAATACAGGTATTTATTTGGCCACATGGCTCAGTTATTTGCAATTCTTGCAGCATTTTGACTGCAAGAAAATCAGCTACTCTTGTCCTGGGCATTTTGCAGTTTCTCCTTCAACAATGACCAATTCTGTAGAGCTCAAAGTCAGGAAAAGTGACACGTACCTTGGGAACATTGGTCCAAGAACTTGGGAAAAAGAAGCCTAAAAAACCAAAAAGTTCACATATTAAAAATTGATATTATTATTTAAGTAAAACATTTACATTCACTTGGATGCTGACAAAATCTCACAAACCAAACCATTTTCATGCTTCTTTTCCTCAATCCATATAACTGCAACATCCTCACAGGTTATGTCTTTCAGGACTTTTTCCCCAAAAATCAGTTTTGTAGATGGTTTTAATTCTCCAACAGATTTAAGAACTAATTCCCACCATGTAATTTCTTCTGTACTCTAAGAAATAGAAGCAGAACTCTAAGAATTGAAGCAGAAATGCTATAATGTTATTTTAATTCTTATTTAAACAATAGGAATTTAAAGTTGGCCCTAAAGAATTGTGCCTTTCAAAGAGTGGGAACTTTCCAGAGAAAGACTGGATGTACAGAATGCAAATTTCTGCTGCTGTGCCAGACAAGAATTTGACAATTTTTGACAAAAATTTTGACAATGTTTTTCAGGAGCTTTGTCATGGACACAAAACCTCAAAAAGAGAAATTTACCTGTTCCCTTCCCCTCTCCCCTAATTCAGAATGGGGAAAAGCTTCATGCCAGCTCATGGAAGAGCTGGATCTCTACAGGGATGAACTCTGAGGCAGGAAATGGGTTTGATTTTCTTGAGTGCAAGTTTCAAGCCAGACATGAAATCCACTCTGTTCCATTCTCCCAGTGAAATCACCAAAGTTTCCCAACTGCAGGGTTTGCCATGGACACTGTGTGGCTATTTGGGAAATTCTTATCAGAACAAACTCCAAAGGAAAATAGAAATAATCTCCAGCACAGGCTGAGCCTCTGCCTTCAATTGCTTCTGCACTTGAGGAGAAAAACAGTGTGAAAGGACTGCAGGCTGCTGCTGCTAAACACTACACAGGACTAGTAACAGGTTAGTAAGTTAAAAATAAAACAGAAATAGAACTTGTCTTTCCTAGAATTATGGAAAGAACAAGTTTAAACAGCACTCCAGCATCAATTCACCAATTTTTTTATGTAATCTTTAATATTTGTTTGGTATCTCTGTCACAGAGACAAGAAGAAGCAGCAAGGTAAAGTCTATTTATTGACTACTGCAAAGCACAAGCAGCACCTTGGTTAGTGTTTAAAAACAGCCAGGAAATGTCAGGAATGCACTTTCAGAAACTGCTTGGGCAGTTCTCCTCTAGGCTGTGATGCACAGCTGGATCACAAACAGAAGCAGTGCTACCAACTCCAAAAACTCTAACTGCTGGAACTTACTTTTATCAAATCAGCTGCAAGGCATAATTAAAAAATTGGAGCGTTACAATTTTACAGGTAGGTCTGAGAAATGATTCCCATGTTTGTAGAAGTTTGGAGCACACACATTTACTATGAAATCAAACTATTTGCAAAGGTCAGTGACTTGGCTCTGGGACCATTTCCTCCCCACCCTGGCTCTGCAGTAACCCAGGATATCAGATTTTAACACTTGCAATGCTTTGGCTTCCGTGCTTTGTCATTCCCTTCCCCATTTCAGGCATTGTTTCCCTTCAATTCCATATTTGAAACCTGAAAATTCTTTTTAAACATCCCAAAGTAGTGGCAGAATCAATAACCCATGAGATGCACATCTCCATTTTTAATCTGACTTACTACAAGATTGCAAGAAAGAGAATTATTCAGAGTTACAAAGTCCTTAACCAGAAGATTTATATTTACACAAACTTTATTTATTCTTCTAGGAGCTGAACTCCTATTAGAGCTGAACTTCTATTGATATTTTATATAATTATACACCCAGTGGAAACCAAGTGCCATCCTCATAAACCAAACTGCACTTCCAAGCTCCTCCAAGATGCATTATTAAGCAATTTCATGGGATTTAAGTGGCTTTTAACCATCACAAATCACTAATTATTACAAAAGTGATACCAAAAATGGACATATCTGCTCTTAAATGTGTACAAATATTTCAAAGCACACCTGTGCTCCATGTAGCAGCTCAGAGGCTCCACACAGGTGTTGATTGTTCCAATGATGAAAGAAGATTTCACATCTGGGTCAGGGTGAGTCTGCAGAGCTTGCACAACATCAATAACATCAGTGTACCTGCAAGAATCCAAAAGGAAAAATGGGTTCAGAGATCCAGAACAGTTCCCTACTCAGGAAGAAAATGATGGCTTGGAGGAAAACTGGATTTCCAAAAGAGCTACAAAAAGAGATTGAAAGTAGCTCAGAGCTTGGCAAATCCAAACAAATTAAGCAAATCCAGCAAATAAACTGACTGGAGGTTACATTAAAATTAAATTATTAACAATCCAGAGAAAACACAGTGTAAACCTTGCACTGAACAACTGGCAGCTTGCAGAAAGCACAAAAAGCACAATATAACACAAACACTTCATGCCAAGCAAATTAAGCACAATTTCAGTTAAAAAATGAACAAAATAACAGCCTCTCTCATTTATCAGCATCCCAATTTAAATATGTTTCTACCACTAATGCATCCATTTTTTATCAGGACTTCACCACTCTTGCATTTTATCTCTGTATGACATCAAGGCTTAGGTGAACCTGAGTTTTAATTTCAGGTATTTATTTCTCAGCCAGTTACAAACTTTTATCTACAAATTTTTATTCAGTTATCAGCTGAATAGGATATTTAGAGAATTCCAGCTACTCTGAATGTCTACACCAACATCCAACTACCCATAAAGAATTAAAAACTTCCAATTATCTGTTCCTGAAGCCAGTGCTGCTACCAGATTATCAGTTATTTTGCCCATCAATGGATTTAATACCAACCCTACTAATTACACAAAAAAAAATTAAATCAATCTGGCTCCAACATGGTAAAAATGATGGTTTTTAACACTATCAGAATAGACCATAATGAAGAAAATGCTGAGCTCCATTTGTACACCCTCAGTGAGAAGGATGAGCTGGAAATCACTGCAGCCAGGTCAGGGTAGTGCCTCCCTCACCCGGGTTTGTGTCACCTTCTAATGACTCAGAAGATGATCCTGGTTCTCAAATGCTACATTGGAGATGGAAATGTCAAACACATGTAGGTGGCTCAGTGTTCACCTTTATCCCACAAGGAAAATGGCATTTATCCAAAACACATCACTAAGCCCTCCTCTGTTATCACCTGCTCTATCAGGCAACGAGATTTCTGCCAGTTTGATCTCTGCTGGCAGTTCTGGAGTCAGAATCACAGAACAGTTTGGGTTGGAAAGGACCTTTAAAGGTCACCTTAATTCAACCTCCAGCAACAACCAGGGACATCTTCCACTACTCCAGGCTGCTCCAACCTGGCCTTGGACACTTCCAGGGATGCAGGGGCAGCCACAGCTGTGCCAGGGTCTCACCACCCTCACAGCCAGGGATTCCTTCCCAATATCCCACCCAAATCTTCCCCTTTTCAATCTGAAGCCATTCCCTGTGTCCTGTCCCTCCATCCCTTGTCCCCAGTCCCTCTCCAGCTCTCCTGGAGCCCCTTTAGGCCCTGCAGGGGGCTCTGAGCTCTCTCTGGGAGCACCCCCAGCTCTCCAATGCTGGTTCCAGAGCAGAGGGGCTCCAGGCCTCAGAGCAGCTCTGTGGCCTCCTCTGGGCTCTCTCCAGCAGCTCCAGCTCCTTCTGCTGGTGGGACCTAAGAGCAGGGGCAGCTCTGCAGGTGGGGTCTCACCTGAGCAGGGCACAGGGGCAGAATCCCCCCTCCCCTGCTGCCCACAGAGGGTTCTGGGCTGTGGGTGCACCCAGAACATGGATGGAAAGCTAAGGACACCTGTTGCGGTGTGTTGCAATGTCCTGTTTTAAACTTCCGGTCCCTTCCCAGGTGTGCCTATGCCTCTCTCCCTGCCCCCTCGCCCCTCGCTGAGTGTGCCCTGTCAATCAGGCTAACATACCAGCAAGGCGTCGTGTGGTTGGTCCCTCAGGCCTGGGGGACATTGGATAGGTGTCCCTAGTCCCTTGAGACCCTGCCCCTTTCACCTGGTTGGTGGCTCACCTGTCCCCTCCCCTTCCCCTGCCCTGAGCTTAAAAGGTTAATGAGACCATGCGGCCTCTATTCTGTTGGAGGAATTGCCCCGGCTCAGACCTCTGTAACCATGGAATAAACATCTGGATATAACCCTCCAGCAGAATCCACTCCTTCCTTCTCTTCACCATCGCCAGAAGCTCTCTCTCCTGAGGTAAACGGAGTCCTGACAAGCCTGGACTTGTTCAGTGCCCCGCTGCACTTTCCAGCAGCCAAGGGATCTCTGGGGTAAAACACCACAGTGCTGCCTTTGGCCCAGCAGCGAGGGTCAGAACTGGCCCAGGCACCATCTAACTGGTTATATTGGGATTCATATTCCAATAGACACCATTTTAACAGGAGCAACAAAACCAACAGGGACAGAAAAGCTGAGTTTGGTCCGTATATAAACCAGAATTGCCTTATTCTACACAACAGCTCCTTACCCTTGCAGCACCACCAGGAGCCTGTTGTTCTTCCCAGAGCTCTTCAGGGTGGGCTGATGGACCCCAAGGTTCTGCTGGGCCTCCAGGAGCCCGGCCAGGAAGCGCTGGAAGTGGGAGGCACTGAAACACTGCGGGCTGTCCATGGTCTGCCGATACACAATCCACCTGGGGCACACACAGGGAGCAAGGCAGGTCAGCAGCTGGCACACAAAACTTCTGTTTTCTTCCTGTTCTCCTAGACTGAGGGCAATCTGTATTCTATTTGCCATCTGTCAGAGGTGGGGCAGTTATCTTCTGTTCACTGGGCAGTTTTCTTTATCTCTTCCACAGCCAATCCTCCCCCCAGGGAGATATCTGCTGTTAATGGGCCATAATTATTAATTATGTTTGTGGTGGGGTCCCAGGACGAGGGAAGAGATGAGAATTTTGACTCCATGTTTCAGAAGGCTGATTTATTATTTTATGATATATATTTTAAATTAAAACTATACTAAAAAATAGAAGAAAGGATTTCATCAGAAGGCTTAAAAGGAAAAGAATAGAATGATAATAAAATTGTGACTGACCACAGAGTCTGAGACAGCTGGACTGTGATTGGCCATTAATTAAAAACAACCACATGTGAGACCAATCACAGATGCACCTTTTGCATTCCACAGCAGCAGATAATCAATGTTTACATTTTGTTCCTGAGGCCTCTCAGCTCCTCAGGAGAAAAGATCTTAACGAAAAAGATTTTTCATAAAATATATCTGTGACATACATTCTGTTAATGGGCCATTAATTATTAATTATCTTCTCTCCATGGCCAGTGAGTGTCCCTGCAGGGCTGATCCAATTCCATCATCCCATGGGGAGATGCTCCGCCCAGGGGAGGAGCCAAGCATTCCTGCCTGGATCCAATCTGAGCTTTGGGACACCCCAGCAGCCTTTGCCCCCTGCATTGCCAGAGGAGCAGCTTTCTGCTGCCCTGCATTGCCAGAGGGAGCCCAGGCCCATCTGCAGCAGCCCTGGAGCTGCAGAGGAAAACTCCCCCCTTGTGCAGGATCCCTGCTGCAGCAGAGCCACAGCTGGCACTGCAGGAGGGCTGAGCCACAATTCCAACTGGACTGCTACCAACAGGGTGTCAGGTTGGGTTCTGACTCTCTCAGGGATTTTTCTTTTGTATTACTGTATGTATTTGGGTTTTTTTTTTTCCCTTTTCCTAATAAATTATATTTCTGACTTGGAGTCTCTCACTGCTTTCAAACCAGAACGCTCATTTTCAAGCAACAGACCAAAATGAAGTTTGACAAGGCCAAGGATTTCACATCTCTCATCATGATCTTGTTCCACGTGGGGAAGGGGAATTTATTTGGCTTTCTATCATTTCCAGCATATGCACATTCTTTACATGGCTGCCAAAGGGGTTTGTAGATGTTCTTTGTTGTTTTTCAATAAAACAGTGCTCACCAGCTTTTTTCAAAGCTGTACATCATATAAGTAATTCTGATCACTGGCAGTGATGCAGTAAACAGAAATTAGACAAATCCAATTCAAGACTCTGGGCATGAAAATATTTCAGCGCAAAAATGGGAAGTAACAATGACATTTGCAGGAAAACATGAGGAGATGTGTTATTACACAACCTTCAAAAGTCACCTTACGTGTTTGCCCTATAACAGAGCCACAAAACTGCACTGAATCAACTTGATAAAATTGAGTTAAAAGTAAGAACAGTGCAGAACATAGCTAAGATTAAATGCTAAGGTGTTTGGCTGTAAGAATTACAAGGGTAAGATTTTTTTTTTATTTTTCAGAAGCTCTATAAAGACACAGAGTGGCAAATTCCTATAGCAGATTTATCTCATTGCCATAGAACAGATGTCCTGAATGCACCTCAAATCAGGCTAAATTAAAAACCATGCTGTGGCAAGCACTGTTAGTACAGTCTTTTCTCAAAAAAAAAAGAAGAAATAAAGCATTTTAGAATCACTACAAATCAATAAATGGAAGCTCTTCACCACATGGAACAGACAACAAAGAAATCTCCTGTGCTGTTTTCCTGCCTAAATGTATAAATTTAAGGGTGAATCTGTCAGTCGGAAATTAGGTTTAAAAACCTAAATAAAACAGTGGTTAAGTTTTTTTTTCCTTCATGCCAAGCTGTTTTTTGGTGATCAGGGTAAGCAGAGCTGCACCAACCTCCCATGCTCCTTGGTAAAAGTGACAAGGAAGGAACAGAGGTCGCTGGAACGGCACCCGGGCAGCCCGGTGAGGATGGTGATGATCACCTGCAACACAGCAACAGGACAAGGCAAGTCTAAACACAAAATAACCACAGAAACACTGGTGCAGACACAAAAAGTCTGTTTGCTATGATTCATACTGATTTTTCTTTTTTTTTAAAAAAAATCCACAGTTAACCCACCTTAAAATCAGATTTTAAACATTCCTAAGGGTTTATTAATTGTCAGAATGGTCTCTGAACCAGACCCCAGCAATATTGCAAGGAAAGATTATATTTCTGCTGGTTTGGTTTTGTTTTCAGCAGATTTCAAAAGCTGGGAAGCTCCCAGGAAATATTTTCTCTGAAAATGCTATTTAAAGCCCACCTTAAACTGGACAATTGTTATTGCCCCTATAGAGAAAGGACTGTGATACAGATAATATCAGCAAATGTTAAATATCATGTGCTACCTCTATGCTATTTAAAGGACTTTTATGTTCCAGAGAACAATTCAGTTAAATTATTCAGTAATTCATAAAAACAAGCTGCTGCTTTAGGGCAAAGTCTCTCTGGACATTAGAGAAAACACTTCACTTAAAGATCTACACCTCATTTTCTGCCTCTCTTTCATGTGGTTGAAAGGCCATTTGCACTTCCAAAAGATTGTTTAAATGGAAAAGAATTAAGTATATAACCTGGGGAAAAAAAGGACAAAAAACTGCTGGTAGTGGAGGAGGAGGCAGAGCATGGCTGAACAGGATTAGTGTTTTATCACACTACAACAGAACTACTGACAGAATATTCCAAATATTCTATGTGAGGGGAAGGAATTATTGTGGAGTTGTTTCCTTACCTTATCACCTTCTGCTTTGCTGTCAGAAATGGTTTCTGACTCTTGGAGGAGGACAGGAAGATGTGCCCTCATCACTGCCTTGGTGCTGACACTGCTGACTGTGAAGTGCTGCACAAACCTTCCAAAAATAAAAGGTTTATTTCTTTACAATTGACAGCAAAAGATTTCATCCATCTAAATAGCTGGGAAATTACTAAAAAAAGATTTCATCCACATAAATAGCTGGGAAATTACTAAAACAAGAGCATGAAAAGGTCAAGCTAGAGAGGAAATAATTTATCTCAGAATAAAAACATCCTAATGTAAAGAGAGAATTATTTAAGAAATATTTTTAGATGGCTATCACATCTACCAAAACAGTTTTGTCTCATTTCTGACAGAATGAATCCCTTGGACACCAAAGTAATTTCTCACCTCTCCAATCCTGGAATGGCAGCAGACAGTTTCAGCTCCCTGCATCTTTCCCCTGAAGCAAAAGAGGCATTGAAGAGCTTCTGAACACTGGAATGCCTAAAAGAAGGAAATTAATTAATTAGTTAAAGGAGAAACCTAAAAATTTCTCTTCTTTAAATCACATGGGTACATATTAAATGGTACCAAAAAAATTTGAGTGTTGCACTAAGAATGCACCATTTTTTAAATAATTATCAGAATTTAATTATTATTATCAAAACCAATAAATAACAGCATTTTTCTGATTGCAGCTTCTGTGTAACTGCACTAGGAGGAACTTACAGCCTCTTTTGTTCCTCAGACAGGAATTCTTCTGGGACAACCCTTAAAGATAATCCTGAGTTTGTCTGGTTATGCCATGAAGAGAAAACCTGGAATAAAGCAGATTTATGCATGAGTGTCATTATTTTCCCAAACTCGCTGTGAATTTGTTTAGGAATTGGTTTTGCTCACCTAAAAATACAGACACATTTTCACAAGCCATTAAATATTGCACAATAAAAGTTTTGCTGCAAGAGAAGCTGTGGACACATCCCTGCAAGTGTCCAAGTGTTGGATGGGGCTTGGAGAAACCTGGGAGAATGGAATGAAATGTGTCTTGAGGTCCCTTCCAATTTTAAAATTCAAATCCACTGATAAAATTTTGCAATCTTTTCTTTGGCTAAACTGGAAGAGCTTTAGGAATTTACTGATATGGCCTGGTTTTCCCTGATAGAAATGTAGATGTTTATGGCCCAAGTGCTCTACAGAAGGAACTGAATTAATTCAAGTCTCTTTGAAGCACTGCTGTAATTTTCATGAGGTGAGATTGCAGCAATCATTACTCAAAATTGAAGAAAAACTCTATTCCCTCCCAAAAGAAAAGGAAACCCTTCGTTTCTCCAGGGAATGTTCTGGCTCCCATCCAATTGCTCCAGCCAAGACACATTAATCTGAATGGCACTGGGAACCTAAAAATCAGATTCAGATGAATCACAAAGTCCTGTCAGTGTTTGGAATTTCCCTTCTTTTCATAAGTAAAGGCAACAGCCATTGTCATTTTTCACAATAACTGTCTGCAAGACAAAACAACTGGGGGGGACACGACTGCTTCCCATTAAAAACTCAGCATCCCAAACACAAGGGTAGGAGATAAAAACCATCAAAATAAAAATATACTTTTGATATTAACAAAGGCAATCTTGCTCATGCAAAAGGATCCACAACAACCACTTCAAAACACACAGAAGGGACTGAAAGAAATGCCTGGGAGAGATGGAAAAAAGGAATGGTCAAGGGAAATTTGTGTTCTGTAAGAGTCAAAGGGTTGGGGATAAAGTGAAAACACAGGTCAGGCTAGCAAGTGTTAGAAATATAGAAATATATCAGGCCCAGAAGAAATATATCAGACCCTCTTGTATAACTTAAAGAAAGTTTAAAAAAGAGCTTTGGCATCAAAGAAAAAAATGAGAGAAATCAACACATCCCAAAGTCTAAACAAATTTTCCTCCTGCTCCCTTTAGAGTGAGGATAGCAAAGGCATCACCTCAGATTTCATCTCAGTCTTTAACAAACCCAGATTTGGGTAACAGGGCAGTTGCAATTCCCTAATTCCAGGAGGTTTGGAATAATCCAAGGACAGCTCCAGTGAGTGAGATATCAAGCCAAATAATTGAGAAGAGTAGAAGCAGCATCTAAATTTTAGTGAATCTTTGTAACTTGTGAGGCACAGAGACTTTCAGAAGGAATTTTGAAGGAAATCAATAAACACCTGAAGGTAAATACTGACAAAATACTTTAATATATTTCCATGGTTTACACAATCAGGTAGAGTTAATTTGATGAAGAGTTTTGTTCATGAGAGAATACCCTGAAGACAAAAGATTTGTTTTATCCGCTTGAGCAAAGCAACTGGTGTGGTGCCAAATGAAAAACTTAAACTGCCCAAACTGAACCTCAGTGTGGAACTGCTCACCAAAAAAAATTAACTCAAAGGAGGACAGGAATAAATAGCCCTGAGAAAAAGCAACAGAGGAAACAAACACCCTCATCTCAGATACTACAAACAGTTTGGATATCTACAGCCAAAAAGCAGATCAAAAGAAAAGCATTACAACTATCAGAAGAAAAAAGAACATTTTATAGGCATAGATTGAAAAGAATCTGGTTTTGTTTTATTAGGCCAAATAAAGCAGAAAGAATAGGTCTGAGATTTGTGAGCATCTCGAGGATGTGTTCTGGTGTAGAGAAAAGAAAAATAAAACAGATATAGAAGTAGAATTAATAAAATAGGCTGAAAATTCAAATACAAACAAACAACAGATTGCCAACCATTCAGAGTGGAACAGTGGGAGGAATTTAAACACTTCAGATAAAAGGAAGAGACATTTTATGGGACCATTAATATGACCAGTGGGGACTGCTCACTGAGCTAGGTGGTCTTTTCCAAGCCAGTGTGATGAGCACATCCTAAAAACCCTTGTGAAGCCCTAAAATCTCCAGGCTCATTTCCTCAAAAGCACTATTGTTATAAAGTTGGGTTTATTAAAAGCCTCTGCAGCACAATGCAAGAAGCCAATCGACTCAGGGAATAACACAATGCCATATGGGAGACTGAAAAACTTTAACTCCACTTCCCCAAGGATCAAGATCCAAATGTGTCTGACCACAAAAACACACAATGGAACCTCTGCCACTCCATACAATCCCTGCAGCAAATTAGACACCAGAAATGCAGCTCAGAAAAGGAGATTTTAGAGCCCTGGCTGCCTCCAGAAGGCAAAGTGAAAGCACATGGGAGCATTAAACACAACAAGCAGCACCAGCACTGGAAATTCTTACAGAAATTTGAGTTTTTCTCACACATCTTCAACACACACAGAGCAATTATGTGGTTTCTCCCCCACCCCAACAAATTTTTTTTTCCCTTTACCTGGGAATAAAAAGCTTTATAAATCTTTCTTTTGGGGAAAAGTGCAATCACCAGAAAGTTGTTCTGGGTGTGGAATTCAATGGGGAGATGAGGAAGCAGGGAACTTTTGAAGTCTATAAAGAGAGCAGCAACAACGCTGTTGGAATCCTGGAAAAGAAAGAAACATGACAAATTAAAATGAATATTTTCTACTTTGCATGGCACAGAGATGGAGCAGGAGGGGTGGAACACAAATATCTGCAGGTACTGGAGATACCACAAGCTCAAAACAAAGGATCTGAGTTTGAGTAAAGCACTAAATTTTGTCCTGAAAACAAAGATTAAATTTTAGTATCTCCTCTTGTCCACACCAAAATCTACACCCTTCCTCTGCTACTGCTTCAAACAACACCTCTTTGTCTAAACTCACATCTCCAACACAGATAGCAGATGAAAACTGAATTAAATGCCACCTAAAAAGGTGACAAGGGAGGCTGAAGCCCTCAGGTTGTGTTTCCCTCAGAAGAACTGAACTCAGGTTCAATTTTTTTCTGAGGAAATACTGACTTTTTTTGGGTTATTTTTTAGTTTGTTTTGGGATTTTTTTCCCCAGAGTGGTGGGAGTGCTCAAGGCCAGGCTGGATGGGGCTTGGAGCAACCTGGAAAAGTGGAAGGAGCTCCAAGCAGGGGGTGGAACAAGATGGTTTTTAAGGTCCCTTCCAACCCAAATCATTCCATGACTGTGGAATCCAGGACAGGATTTTATACACAAATCTGCAGGATGCTGAAGTGTTTTATATTCAAGCCCTTTTCACACCAAAGTTTTAGAAAATCAGAACAATTTAGAAGCACGAAGCATTTCTGGGAAATGGGAATTCAATTATAACAGGGTTCAAATCAGAATTTTAGTGGCATCCCCTTCACTTTCAATAGAAATGGGCAAAGAACTCACTGTACTCATTGTTGAGAAGAAAAAGCTCAAGTTGGGGAGCTGTTACATAAGAATTGGTATCAACTCAGAGACATTTGCAAACAGAATCTCTCTGCTTTGCTGACTGAGGGATTAATCATAAAAATAATCCTCTCAAAGTCACTGAGGTCACTGAAGAACATACAAAAATATTCTCCTCAAAGAGAACAATTTCTTTTAAGAGAAAATGGCTTTTGGAACAGAATCCACAGATCCTGGATTCTTCAGGATGGTTTAGAGATTTCCTGAGAAGTGACTTCAAGGCCAGCTCATCCACGCTGCTGTCAGCACCAGAAGTGTCCAACAAAATCAGCTCCTGGAAAACATTTTGGGCTCCACAAATTGAAAAAAGCTGAAAAGCAGCAGCAGCAGCAGCAGCAGCAGCAATAATCCCCACAGACACGAGGTTGAAAGGAGCCAGCTCCAAGTTTTACAAGATGTTCATGTCATTGTGAAATCTAAATATTGCTTGGTAATATTTGTTCCCTTGATGAATGGCCAGAATCTCCCCTGCCCTGAATGAGTGCCAGGGATTTCAGGAGCTCAGGGGCAGCTCAGTGCCCAGTTCCTCAGAGCACAGGAGCACAATTCCAGATATTTTCAAGTTAAAAAGAAGAATATCTCACAGGCATCATGCTAAAGCTGCTAAAAAATCTGAATTTTGCATCACTTCAAAGTTTGTTATCTTTTATTTTCATCAGAACATTAAATTCTCCTTTTTCTTTTCTATCCATATTGCTGCAGGAACTTTTGGAAAGAGCAACCAATGATTCCCCTGCTTCTCCTGTCACTTCTTAACAGTTTCCAAACCCTCCACCCTCACATTCTGCCAAGTCAGTAGAACAATAATACACTCCCTGTCAAGGCTTAGCTTCACACAAAAATCTGGCATCATTTCAAGAATGATGGCCAGGTCCCAGAAATAGCAACTTTTATGAAAGTGAGTGTCTTGAGTCAAACAATCCCAGGAAGGTCAGTGTTAAAATAGCTTCTGAAACGAGGGGCAATCAATCTGATGGCCAAGAAAAGGCAGCTAAGGTAAGACTCTCTGAGCTGCTGTGTTTTCATCTCAATTGAATCCCATTTTGATTGTATTTTACTGGTTTCCTGTGTTGTGGGATGAAATCACCCAGCACAATGCTGAGGGAGGTCGCTGAATAAATGGGGAATACTGTACCTGAACAAAAGGGAAACTGAAGGAAACTTGATTTTTTTTTTTTTCCCCCAGTGATTAGGAAACAGTAACCAACACAAATAATCTCTTTTCCACCCTGAAGAAGTGTGGGATCTCAGCACCTCAGGACTGAGGTGCCGAGTCACCGAGACCACCCTTGGGGGGCTCGGGAGTCCTGGAATGTTGCCAGAAGTGTCTGGTGGCTGGACTTTGATCCTACACGGGAGACGACACCTGTATGAGGATAGGAGGGTTTCACCGGGGTGAATGGTGAAGGGATTAGTTAGTTAGAGAGTGAGACACAGGGTTTAGGATTTCTGTTCAGGGGGGTTTAGAGAAGTAAGATGGAGGAATTGGGGTGTGTCCTGTCCTTCTTCTTCTTCTCCTCCATCTTCTGTGGTGATGGTGGCACTTTGGGATTGGTCGTTACTAAAAGTGCACCGGGCAATAAGGGTGAAAGGTATTGGGGAAAAATGATAAATATTGTACACGTAACTTTGGGTATAAAGATAGGTGACCGCCCGGAGGGAGGGAGTGTGCTCATGGCTGGCTGCTGAGCAGAGCTCTGTCGGGCCAAGAGAAAATCTTTTAGATAAACAATTAATAAACACCGAGACCGAGAAAAGAACTGAAGCCTCTTCTGGTCCTTTGATACGCGGGCTGCCCCAAGGCCACCCCGGGCCTTTCCAGGCCATCCAGACAGCCGAAAACCGGACAAAGAAGTGATGGTTAACACAGTGTTGCTGCCTCGAGGTGGACAGAGCTGAGTTGCCATCATTAACCCCTCAATTCCCACTGAGCACTGCTCTGGTGGCCAAGGGACAGATTCAGATATATTTTTAATAAAAGACAGAATTTCACCCTCCATGACTCACCACACCTTGAGCTCTTCTCTATCCATCCCTTCCCCCTGGGAGATGTTTGATGGATGTCATGTTGTGTCATTTTCTTTTAACAAAAAGCAGTTTTCACACTGTTAACAGCACATTGCTAACTCCAATATAAAATTCTCTCCTCCTTATTCACTAATTTCACTTAATCAGCACCAAAACTGCAGTGATTTGCATCAGTTATTACAGTTGTACAGATACTTAAAACTTCAATCTAAACTTTGTACCAGGACTCAATTTTTGTTAAAAATTGATGGAAATTTTATGACAGAAAAAAAAGAGACAAAATACTCACCCCATCATAGAGAGAAATGGAACTCATGTGGCTCTTGGGAATGGAAATGCTGCCATGGTGGGGATCACAGAACAGAATTCCATCAGAAAAGAAATACACTTTGCCTAGAATTTGAAGGAAAAATAATTGTATGAGGTATAAATCAACTTTTCAGCTTCTTCATGATGAATGTCTCGGCTTCCTGAGGAAGAAATCTATGTTCCTGCAGGATTTTGTTGTATTTAACAAGCAGCAAATTTGATTTGGGGTAATATTTACTGATATTTATTTTATTTTTATTAAATAAACATATTTCTTTTATTTGGGATAATATTTACAACCATTCAGTCTTTACTGGATCTCATTAACAAGAACAGGAATCATGACTACAACTGTATCTGAGTTCATCTGACACCACTTATCATAAATGTTCTGAGGCATTTTTTTTAAATTAAAAGCAAAAAAATTCCATCCTGCCAAATTTCAAACTTCCAGAACTACAAAATTGACAATACAAGAACTCAAGTAAAGATTACATCCAAAACAATTGAAAATTTAAATAATGTAACAAACTGAAGTGTAAAAATGTTTAAATGGAATATTTAACATTAAGTTTAATTTCAACTTAAAAGAAATAATTTAAAATTAGCCTTTTAAATTAAAATTTACTTAATAATTAACTTTTTTGGCGCAAACTGGGTTGGTAGGAGGTGTCCCTGCCCATGGCAAGGGGTTGGATCTAAATGTTCCAACCTAAACTATTCCATTAATTTTATGCACTTTTTGCACCTCACATTGCCAGACTACAGGGCTGCAACTCAGCAGAGCCCAAATTTGAGCACAACAAATTGGGGAACAAAATCAGCTTCACTGTCATATGAAACCCAAAAAAATTTCATGTTCCTTGCAGTGTTTCCAATTGCTCTTTAGAGCATCTATTTGTAACTCTGCAGCTCAAGAGTTGGTAAAACACTGAACTTCAGAAATCTCAAAAAAAACCCCTTAAAAATAAAAATTTTAAAAAGGAAAAAAATTGCTCCTTTGGAGGCACACAGAGCCAGTTTTAACAAAGAAAAAAATAAAATAAAATCCAGAGTTCTCCAGTTATTTACTGAGTGAACAAGTGCCCACAGCACTGCATTGCAAAACAGCAGAACATCACACTCTGCATTAACCTCTTCCCTTTGAAATCTGATTAATTGGAGCCAAAGCAGCTGCCCTTATGTGAGGGTTGCTGTTTAATTGCCTGGCACATCATTATTTATCCTCCACACTCCAGGGCAAAGACAATAAAGCTGAAGGTTCTCCTCTAAATGCTGTCAGCAGCAAGCACTTAATGTCAGATATTCAGCCCCTCCTGCTGCACATCAGCACTGTGACAGCAGCACCTCCTCTCTAAAAAATATATAGAGAAAATATAGAGAAATATATCCTAGAATAGAATTATATACTATAGAATATAGAGAAAATTAAAGTATTGTGCTTTAAAAAGAATATATTAATTCAAGGCACAAGGAGGGAGGGAAATTTAACAGTCCTATCAAATTGTTTTCAGTCTTATTCCTGGGATGTTCATGTTCTTGAAAGAAAAGACACCAAAAAAAAGAGGAATAATCCAAGGTTGCTGTCAGGGATGTTGTGTCAAAAAGCTGTAACTGGATTGGATCTGAAGGACCAAATTCAGGCATTTTTCTGGGCCATAGTGAGCACCAGAGCTGACAAATTCTGAATTTCTGAGAGAAAATGGCAGTGGCAGAAACCTGGAACACGTCAGCTCCAGGAGGAGGCTTTGGGAGGAAGATTTGCCTTCTCCTGAGCTGGGAACCCAAAGCCCTTCTGCAATGGCCAATCCTTCCAACCTCATGTTTAAAGAGACAGAAAAGGCAGAAAACATCTGGCAGCACATCTGGAAAGGACAGGAGCAGCCAGTTTGGGCATTTTTGAAGGTGAGCTGTGAGGAAAAGCCTCCTCCCACCAAAGCTCTGCAGGAATTCTCCTTCCAGGACTTCCAGGCAAAGGTTGGGAACAAAAAAATGGAATTAAAACCAAGAGACATGGAAAGGCAAATTGGAAGTTGAAGATGATGGCACAGTTTGGCTCACCCACAACCTCTCTCCTGTTTAAAAACCCACCAAAACAAGCAAAAAAAAAAAGATAAATAAAACAAATTTCACCTCACCTTCTGCAGGCATGGCCTGTGGATTGCTGGAACAGACATAAACTCCATCACCCCCAGTGAGTAAAGTGCCCAGGAAAGATTTGTCCTCCTAAACAGGAAAAAACCAAACAGCAACATCACAGACTGGATCCAGGACCGATCCAAGCAGGAATATTTTCTCCTGCTTTTGCTCCAAGAGAAAATATTTGATTTTCAAACAGCATCAGTCAAGAACTTTTCAAGATTTTTATCCTGCATGGACCAAGGAAAGAGAGCAAGGCAAGAGGGTAATTTTTAAAAGCCTTCCCCATATTTTGGTTTTGCCAGCAGCAATGAAGTTACAAGTTATTGTCACAACCACAAGGCCGAGCTTTTTGTTTTTTACTTTGTCCATCTACTGAGCTAAAAGTATATTACATGAAAATAAATCTACTTATAATGAACATTCCTGGGAGCCACAAATTGCACCACAAATGTGAAACTCATGTGATTTAAGATGTTTCCAGATCCCAAACACTTTTTTTTTTTTTTTTTCCTAGTGCTTAGAGTGTTTTCCTTTAGACATTAGCATGCTAATTAAGTTAAAAGAAAGTTGCATCAAGTTTTAGGGGCTTTTGGAGACACATGAGCTCCATGAGTAATGTTCAGTGAGACTTCCATGAAATCATAGTTTTATTAGGACTCTTTTTGCTCTTGGCTTTTATGATCCTTTGAAATAAAGAAAGCCTCCAACTTTTACACACAATATATTATTTTGTATGTGCAATTTTGAAAAAGACAAGGCAGAACAAGCAACTCTTGTAGAAGAGAAGTAACACACAGAATAAAAAGAGAGTTTGGTAGTAGCTCAAGTTTTTCAAATCCTGGTTCATCAAAGTGTAACTTCTTTAGTTTAACAAAAAATATTTAATTTTACCTTTAATACTTGCTGTGCCTTTTCAGACAGCTTCACATCACTGTCTTCAACCTGCAGCCAGAAAGAGCTTCCATTTGAATTGTGATTTCTATAAATAAAGCAATCTAACATTAAATAAAAAGCATTAAAGAAGTTTTGAGGCCAACAGGAACCTCAGGTACCACAGACAGAAGCAGCCCTGGGCCCAGAGTGCTTTAAAAACAATTCTGTGCTCTTAATACTGTGTTACCATGGGACCAAAATAATTTCTCACACTACACTCTTCCCATTAAATTGCTTTACAGACTAAATATTATATAGATAAAAAGCATGCAGTTTATATTTTATTACTGTTCAAGCTTGCATTGCCAAGGGCAATGCCCAGTTTTGTCATATTCTTTGGAATTTTATCTCTCCCACAGTGTAGGGCATCAGAGGTCTTGAATCAAACTTTGCTTTCTTTTGGGCTGATCTAAAATGCCCCACAATCAACAGAATTTTCAAAAGTCCCACTGTGCACTTCAAAAAACAACCAGACCTTTCGAAAGATAAAAACCTGACGAGGTGAAAATGAAATTAATGATGATGAAATATATAAAATTCAGTATTATAATGAGTTCATAATAAATAATATATGTAATACAATATGTAAAATAGTAAATAATAGTATAGCAAATAATAATGATAATAACATAATAATAATAATAATAATATCATCATCATCTAATAATTAATAATAATAATAATGATAATGATAATGATGATAATAATTAATAACATAATAATAATAATAATAATAATAATAATAATAATAATAATAATAATAATCTAATAATTTAATAATTTTAATAATAATAGTTTAAAACTCCTGCTATGCATGGAACCACCAGCTTCATTTTTCACTTAGCATCCAAATCTAAAAAACCAGGGCATGTTAATATTACAACATTGTGTTTCAAGGCTCAGGTTCCAGATTTTCCCTCAGCCAAGCCCAGTCCCAGAGCGAGTTTTGCCCTTGGGATGAGCTGAGCTGAGGCTCTGAGCTCTCACTCACCAGCCAAGAAGCAAATCTTGGGATAGCTGCAGTCAGGATAACGTGCCTGGAGTCTGGATGGATGCTGCCATCTGCAGGGAAGTCATGGGGAAACAAAGCAGTGAAATCAGGGAATTATTTAGGTTGGAAAACACCTCCAAAATCACCAAAATTAACCTCTGACCTAATATCACCATGGCCATTAAATTTATACCACCCACATGCTTCAGATTATAATGTATGTTACTGTTAAGACTTGAAATTTCTTTATTAAATATGAAAATCTCATTATTTTAAGGATTTCTGAGTGTTTAAATGAAGTTTTCACAGAACAGTAACTCCCAGTGCTCTTGTGCTTGATATACACAAAGCTCAAAGAAATCCTGATTTATTCTGATATTTGTATGGCTGCTCCAAGTTCCAATGAAATCCTGATTATTCTGATCTTTCCATGGCTGCTCCAGAGTTCCAAAGAATTCCTGATTTATTCTGATCCTTCCATGCTGCTCCAGGGATCCAAAGAATTCCTGATTTATTCTGATCTTTCCTTGGTTCTTCCTTTGCTCTCAGTGTTTCAAACAATCAGGGTAACAGCAAAAACACCCATTGGAATTTATTTGGATTTCCCATCACAGCAAAGCCAACAGGACAAGAGTGGTGTTGAATTTTAGAATTTTCCACCTCTGACCTAATATCACCATGGCCATTAAATTTATACCACCCACATGCTTCAGATTATAATGTATGTTACTGTTAAGACTTGAAAATTCTTTAGTAAATATGAAAATCAGAATGCCCAGTTATGTTACTGTTAAGACTGGAAATTTCTTTAGTAAATATGAAAATCTTATTATTTTAAGGATTTCTGAGTGTTTAAATGAAGTTTTCACAGAACAGTAACTCCCAGTGCTCTTGTGCTCTGATATACACAAAGCTCCAAAGAAATCCTGATTTATTCTGATCCTTCCATGGCTGCTCCAGAGTTCCAAAGAAATCCTGATTTATTCTGATATTTCCATGGCTGCTCCAGAGTTCCAAGGAAATCCTGATTTATTCTGATCCTTCCATGGCTGCTCCAGAGTTCCAAAGAAATCCTGATTTATTCTGATTCTTCCATGGCTGCTCCAGAGTTCCAAGGAAATCCTGATTTATTCTGATCTTTCCACAGCTTCTTCCTTTGCTCTCAGTGTTCCAAACCAATCAGGGTAACAGCAAAAACACCCATTGGAATTTATTTGGATTTCCCATCACAGAAGGACAAGAGTGGTGTTGAATTTTAGAATTTTCAACCTCTGACCTAATATCACCATGGCCACTAAATACCACTCCCACACTTCAGAATGCCCAGTATGTTCCTGTTAGGACTGGAAAATTCTTTAGTAAATATGAAAATCTTATAATTTTAAGGATTTCTGAGTGTTTAAATGAAGTTTTCACAGAACAGTAACTCCCAGTGCTCTTGTGCTCTGATATACACAAAGCTCCAAAGAAATCCTGATTTATTCTGATCTTTCCATGGCTGCTCCAGAGTTCCAAAGAAATCCTGATTTATTCTGATCCTTCCATGGCTGCTTCAGGGATCCAATGAAATCCTGATTTATTCTGATCTTTCCTTGGTTCTTCCTTTGCTCTCAGTGTTCCAAACCCAGCAGGGTAACAGCAAAAACACCCACTGGAATTTATTTGGATTTCCCAACACAGCAAAGCCAACAGAAGGACAAGAGTGGTGTTGAATTTTAGAATTTTCAACCTCTGACCTAATATCACCATGGCCACTAAATACCACTCCCACACTTCAGAATGCCCAGTTATGTTACTGTTAAGACTTGAAATTTCTTTAGTAAATATGAAAATCTTATAATTTTAAGGATTTCTGAGTGTTTAAATGAAGCTTTCACAGCAGAGTAACTCCCAGTGCTCTTGTGCTCTGATATACACAAAGCTCCAAAGAAATCCTGATTTATTCTGATCTTTCCATGGCTGCTCCAGAGTTCCAAGGAAATCCTGATTTATTCTGATATTTCTATGGCTGCTCCAGAGTTCCAAAGAAATCCTGATTTATTCTGATCTTTCCATGGCTGCTCCAGAGTTCCAAGGAAATCCTGATTTATTCTGATCTTTCCATGGCTGCTCCAGAGTTCCAAGGAAATCCTGATTTATTCTGATCTTTCCTTGGTTCTTCCTTTGCTCTCAGTGTTCCAAACCCATTGGGGTAACAGCAAAAACACCCATTGGAATTTATTTGGATTTCCCAACACAGCAAAGCCAACAGAAGGACAAGAGTGGTGTTGAATTTTAGAATTTTCAACCTCTGACCTAATATCACCATGGCCATTAAATTTATACCACCCACATGCTTCAGATTATAATGTATGTTACTGTTAAGACTTGAAATTTCTTTAGTAAATATGAAAATCAGAATGCCCAGTTATGTTACTGTTAAGACTGAAAATTCTTTAGTAAATATGAAAATCTTATTATTTTAAGGATTTCTGAGTGTTTAAATGAAGTTTTCACAGAACAGTAACTCCCAGTGCTCTTGTGCTCTGATATACACAAAGCTCCAAAGAAATCCTGATTTATTCTGATATTTCTATGGCTGCCCCAGAGTTCCAAGGAAATCCTGATTTATTCTGATCTTTCCATGGCTGCTCCAGAGTTCCAAAGAAATCCTGATTTATTCTGATCTTTCCATGGCTGCTCCAGAGTTCCAAAGAAATCCTGATTTATTCTGATCCTTCCATGGCTGCTCCAGAGTTCCAAAGAAATCCTGATTTATTCTGATCTTTCCACAGCTTCTTCCTTTGCTCTCAGTGTTCCAAACCCATTGGGGTAACAGCAAAAACACCCATTGGAATTTCTTTGGATTTCCCATCCCAGAAGGACAAGAGTGGAGCTGAATTTTAGGATTTAAACCACTCACCTTTTTCTTTGACCTGTATTTGTGATGTCAGGAAGGACTCTGAAAACACAACAGATCCCAAGCAGCCCCTTCCTGTCAGCAGGTCTGGAATGTCAAACACCATCATGGATGCCTGCAGCCATCCAGCAGTTGGAGGGAAGAGAAAGAAGAACTTGGAATATTTCAATTGAAAAAAACAAAATTTGTATTTTTCAAACATCCTAAAGCAGTATTTCTGTATTGTGGTTAAAGCCTGAGATGATCAATCTGTGTTAAATGTTTTTATTCTGAATTCTGATTTCTTGTGAAATCTGGTGCAGCATCTGAAATGTCACTCATGTCTCCTCTTACATTTGTATTCACATAAAAATCTCAGCATGCCCCAGAAAAACAGACATTTGAGCTCTACTTTCTAATTAAATAAATAAAAATTATTATTTCTTACCGTTTTGATCAAACTCAGGCTGTCCTCATTATCTAATGGAGTAATTCTAGAACAACAATGATAATTAAATATTTAAAAGTTAGATCATCTTTCTGTGACTCCACAGCAACTAAAAAAATCTGTTTTATTTTAAAATAAACACTTATTTGTGCAGGTCATTTCAGCCAATTAGTGTGGGGATTAAATAAGAGCAAGTTTGTGACATTAACCAAGTTAAAAGCACTTTTCAAAGGAAACTTAATGAGCTCATGCTGCTTCTACTCATTAACAGTTAATAAAAATCAGTCTGCCCAACTGCTTTTTATTCCTTTTAATGCTTTTTTTTTTAAATTCCACAGAATTACAGATTTGAAATCACTGAACTACCTCATACACAAAAGCATTCAGCACATCTTGTGTGAAATTATCAAACACAAGGGGTTTTGCAGGAGCTCCAAGAGGAGAAAAATTTATTTGTTAGTGTATGAAAAGCACTGTAATTAATAACAAGATAATAATGTAATTGTTATATTATTATAGTTATAGTTATTAATTACATAGTACTGTAATTAATAACAAGAAGTTGTAATATAGTGATACAAACCTGCCATGGTTGTTCACAGCCTGGATTTGAAAAGCAATTTTGGAGCTGTAGAACAAAAAAATTGTAAAAGTGAAATGTGTGGTTTATATTTTTAAATGGAAAAAAATCAGCAGGAATAGACTTAAAGCAAAAGTGATTAAGAAAACTGGAAAATGGGATAATTATAATGATTTTTAAAGGATGAATGCATTATGAAGTCTTGAAATCTGGCAGTCAGGCAAGTTCCGTTTATAATTAATATTTTTCAGTTTATAATTAATATTTTTCAGTTTATAATTTGTATTTTTCAGTTTATAATTAATAATTTTCAGTTTATAATTAATATTTTCCAGTTTATAATTAATATTTTTCCCCGAAGAAGCCCAATGAGTAACTCTGGAAATACCCACCGTAAAGCAGATTTCAGCTGTGCTAAGCCAAGGGTGTCCAACACAGACAGCAGCACCTGCTCTGCCACCTCCTTCGCCTGAAAAAAGGAAATAAAAATTAAAATTTCCTTCTCCCATCCCCTTCCAGATCCCAGCAGCTCCAGGAGACACTGAACAGTAACACACTGATGCACCAGGCTAAAATCTGATTTTTCACAGATCTCATTTTCCTTACGATGAGGTCGGGAAAACTCATGAGAAGATGGAAAACCAACTGGAGATGGGTAAAATTAGACACACTCTGAAATCTCTCTTTTATTTTATTTTTTTTTTTAAAAAACAGAATTCAGAGCCTGCTTGGAGGGCAGGGTATGAACCTTGTGTTATTCCATCGAGCGAAACACAGAATTTATTTTGGTTCTCATTTTGGTTTGCACGTCAATCTCACACTGCAAGCAATCCAAATCAACAATTACAGAGAGAGAACAATTAAATTTCATTTACCAACTTGATTTACCTTGGATTCAGTGGAAGTTTTAGCATAGCACTCAATGCCAGCAAGCACAGCCTCTACAACAGCAGAATATATTTGCGACAACAGCGTACTGAAGAGAAATACAAACACAACATTTACTGGACAGGCAGAGTTTTCTTCCTCCTCTCTTTAAAGGAGCATTTTTTCCTCTCATTGCACAACTCCCTTAATAGCTGTTTATTATTATTATTATTATCCCTTTATTATTATCCCTTAATAATAAAGAAGGGATCTTTGTTGGAATAAGTGAAGTGGTTTTATAGTTAAGCTTTCTGTTTAAGAAAATGAAATTAGAGCGAGGAAATTGCTCGAATTACAGGATATTTTAGGGAAATAACTCTTGATATAAATGTGTCTGGTGATATAATTGTTAGTCAGGAATAAAAAATCTGATTTATTGTCGTTTTTGCTGCAGTTGGGTTTCAGAATCAGATCCTAAATGCAGGGTCTGGAGTGACAGAGGGATTGGATTTACCTGGACAGGGGAGGGATGGATGGACCCTGGGAGGGAATTGTTCCCTGGGAGGGTTTGGAAGCCCTGGGATGGAATTCCCAGAGAAGTTGGGGCTGTCCCTGCACCCCTGGAAGTGTCCAAGGGCTTGGAGCCCCTTGGGATAGAGGAAGGTGTCCCTGCTGTCCCTCCCTCTCCTGGCAGAATTTGGAATATATTGGAATGAGATGCTCTTTAAAGATCTTTTCCAACCCAAACCATTCCATAATTCCATGAAATCTCCATCCCAGCTTAGTCCAATTCCTTTCTTCAAAGGGGACTGAGAAAATGGTACAGAAATAAACCAAACTCAGGAGCTGTTGAGACATTTACAGCTCCAGAACCAAAAACCCAACCAAGGAACATCAGCCTCTGGTTTCCTGCTAAATTACAATTAAAAAATGAGCAGCTCAATAAAATGACTCCCTAAATTTTCATTTTTCTCCACTGCCAATATTGAGGGAGGGAAGAGGGGGAGGAAAGAGGAGAATACAGCATTGAAGCCAAATGCAAAGCATTCCTGAAGGATGGGAAAAAAAAGCATCTGAAGATCCCAAACATGGAGGAACCTCAAAATGCACCAAAGTTTGTCTTGGATCGTCCCCAACATTAGCAAGGGACTTGAAAATTCAGCTTTTTCACTATTTTTTCATGTTTCTGGATAGTAATTTCCTGAGCTTTCATATGCACTTAGCATGTTTGCACTGCATTAAAGCAAATGTAATTCCTTTATATTGTAATTTTTCCAGATTTTGTAACCATTCCTATTTTCCCTAAAATTCACATATATATTTGCAAGAAAACACCTCAGTGAGGTGTCCTTTGTCTTACTCTTCTTCCCATTTTAACATTTTAAAGTTAGCAGCGAAAAAAGAAACCAAAAAATCACCACAAGATTTCTTTTTTGTTGCTTTGGAAGCATTGTCTTAAAATAAAAATAAAACCAAAAAATTTATCCCAGTTTATCATTCAATTTTCAGGGTTGGTTTATACACTCCAGGCAATCAGTACAGCCAAATTTGGAATAAATTGTGTTCATAAAATACATTTTATTTTATTTTATAAAATATTGACAAGTCCAAACTAAACAGAAAATCATGAGTTCAGGTTTGCCAAAAAAGTCAATTATACTACTGTTGTTGAAAATAGATTATTTGAAGCAATACAGGGATGCTTCCAAGAAAAAAAATTATTATTTTTAAATTACTGCCTTTATCAACCCCTGTTTTGTTTAGAGTTTCTCCACTCAACTTGATTAAAATGTATTTAGTAAAAGGGATTTTTGAAGGAGGACAAAAAATGTTAGAGCAGCATGTAGAGGCAAGAAAAACACTTGTTGGAGTTGAGTTTTCTCTTAAAAAAAGGAAATTCTGCTGCTCAGCGCAGTAATTCCATTTTTATGTCTCACAATTAACAAGAATCAACAGTATTTAGTGTGACAGTACTGACACATTAAATATATATTAATATATAATAATTAATAAATATATATTATATATAATAATATAATATAATATAATAATAAATATTATAATATATAATAATATATTAATAATAATATAATAATTTAATAATAATAATATATAATATAATAATAATATATTAAATATATAATAATTAATAAATATATTAAATATATATTTAATATTTTTAGTATCTTGCTACCAGGTCATGCAGCTTTGCAGAAGCAAAAACAGGCTCCTAAAATGATCCCAATTAATAAAGGAGGACAAAAATCTCGAAGGAAAAATCTGATTTATCAAGAGAGAGAGCAGGACCAAAGCAGATTTTCTATTGTGTTCTCCAAGCTGGACAGGGATCTACAACATGCACAGGAGGTGGACATAACATGGATAAACAAAGTGGGATTTTGAGATGATTAAAATGTGCAAAAGCTTTGCAGCTTCCCAAATTTTAGGAAAAATTTCGTTTGATTTGACCTTAACATAGTGAATTTCTTCACAGGTTTGAGTGTTCTCTGTTGGCATTTTCACTGAGCATCAGAAATCTTCCCCATTGTTAATGAAAACTGGTAAAAAAATTGACTTTTTCTTCTATGTGTGCAAGATGTTACAGTGTGAGAGACTTTCTCCCTTTGGTTGACATAAAGTATCTTTAAAAATTATTCAAGATTAATTTTTTACTACAATTTGAGCAAAATTTATTAATATTTCCTTTCCTAACAACTCCCCATGTACCTACTGAAACTCCCCACAGGGATTTTGCCTTTGCAACCCGGTGCCATGCAAATTATTCTGAATAAAAATGTCCCTGCAAATGCCAACAGCCACTAAAAGCAGCTTTCACCTACTGCCACGAGGTGGAAAGAGTGAAAAGTTAGGGAATAATATAAAAAAATTGGCAGCTTACACTTGCTCAGCTTGCTTGTGTATCTCATTGTCATTTCCTGTATTAAAACAAAAATAATAAAGCAAAAATAATAATTAAAAAAGGTTGGTTTAAGCACTCTGAAAACATTTCTGCTGCACATTTTACATGGAATTTATCCAGTATTTTATACTACTAAGGTTGTAATTCCAATTTTCCAACCTTCCCCTCTTCAGCTGTTCTGACCCCAGCATATTATATATTAATATATTAATTATAATTATTAATATATTAATTATAATATATAATAATTATATATTAATATATTTTATATATATAAATAAAAACAATATACAATATAATAATTATATATAATAATACATAATATAATAATTATATATTAATATATAATTTATATATTATATATTTCTATATATTATATAATATAGTATTATATATTTCAATATATAATATACGTATAATATAATATAATATAATATAATATAATATAATATAATATAATATAATATAATATAATATAATATAATATATATTTCTATAATTATATAATATAATCATATATATAATAATATATAATATAATAATTATATATTAATATATATTTTATATATTTCTATATATTATATATAAAATATACATATTAAGTATATATTACACATATATAATATATATAATATATAATACACAATATATGTTACATATAAATTATATTTTATAAAATATAATCTTATTTTTTTTTCAAGAAAGCCCTAAGCACTAACTTCACCCATGGACTTTTCCAGCCATTTAAAATACATTAAAAAATGTTTCTTAAAAATTTCACATGGCCTGTTTTTATTTAGGAATACAGCTACTGTAACTCATTACACTGAGGATAAAAGATGGAAGTGAAAGAATTTCCTTCATCCTAAAAATCCTCAGTGACTTGACAACTCCCAGTTTGAATTATGTATTTTGGAGACTGGTTTTTTAGAAATCCATATGGAACATGGACTTAAATATTTGGTTAATGCTTTAAAAAGAGTCTGCACTGAGATGTGACAGATTTTATGTTCAGCACTCAGATCTGACAGATTTTCCCCACAAAATCTGCTATGATTTCATGCATTGGCTATAGAACCCACCACTTACAAATTTTCATGGAATCACAGGTAATAACTGCCTTGGTGTTTTTTTAAAAAATCTATATGGAATATGAACCTTTAAACAGAGTCTGCACACTGAGATGTGACAGATTTTATGTTCAACACTCAGATTTTCCCCACAAAATCTGCTATGATTTCATGCATTGGCTACAGAATCCACCACTTACAAATTTTCATGGAATCACAGGTAATAACTGCCTTGGTGTTTTTTATAAATCCATATGGAATATGAACCTATATATTTGGTTAATGCTTTAAAAAGAGTCTGCACACTGAGATGTGACAGATTTTATATTCAACACTGAGATCTGACAGATTTTCCCCACAAAATCTGCTATGATTTCATGCATTGGCTATAGAATCTATCAGTTAGAAAGGAAGCAAAGCCTTTAACTGCTACAAATTTTCATGGAATCACAGGTAATAACTGCCTTGGTATTTTTTTTTTTAATCTATATGGAATATGAACCTTTAAAAAGAGTCTGCACACTGAGATGTGACAGATTTTATGTTCACCACTCAGATCTGACAGATTTTACCCATGAAATCTGCTATGATTTCATGCATTGGCTACAGAATCCATCAGTTAGAAAGGAAGCAAAGCCTTTTAATTGCTACAAATTTTCATGGAATCACAGGTAATAGCTGCCTTGGTGTTTTTTACAAATCCATATGGAACATGGACTTAAATATTTGGTTAATTCTTTAAAAAGAGTCCGCACACTGAGATGTGACAGATTTTATGTTCAACACTCACATCTGATAGATTTTCCCCACAAAATCTGCTATGATTTCATGCACTGGCTACAGAATCCACCACTTACAAATTTTCATGGAATCACAGGTAATAGCTGCCTTGGTGTTTTTTATAAAAATCTATATGGAATATGAACCTTTAAAAAGAGTCTGCACTGAGATGTGGCAGATTTTATGTTCAACACTCAGATTTTCCCCACAAAATCTGCTATGATTTCACGCACTGGCTATAAAATCCACCACTTACAAATTTTCATGGAATCACAGGTAATAACTGCCTTGGTGGTTTTTTTTAAAATCTATATGGAATATGAACCTATATATTTGGTTAATGCTTTAAAAAGAGTCTGCACTGAGATGTGACAGATTTTATGTTCAACACTCAGATTTTCCCCACAAAATCTGCTATGATTTCATGCACTGGCTACAAAATCCACCACTTGCAATTTTTCATGGAATCACAGGTAATAGCTGCCTTGGTGTTCTTTTATAAATCCATATGGAATATGAACCTTTAAAAAGAGTCTGCGCACTGAGATGTGACAGATTTTATGTTCAACACTCAGATCTGACAGATTTTCCTCACGGAATCTGCTATGATTTCATGCCCTGGCTATAAAATCCACCACTTACAAATTTTCATGGAATCACAGGTAATAACTGCCTTGGTGTTTTTTTATAAATCCATATGGAATATAAACCTATATATTTGGCTAATATTTTAAAAAGAGTCTGCACACTGAGATGTGACAGATTTTATGTTCAACATTCAGATTTTCCCCACAAAATCTGCTACGATTTCATGCACTGGCTACAGAATCCACCACTTAGAAAGGAAGCAAGGCCTTTAATTGCTACAAATTTTCATGGAATCACAGGTAATAACTGCCTTGGTGTTTTTTTTAAAAATCTATATGGAGTATAAACCTATATATTTGGTTAATTCTTTAAAAAGAGTCTACACTGAGATGTGACAGATTTTATGTTCAACACTCACATCTGATAGATTTTCCCCACAAAATCTGCTATGATTTCATGCACTGGCTACAGAATCCACCACTTAGAAAGGAAGCAAGGCCTTTAATTGCTACAAATTTTCATGGAATCACAGGTAATAACTGCCTTGGTGTTTTTTTTAAAAAATCTATATGGAATATGAACCTTTAAAAAGAGTCTGCACACTGAGATGTGACAGATTTTATGTTCAGCACTCAGATCTGACAGACTTTCCCACAAAATCTGCTATGATTTCATGCCCTGGCTATAAAATCCACCACTTACAAATTTTCATGGAATCACAGGTAATAGCTGCCTTGATGTTTTTTTATAAATCCATATGGAGTATAAACCTATATATTTGGTTAATTCTTTAAAAAGAGTCTGCACACTGAGATGTGACAGATTTTATGTTCAACACTCAGATTTTCCCCACAAAATCTGCTATGATTTCATGCATTGGCTACAGAATTTACCACTTAGAAAGGAAGCAAAGCCTTTAATTGCTACAAATTTTCATGGAATCACAGGTAATAACTGCCTTGGTGTTTTTTTTAAAAAATCTATATGGAATATGAACCTTTAAAAAGAGTCTGCACACTGAGATGAGACAGATTTTATATTCAACACTCAGACAGATTTTACCCACAGAATCTGCTATGATTTCATGCATTGGCTATAGAATCCACCACTTACAAATTTTCATGGAATCACAGGTAATAACTGCCTTAGTGTTTTTTTATAAATCAATCTGAAATATGAACTTAAATATTTGGTTAATGCTTTAAAAAGAGTCAACACTGAGATCTGACAGATTTTCCCCACAAAATCTGCTATGATTTCATGCACTGGCTACAGAATCCACCACTTACAAATTTTCATGGAATCACAGGTAATAACTGCATTGGTGTTTTTTTAAAAAATCTATATGGAATATGAACCTTTAAACAGAGTCTGCACACTGAGATGTGACAGATTTTATGTTCAACACTCACATCTGACAGATTTTACCCACAAAATCTGCTATGATTTCATGCATTGGCTACAGAATTTACCACTTAGAAAGGAAGCAAAGCCTTTAATTGCTACAAATTTTCATGGAATCACAGGTAATAACTGCCTTGGTGTTTTTTTTAAAAATCTATATGGAATATGAACCTTTAAAAAGTCTGCACACTGAGATGTGACAGATTTTATGTTCAGCACTCAGATGTGACAGATTTTCCCCAAAAAATCTGCTATGATTTCATGCATTGGCTATAGAATCCACCACTTACAAATTTTCATGGAATCACAGGTAATAGCTGCCTTGGTGTTTTTTTTAAAAATCTATATGGAATATGAACCTATATATTTGGTTAATGCTTTAAAAAGAGTCTGCACTGAGATGTGACAGATTTTATGTTCAACACTCACATCTGACAGATTTTCCCCGCAAAATCTGCTATGATTTCATGCATTGGCTACAGAATCCACCACTTAGAAAGGAAGCAAAGCCTTTAATTGCTACAAATTTTCATGGAATCACAGGTAATAACTGCCTTGGTGTTTTTTTATAAATCCATATGGAGTATAAACCTATATATTTGGTTAATTATTTAAAAAGAGTCTGCACACTGAGATGTGACAGATTTTATGTTCAACACTCACATCTGACAGATTTTCCCCACAAAATCTGCTATGATTTCATGCACTGGCTACAGAATCCACCACTTAGAAAGGAAGCAAAGCCTTTTAATTATTACAAATTTTCATGGAATCACAGGTAATAGCTGCCTTGGTGTTTTTTTTAAAAATCTATATGGAATATGAACCTTTAAAAAGAGTCTGCACACTGAGATGTGACAGATTTTATATTCAACACTGAGATCTGACAGATTTTCCCCACAGTATCTGCTATGATTTCATGCATTGGCTATAGAATCCACCACTTACAAATTTTCATGGAATCACAGGTAATAACTGCCTTGGTGTTTTTTTATAAATCCATATGGAATATAAACCTATATATTTGGCTAATATTTTAAAAAGAGTCTGCACACTGAGATGTGACAGATTTTATGTTCAACACTCAGATTTTCCCCACAAAATCTGCTACGATTTCATGCATTGGCTACAGAATCTATCAGTTAGAAAGCAAGCAAAGCCTTTAATTGCTACAAATTTTCATGGAATCACAGGTAATAACTGCCTTGGTGTTTTTTTTAAAAAATCTATATGGAATATGAACCTTTAAAAAGAGTCTGCACACTGAGATGAGACAGATTTTATATTCAACACTCAGATGTGACAGATTTTCCCCACAAAATCTGCTATGATTTCATGCATTGGCTACAAAATCCACCACTTACAAATTTTCATGGAATCACAGGTAATAACTGCCTTGGTGGTTTTTTTTAAAATCTATATGGAATATGAACCTATATATTTGGTTAATGCTTTAAAAAGAGTCTGCACTGAGATGTGACAGATTTTATGTTCAACACTCACATCTGACAGATTTTCCCCATGAAATCTGCTATGATTTCATGCATTGGCTACAGAATCCACCACTTAGAAAGGAAGCAAAGCCTTTTAATTGCTACAAATTTTCATGGAATCACAGGTAATAACTGCCTTGGTGTTTTTTATAAATCCATATGGAATATGAACCTATATATTTGGTTAATGCTTTAAAAAGAGTCTGCACACTGAGATGTGAAAGATTTTATGTTCAACACTCACATCTGACAGATTTTACCCACAAAATCTGCTATGATTTCATGCATTGGCTACAGAATCCAACACTTACAAATTTTCATGGAATCACAGGTAATAGCTGCCTTGGTGTTTTTTATAAAAATCTATATGGAATATGAACCTTTAAAAAGAGTCTGCACTGAGATGTGGCAGATTTTATGTTCAACACTCAGATTTTCCCCGCAAAATCTGCTATGATTTCATGCATTGGCTACAGAATCCACCACTTACAAATTTTCATGGAATCACAGGTAATAACTGCCTTGGTGTTTTTTATAAATCCATATGGAATATGAACCTATATATTTGGTTAATGCTTTAAAAAGAGTCTACACTGAGATGTGACAGATTTTATGTTCAACACTCAGATTTTCCCCACAAAATCTGCTATGATTTCATGCACTGGCTACAAAATCCACCACTTGCAATTTTTCATGGAATCACAGGTAATAGCTGCCTTGGTGTTTTTTATAAATCCATATGGAATATGAACCTTTAAAAAGAGTCTGCACACTGAGATGTGACAGATTTTATGTTCAACACTCAGATCTGACAGATTTTCCTCACGGAATCTGCTATGATTTCATGCACTGGCTACAAAATCCACCACTTGCAATTTTTCATGGAATCACAGGTAATAGCTGCCTTGGTGTTCTTTTATAAATCCATATGAAATATGAACTTAAATATTTGGTTAATGCTTGAAAAAGAGTCTGCACACTGAGATGTGACAGATTTTATGTTCAACACTCACATCTGACAGATTTTCCCCACAAAATCTGCTATGATTTCATGCACTGGCTACAGAATCCACCACTTACAAATTTTCATGGAATCACAGGTAATAACTGCCTTGGTGTTTTTTATAAATAAATATGAAATATGAACTTAAATATTTGGTTAATGCTTTAAAAAGAGCCTACACTGAGATGTGACAGATTTTATGTTCAACACTCAGATTTTCCCCACAAAATCTGCTATGATTTCATGCATTGGCTACAGAATCCACCACTTAGAAAGGAAGCAAGGCCTTTAATTGCTACAAATTTTCATGGAATCACAGGTAATAACTGCCTTGGTGTTTTTTATAAATCCATATGGAATATGAACCTATATATTTGGTTAATGCTTTAAAAAGAGTCTGCACACTGAGATGTGACAGATTTTATGTTCAACACTCAGACAGATTTTCCCTACAAAATCTGCTATGATTTCATGCCCTGGCTATAGAATCCACCACTTAGAAAGGAAGCAAAGCCTTTTAATTATTACAAATTTTCATGGAATCACAGGTAATAACTGCCTTGGTGTTTTTTTTAAAAATCTATATGGAATATGAACCTTTAAAAAGAGTCTGCACAACTGAGATGCGACAGATTTTATGTTCAACACTCACATCTGACAGATTTTCCCCACGGAATCTGCTATGATTTCATGCCCTGGCTATAAAATCCACCACTTACAAAATTTCATGGAATCACAGGTAATAACTGCCTTGGTGTTTTTTTATAAATCCATATGAAACATGAACCTATATATTTGGTTAATGCTTTAAAAAGAGTCTGCACACTGAGATGTGACAGATTTTATGTTCAACACTCAGATTTTCCCCACAAAATCTGCTATGATTTCATGCATTGGCTACAGAATCCACCACTTAGAAAGGAAGCAAAGCCTTTAATTGCTACAAATTTTCATGGAATCACAGGTAATAACTGCCTTGGTGTACTTCATGCACTTACCCAGGAAAGGAATGTGAGTGGCTCCAAAAAAATAGGTCCTTGAACAAGCCAGAGGTCCCTTTGGAGATACACACTGCACTACCTAGCAGTCGGTATTAATGAGATACAAAAACATCAGTAAAACAAATTGGTGCAATAATTAACAATTAACTACGTTCCCCTTAAGGCTTCTAAGCACTGACAGACTACAGAAGTTTACAACACAGAACTGGATGGTGAAAAAGCAACTTACGTTTTCAAAGGTCTATTTCACTTTTGACTTGACCTGAATGGTTGAAAGACTTTGGAAAGGAGATGAGCTCTGACTTGTGTTTTCAATTTCCTATGCCAACTGCTCTTTTCATGAAGAGGAAAGTGGGTCAGGTTCCCATAACTAGGCTGGTCTTATTTACTATTTTCATGACACCCTATTAAAACAGTATCACCTGTACCTGGAAATAAACCACCTTTTTAAGAACAGCATCAGAATCTGAGGACAACAGATGGAGCAAGTACATCACAATAACACAGTACTTGCATTTTCAAAGGTATCTTATTGTTAACAAGGCAAGGAAAGACACAACTGAAAGTGTTTTCACAGAAATCATGTGAAGAGCAGCAAATGGAGGATGAGATTTCACCAAGATGCAAAAATCACTCTTTTTTCTCAGGCTCTGCACACGTGATTTGTGCCTCACATCCATCCATCCCTGAGGCAGCTGCACATGAAATGCTGACCAATCACCGACTCATGGGCTCACTCATGCTCTCACATCCACCTGCCCAGGGCTCACAGCACCCCCAGAGCCCCTGGAGGCAGCAGGGAGCTCCCTCCACACTCTACCTCTCTCCTCCTTCCTTCGCTGCCAAGTTGCCTTCGGGAGCCACCCAGCCAGAGGATCCCAAATCCCTGGGGTGATGGACCTGAGCACATGTTTAACCACCCAGCTTTGACTGGGAAATGGAAACAAGTTAATCATCTTTAAATATCCAGCTTTTACTGGGAAATGGAAACAAGGTAATCATCTTTAACAACTCAGTTTTACTGGGAAATGGAAACAAGTTAATCACGTTCAACAACTCAACTTTTGGAAACAAGTTAATCATCTTTAACAATCCAGCTTTTACTGGGAAATGGAAACAAGTTAATCATCTTTAAAAATCCAGCTTTTACTTGGACATAAAAACAAGTTAACCATCTTTAACATCCCAGCTTTTACTTGGAAATAGGAACAAGTTAACCATCTTTAACATCTCAGATTTTACTTGGACATGGAAACAAGTTAATCATCTTTAAAAATTCAGCTTTTACTGGGAAATGGAAGCAAGTGAACCATCTTTAACAACTCAAATTTTACTGGGAAATGGAAACAAGTTAATCACGTTTAACATCCCAGCTTTTAGTTAGAAAGGGAAACAAGTTAATCACGTTTAACAACTCAACTTTCACTGGGAAATGGAAACAAGTTAACCATGTTTAACAACCCAGCTTTCACTGGGAAATGTAAAAGTAAAAGCAAAAGTTTAACAAAACAAGTAAAAGCATGTTTAACAACCCAGCTTTTACTTGGACATGGCAACAAGTTAATCATCTTTAACAACCCAGCTTTTACTAGGAAATAGGAACAAGTTAACCATCTTTAACATCTCAGATTTTACTTGGAAATAGAAACAAGTTAATCACGTTTAACATCCCAGCTTTTAGTTAGAAAGGGAAACAAGTTAATCATCTTTAAAAATCCAGCTTTTACTGGGAAATGGAAACAAGTTAATCATGTTTAACAACCCAGCTTTTACTGGGAAATGGAAACAAGTTAACCATCTTTAACATCTCAGATTTTACCTGGAAATAGAAACAAGTTAATCATCTTTAAAAATCCAGCTTTGACTGGGAAATGGAAACAAGTTAATCATCTTTAACAACCCAGCTTTTACTTGGAAATAGAAACAAGTTAATCACGTTTAACATCCCAGCTTTTACTTGTTTCTATTTCCAAGTTTCTATTTTTACTGGGAAATGGAAACAAGTTAACCATCTTTAACATCTCAGATTTTACCTGGAAATAGAAACAAGTTAATCACGTTTAACATCCCAGCTTTTAGTTAGAAAGGGAAACAAGTTAATCATGTTTAACAACTCAACTTTCACTGGGAAATGTAAAAGAAAAAGTTTAACAAAACAAGTAAAAGCATGTTTAACAACTCAGCTTTTACCTGGACATGGAAACAAGTTAATCATCTTTACCATCCCAGCTTTTACTTGGAAATAGGAACAAGTTAATCATGTTTAACAATCAAGCTTTTACTTGGAAGTGGAAATAAGTTAACCATGTTTAACAACCCCGATTTTACTTGGAAGTGGAAATAAATTAACCATGTTTAACAACTCAGCTTTTACCTGGACATGGAAACAAGTTAATCATCTTTACCATCCCAGCTTTTACTTGGAAATAGGAACAAGTTAATCATGTTTAACAACCTAGCTTTTAGTTAGAAAGGGAAACAAGTTAATCATCTTTAAAAATCCAGCTTTTACTTGGAAATAGGAACAAGTTAACCATCTTTAACATCTCAGTTTTACTTGGAAATAGAAACAAGTTAATCACGTTCAACAACTCAACTTTTGGAAACAAGTTAACCATCTTTAACATCTCAGTTTTACTTGGAAATAGAAACAAGTTAATCACGTTTAACATCCTAGCTTTTAGTTAGAAAGGGAAACAAGTTAATCATCTTTAACAACCCAAATTTTACTTGGAAATGGAAACAAGTTAATCACGTTCAACAACTCAACTTTTGGAAACAAGTTAATCATCTTTAAAATCCCAGCTTTTACTGGGAAATGGAAACAAGTTAATCACGTTTAACAACTCAACTTTCACTGGGAAGAGGAAACAAGTTAACCATGTTTAACAACCCAGCTTTCACTGGGAAATGTAAAAGAAAAAGTTTAACAAAACAAGTAAAAGCATGTTTAACAACCCAGCTTTTACTTGGAAATGGAAACAAGTTAATCATGTTTAACAACCCAGCTTTTACTTGGAAATATAAAAGTAAAAGCACAAGTTGAAAAAAAACAAGTAAAAGCATGTTTAACAATCAAGCTTTTACTTGGAAGTGGAAATAAATTAAGCTTTGCAACTTCATCTGAACAGTCCTGGAATGTTATGAAAAATTTTTCAGAGTTTTGTCAATAGTTGTTGAAGCACACAGCGGAATTTGGATATGTGGTGGTATCTCAGGTTTATTCACAAAGGTGTTATCCAAAAAAGTGGCTTTTTGTTTCTTTTTTAAGAGATGGCTAAATAAAAGTGATTAAAATAGAATCTGTGGGTCACAGTTAAGTGTATCACGGAAGGTTTTCACTTTGTGGCCAGGACACAAACAGCATTTCCCTCTCCCCCACCCACTTAGAGGAAAACTTGTCTTTTTCCAGAGTATAAATTATTTTAACTCATTCAGCAATCCCTGATTAAGAATCCAGTATGGTTCCACTTGGAAAAAGCAAGAAAAATCACATTTGTTCCTTAACCTGATGAATTGCTAAGGTGTTTTACCTTAAGAAGAATTAGGCATTTAACTCATGAAAAGCAAGCACAAAAAATATACAAAGAAAAAGAGAATATAGTTTAAATCTCAGATAATTCTCCAAAGCCTTACCATGTGCTTGGCAGTGCTTCCACCAGGGCCAGTGTTTCGGACCAGATGCCCTTCAGATGGAAAATTAAAGTTGCCAGTGTTCAAGTTCTCCTTTGTGGAGTGGCTGCCAAACAGGACAAAGGGCTGCCTGCTCGGGCTGAGGAGGACACAGGGAATCAACACCAAAATATTTGCAGCAAGTTCACAAAAAACAAATGAAATCAAAGCTTTCAACTGCTGAATTTCCCATTGTAATAATTTAAAAAAATTACTAAAGTTTCACAGTGAAAGGAGCAAGTTCAAAAGAAAAAATCTTCTCGCATTTATAAAATGATAATTTCTTTCAAATACAACGAACTTATCTCAAGGTTGTTCTCAAATGCTCTTGGAATATTCTTTTATCTTAAACTGCCTTGAAAAGCTGCTTAGTTTACAATTTACTATCTTGAAAAGCCCTGAAAATGATTGTGTTGGAAACAAACAAAACTATTTTGGGTTTAGTTCTGGCTTTGGGCCCAAGACTCAGCTGGAGAGGTCAAAGATTTTCTTTTCTTTAATGCAAAGCAAACACCAGAGGATGCTGCCAGAAATAAAGGACAATAAATAAATAAAGGACAATAAATTCCACTGGTTTACTCCAAATAGAGGAGAATGTGCAGAGATTGAATTAACTAAACAAACCTTGATTGACTCACAACAGCACAACGTGGATTTTGCAACAGAACCTTCAGCTGAACAATTTTTGGTTAAAAGTCTCTCAGAAAGTCACAGAATGGTTTGGGTTGGAAGGAACCTTAAAAATCCTCTCATCCCAACCTTCCACTATCCCAGGTTGTTCCAAGCCCCATCCAAACTTTTCTAGGGATGGAACAAGGAAGGAACTGATCATAATGCACAAAAATTCATGGTATAGGTAAAAATTACAGCATTAAACCCTGGGAAAATTCAGCTTATCCTTCCAGGATGTGAAGGAATTTGCACAGGCTTTTTTCAGTATAAGATTTGATCTACTGAGGTGATATCAAAAAGAATTTTAAACATTATGGCATCAGGGATATGGAAATAAAATATTGAGGTAGTAGTACACCAGATCACTACTGTAATTAGCAATAATAATAATGAGTAATAATAATATATAATATATATATATAATATATAATATATATTATATAATTATAATAATATATAATATAAATTATATATTATATAATATAGAAATTTTATGTAATAATATTATTATATATTATATTATATATATAATATATAATATATAATATATATAACATATTATCTAATATATAATGTATAATATAGAAAAATAATACAGATCATTATCATATATCATCATTATATTATATATTATAATATATATTATATATTATATATTATATATTATATATTATATATTATATATTATATATTTATATATTATATATTATATATTATATTATATTAATATAACAATAACGAGGAGTAATATAATAATAATAATAGTAATAATAGTAATAGTAATAGTAATAATAATAATAATAATAATAATAATAATAATAATAATAATAATAATATAACAGTGAGTAATAATTACCTGTTATCTGTTATATGGCTTGAGATCATGCCATGGCTGAAATAACTTCTGAAGGGCTGGGAAGAATTGAAAACAAAAATTATTACAAAGTACATGGACAGAAGTGTGAAATATTCTCTTAATAATTAAACCTGAATTAACTTTCTCAGAGAAAACTCCTGAACCCTCAGAAAATGCTTCCAACCTCCACAAATAAACACAAACCCCACTAAATCTCTCATTTCATTAAATCATTAAATAATTTAGGTTGAGAGGGACCTTAAAGCCCATTTAGCTCCAACCCTCTGCCACACCTTCTACCATCCCAGAGGAAACAACAAAATGCTTCAAAAAACATCAAAATGCTTCAAAATGTATCAAAAGGCTTCAAAATGTATCCAAAAAGCAACAAAATGCATCCACAAAAAGCCCCCAGAAATGCTGTGCTGTTTTCTCCCATGCTCTGTGTCACCCCCTCAGTTTGGTTTGAGGTTTGAGATGTGCAAATTCAACTTGTTAAGCCCTGCACAAACCAGATTCCATCCAAAGCAAATTAAATCTACCTGCAAATATCTCCTGTGCAGGTAGAAATTGAATTATCAGGGAGCAAACACTTGACTGAATTAGCCCTGCAGTCCTAAACCATCATACCATGGATTTTTCAGGTGGGTGGTGATTTTAAAAAATTCAAATTATGTGGTTTTAGCCCTCAAACATGAAAAGTGAGATGGGATAGGGAAAAAAAAAACCCCAAATTCATGCTGAATAATTATTCTTTCTGCATGGATACTCTGAAGCAGACTTACCTCCCCAGCCTGAGATTCTGAGAGTTCCAGAATGAAGGGAATTTCAGTGTCAAAATTAGCAAAAAAGTTGGTCCACTGGTGTTCAAAAATCTTTAGATCCTACAAGGAAAATATTTGACATTACTTCAAGAGAAATGAAGGCAAAGGTGGAATATTTCACTGGAATACAGACTGCCCAATGAAACAATAAGCTCAAGAAAATAAATATATTTTAGAAGATAAGGACATTCTGCTGGATTTTGGGGTGTCTTTATGTGGGTGTGTGCTTTACGTTTATTGTTTTCAGAAAATTTAAGTCAATTTAGCAACAACTTTCAGGTTGAAAACATCAAATTATAATAAATAGGTCTGCTCAGAGTGCAGGACAAGTCTCAAACATTAATCTCACTTCCACACAGAGAGGGGAAATGAAATATCAGAGAGTGATTACTTAAACTGAAAGCCTTGTAAAAACTCTATGATATTTTAATTTTCATTACAGCAGTTGATTGAACAACCAAATTGGTGTGAACTACCAATATTTTATTAATAAAGGCTAATTACTGCTGAATTTTGTACATATTAAATTGCTATCAAGCTAGGAACAGATTAAAAATTAATATATACCAAGAATTCTGAAATTATATGTACTACGAAAGTATAAATACTAATTTAATAAATTATAAATATAAATAAATTTTAATAATTATAATAAATCTAAATTTTAATATAAATAAATTCTAATTACAAATACTAATATTTATACACTGCTTTCTCCTCTAGCACTGAGATCAGAGCCTGGCATTAATGTGGAAATCCCTTCCCTCTGTTTGTATTTCCCAAAGCACCAGAGCAGCCACTGAGTGTCACTGTTCCCCACTTGAAACATTTGAAAAATGCTTTTTTATTCTCTTTTATTTATTTGGAAGAACGGTTGTGTGTTAAAGGGGATTTTTTTAACCCTTAACACACAAAAGCACAGCAACTTCATGTATTTTGTACATGGTTTCATGACATGAAGGAAAATTTTTCGAAGGTTTTCAGACAATAAATTCAAGGAAAGCAAGACAAGTTATTTTAGTGTTTTGCAGAGTTTGTGGTAGATTGAAGGAATAAATCAAGCAACAGCAGGCAGAGCCTGTAAATTAAGCCCACAAATTTAATTAAAACCAAACAAAATCAAACTTTAACTCTGTGGTTACACCAAGCAGGAGGTGAGGCAAATATTTCACCTGCATTACCTCAAAAAGCAAATCCTCCAGGGACACAGGATCCATTTTGCTGTAGGTTTTCCATAAATCAGCACTGACATCCATTAACTGAAAGAGATTTTAAACACATTTCTGTGAAAAACACCACAAAAAAGGCCACAGATTGGGGTTTAAGATGAGACAGAATTGGGGAACACTTTCCTAACAGTGCTCCTTAACTCTGATTTCACAGATATTTCCACTCTGATTTCACAAATATTCCCACTCTGTTACAAAAGACCTGATTAGTGAGAGTCTGAACTCTGCACAAAGCTTTCTCTGCATCCTCCAAACAAACCATTTCACAATATTTTCTCAATTTCATAGCAAAGAACTGCACGAGCTGGTGCAGGCAAAAGGGCAAGATGAGTTTTCTGAGTTCAGACAGCCAAGAGCCAATTCCAGGTTTAGTCATCCTGAACATCAGCCAAAACTTGCTCCAAGCTGATGTAAATTTAGGCTTAAGACAGTTTAACTTTGCAATACTCAATTTAGGCTAAGACAGGTTAATTTTGCAATACTTTCTTCCAAGTAGCAGGATGATGCTCATGGAGAGCAATATTTAAAAATATATTCTTAAGGGACATTTGTATCTGAATAATTCTGCATTTATTCCCCACCACCCGCTCAGTTAAAAATGCAACACTGGCTGGAATTTTATTAATCAGTTTTCTTTACAGTTATTCCAGGTACTCCCATTTCACCCCTATAAACACAGGAAATTTTCTAAATTACAGATGATGCATATGGAGAAGAATATTTTAAAATACATTTTTAAGGGACACTGGTATCTGAATGATTCTGCATTTACAAAATGTAGAATCACTCAGTTAAAAATGCAACACTGGCTGGAATTTTATTAATCAGTTTTCTTTACAGTTATTCCAGGTACTCATGCAATAATGATTTCCCAGACCTCACTTCCATTCCATTCCTATAAATACAGGAAATTTTCTAAATTACAGATGATGCATATGGAGAGCAATATTTAAAAATATATTCTTAAGGGACATTTGTATCTGAATAATTCTGTATTTCCCCATCACCCACCCAGTTAAAAATGCAACACTGGCTGGAATTTTATTAATCAGTTTTCTTTACAGTTATTCCAGGTACTCCCATTTCACCCCTATAAACACAGGAAATTTTCTAAATTACAGATGATGCATATGAAAGATGGATACATGGAACAATATTTAAAAATATATTCTTAAGGGACATTTGTATCTGAATAATTCTGCATTTCCCCACCACCCACCCAGTTAAAAATGCAACACTGGCTGGAATTTTCTTAACCCTCTCCTTTACAGGTACTCCTGTAATAATAATTTCCCAGACTGCATTTCCATTCCATTCTTATAACTACAGGAAATTTTCTAAATTACAGCATCATGAACAACTCTGATTTCTCCAGTAAAAGAGGAACTGCCTTTAAAAGGCTGGGAAAAAATCCTGAATTATCATCTTTCAATTGTATTCCAGTCTTAGAGAACACACAGCAGAGGGAAAATCTCAGAGGGGAAAGTCTGAGCTAAAACTGTACCAAAAACCTCCCCTTTTAATTTCTAGATGATTTACAGTGATCCCAAATGCACTTCCAGCCTGGTTCCCTCCCCCCTCAGTGACACAGAACCACACAAACACGTACAAAGTTAAGAATGTCACTTCCTATCTGAAATCCCCTCATGATTTCAAGGAGGAAGCAAACAAGAACTCCAGCTGGAGCTGCCTGGACTGCCAGAGCCAACATGATTGTCCTCAAAAAAGGAGTCCAGGAATTTTCCCTGCTCTCAGAGGTAAAGACTGAGCTAAAAATGTACCAAAAACCTCCCCTTTTAATAATGGCAGAAGAATTAATTTCTAGATGATTTGCTCCAGCCTGGTTCCCTCTCCCCTCAGTGACACAGAAACACACAAATATGTACAAAGTTAAGAATGTCACTTCCCATTTGAAATCCCCTCATGATTTCAAGGAGGAAGCAAACAAGAACTCCAGCTGGAGCTGCCTGGACTGCCAGAGCCAACATGATTGTTCTCAAAAAAGGAGTCCAGGAATTTTCCCTGCTCTCAGAGGTAAAGACTGAGCTAAAAATGTACCAAAAACCTCCTCTTTTTAATAATGGCAGAAGAATTAATTTCTAGATGATTTACAATGATCCCAAATGCACTTCCAGCCTGGTTCCCTCTCCCCTCAGTGACACAGAACCACACAAATATGTACAAAGTTAAGAATGTCACTTCCCATTTGAAATCCCCTCATGATTTCAAGGAGCAAGCAAACAAGAACTCCAGCTGGAGCTGCCTGGACTGCCAGAGCCAACATGATTGTTCTCAAAAAAGGAGTCCAGGAATTTTCCCTGCTCCTTTTGAAGCATTCCAGGAGTGCCTGGGGACAGGATCAGCTCCCTGGATCACACAGGAGAGGTTCTGTCTGTGCCACCCTGTCTGAACTTTATTTTCTTTCAGAGCCTCTACAGATTTGTGAAATGAACTGGGGTAATTAAAGGACATTTAAAGATCCAAACAGCTGAATTGCCAATGAAATTTTCATTAACTCATTTTAGGCATCAAGAAGGGTGAGTGATTGCCCTCCCCAAAGATCTCATCTGTTTGCACTCTGTGTTTAAGGCTTTGGGCAGGTTCACACCACAAGGTGTTACAGTACCAGTGATGGAATGAAATAAAACCTGAAAAAAGCCCTGAAGAAAGCTTAAAATCTTTCACCCAGTGGAAAGAGTGCTCAGAAAGGCACAGGAACTCACAGAGAATATTTCTGAGCAAGCATGTACAATTATAGATATGATGAGATTTTAAAAATGGAATTATTCGTTCTCTGGAGGTTTTCCAGCTATCAGGAGTCAGACAAAAGCCCATTGTGGCTGTAAAAAAAGGAGGAGTGATAAGAAAATGGGACATCTGCATTGCTGTGGCAGAGATTCAAAAAAAGAAAGCAAAGAAGCTTTAAACAAGCACAGAAATGCCAAGCTGTCATCTGAAAATGCTGTTCAGAGCATAATTAATAAATGGGCAAATCAGTGACATAAGTTGCTCAGAGTTAAATCATTATTAAATACAGGAGCAATTAAATCCTGATTGTTGCCCTATTGAGCAGGGTATGATGTCCCAGGAATATAAAATGTCAGGGAGAGAAGGGGGTGCATCTCTTCACTCAAAACCAGGGACCCAAGAATAGTCTTTTCTTATTTTCTGAGCTCATCTCAAGGTGTTTGTCACCAACCAACTCCTCCTGCTCTGCTCTTGAAGATCTAGAATTCATGGAAAAAATTAGGGGCAAAAAATCCATCTGAGGGTAAAAAATTTGGTTATTGGTAGAGGTGGCTCTAGAAGGAAGGGGAAGGGAAATCAAAGGGGAAAAGGAAAAAGGAGAAGAGAAAGAAAGGGAAGGAAAAAGAGAAGAGAAGGAAAGGAAAGGAAAAAAAGGGAAGGAAAAGGGAAGGGAAAGGGAAAGGAAAAGGGGAAAGGAAAGAAAGGAAGGAAAAAGGGAAAGGGAAAAGGGAAAGGAAAAGAAAGGAAAAGGGAAGGAAAGGAAAGGGGAAAGGAAAAAGGGAAAGGAAAAGGGGAAAGGAAAGGGGAGAAAGGGAAGGAAAAGGGGAAAGAAAAGGGAAGGAAAAGGAAAGGGAAAGGAAAAAGGGGAAAGGAAAAAGGGAAAGGAAAAGGGAAAGGAAAGGGAAAGGAAAGGAAAGGGGAAGGAAAAGGGGAAAGGAAGGAAGGGGAAAGGAAAGGGAAAGGAAAAGGGAAAGGAAAAAAGGGAAAGGAAAAGGGGAAAGGAAAAGGGGAAAGGAAAAAAGGGAAAGGAAAAGGGAAGGAAAAGGGGAAAGGAAAAGGGGAAAGGAAAAGGGAAAGGAAAAGGGGAAAGGGAAAGGAGAAAGGGAAAGGAAGGGAAAGGAAAAGGGGAAAGGAAAGGGAAGGAAAAGGGAAAGGAAAAGGGAAAGGAAAAGGGGAAAGGGAAGGGGAAGGAAAAGGGGAAAGGAAAAGGGGAAAGGAAAAGGGGAAAGGAAAGGGAAAGGAAAAGGGAAAGGAAAGGGGAAGGAAAGGGAAAGGAAAAGGGAAAGGAAAAGGGAAGGAAAAGGGGAAAGGAAAAGGGGAAAGGAAAAGGGGAAAGGAAAAGGGGAAAGGAAAAGGGGAAAGGAAAAGGGAAAGGAAAAGGGAAAGGAAAAGGGAAAGGAAAAGGGGAAGGAAAAGGGGAAAGGAAAGGGAAGGAAAAGGGGAAGGAAAAGGGGAAGGAAAAGAGGAAGGAAAAGGGGAAAGGAAAAGGGAAAGGAAAAGGGGAAAGGAAAGGGAAGAAAGGAAAGGAAAGGAAAGGAAAAAAGGAAAGGAAAGGAAAGGAAAGGAAAGGAAAGGAAAGGAAAGGAAAGGAAAGGAAAGGAAGGGAAAAGGAAAAAGGAAAAGGAAAAAGGAAAAGGAAAAGGAAAAGGAAAAAGGAAGGGAAAAGGGAAAGAGGAAAGGAAAGAGGAAAGGGAAAGGGAAAGGGAAAAAGGCAAAGGGAAAAAGGCAAGGGAAAAAGAAAAGCAAAAACAAAGGAAACCAAAAAAAGGGGAAACCAAAAAAAGGAAAGCAAAAAGGAGTTCTAAATCCCAGCAGAGGCCTGGGGAGAATGTCCAAATTAGGGTTTATCCAGGAAAAAGTGCTGTGTAACCCAGAACCAAACCCCAGCCACGCCACAGCCTCCCCATCCTGCCACAGTTTTACAACATCCCAAAAACCTCCATCCAGTTCAGCAGCTCGCTTGGGCAGTGAGTCAGGACCAGCTCATCCCCAAAAGGGCTCTGCAAACACGATAATCTCATGAGTAAGCTGTGCCTCAGGGAGGAGGTGACCAAGGCAAGGACTCACCTCGTATTTCATGGTGAAGAAGCCGTCGCCCCCGATGCCCTCGAGCGCGAAGGCCTGCACGATCGGCCACTTCTCCACGATGAACATGTCAAATATCTGCAGGTGGCCTGCAAGGCAAGCACAGCAAGATTCCCTCACCAATCCTGCCATTTCAGCTCTCCCTGAGTCCTTGGGATTCACAGATTCAGTTGTAGAAAAATCCCATTTTTGTACAGCTGAAAGTCTTGAAGCGAAAAGTATTTTTTGTGCAGACGGCAATTTTAGAAGCTCCTCTACACCTTAAATTTTTCTCTTTTTTTCAGGATATTCCACATCTCTTGGCAAATTTCATTACATGCTGATTAACAATTAAAATTCAAGATAATCAAGAGGGAGCTTTGCTTACTCCAGTTCATCAAATGCTGGGTCTTAAGGAAATACTGAAACACAACATCACAGAATTCCAGAATGGTTTGGATGAGAAAGATCCTTAAAATTCATCCCATTGCCCCCCTACCATGGGCAGGGACACTTTCCACTGTCCCAGGGTGCTCCAAGCCTGATTTTTTTTGTCACCCTGATTTTTTAAGATTTTTTTAAGCTTTCTGATGTTTACATTCTTGTAGCAAACTTTCTCATACACTTTCTGTAAATAACTCATTGTTTTGCATTCTTTTATAGAGGAAGAGAAATTTGATAGACTGCTGGTTTGTGCAGTGTCATTGGAGAGGTGGCACTGTCACCTTCCAACCCACTAGCACTTTTGGAAATCTATAAATGTTGGAGTCAGAAAATAAACTTCCCCTTTTTCTTCACCTTGAGAGCAGCAGTGTGTGCTCGTGTTCTTTTGTGTCCTATAGTGACACAACCTGACCTTGGTTGGATGGGGCTTGATCCTGATCCCTGGACCCAATTCCAGGGATCCAGGGGCAGCCACAGCTCCTCTGGGCACCCTGTGTCAGGGTCTCACCACCCTCACAGAGAGGAATTTCTTCTTCATTCCCATTTAATCAGAATTTTAAGTTGAGGGAAATTAAAATTTCCTCCTGGCACTTCCATGAATGACTTTTCAGGCAGTCGGAGCATATCAGCCTTCCCTAAGGGAAGCAATAAAGAATTAGGAATAAAAAAAAAATGCAAGATTACAGTGCTGAGGCTCAAGGCTGGCTCCAGATCCCAACAGGAAGCTTTGCAGGGCAGTTTTTTTCCAGTTCTTAAAAAGGAAGCTTGCATAAAGAAATGTTTATTCTCCCCTTCCATAAAGAAGGATTTCTCTGGAGCTCCCATGGGAACAGAGAAGTTCTGCAGCAGCTCAAGACACTGCTCTGAATGCAAATCATTTCTCTGCCTCACACTGGGGGAATTCGCTCCCCAAATGAACTCTGAGGGCTTCCAGCTCTCAGAAAGAAATTCAACTCTTCAGGGAAAAGATGCTAAAAGGAAACTAAAGACTTACTAATCCTTATTTGTCTCCTAAAGCAAGGAAATCTTCATTCCCTGAAGCTGCAGGGTGCAAAAACACTTCCACACTCTGTGTTGGAACTCTAGACGCTGAGAATTTTAAACTTTCTGTTTTGAAAAGCACAGACCCACAAGAGAATATTATATTTAACCTAAGGCTGTAGAGAAGGCTTCCAAAATTGATTCACAGCACTAAGATTACAAGTGTGTAATTTGAATAAGAGTGAATAATATCACAAAGTAGAAAACATAAAGTTTAAAATATAATAACATATATGAAGTGTGTAATTACGAGTGTGTAATTTGTAATTACAAGTGTGTAATTTGAATAACAGTAATATCACAAAGTAGAAAACTTAAAGTTTTAAAATATAATAATATATAAAGCTAAGATAGAAGTTTTAAAGTAGAAGCTAGTTGTTCTTCCTCACCTTCTTCTTAAAAAGAGTTTAAAGTTTAAAATATAATAACATATATGAAGTGTGTAATTACGAGTGTATAATTTGAGTAAGAGTGTGTGATATCACAAAGTAGAAAACTTAAAGTTTTAAAATATAATAATATATAAAGCTAAGATAGAAGTTTTAAAGTAGTAGCTAGTTGTTCTTCCTCACCTTCTTCTTCATGAGTTTAAGTAATATTTTCAAATTAGACAAAAAATCCACATTGCAGGACACAAAAGATCAGTTATTGAGTTAAAAATAAAAATAATTCAAATATCATTTCTTAATTAGATAGTTTAACCTTGAAAGACCTTGTAAAGTAAGAGAGTTAGCCTTTTATACCTTATTAGTAAAATATTACAGAACTCACTACTTATGAAACTGCAACTTAAATTAAAAAAAAAAATCTAAATTTGAATGTGAAATACCATCTCAAGTACCCTCAATCTCAACCTTATCAAAAGACAAACCCCAAAAAACAAAAAATAGACCAAAAAAAAACCCAAAAACCAACAATTCTGAGCATCACCCACCCTACCTTGGCAGCTGTAGGGGATCCCAATGCGGCTGCAATCCCTGACCATGTCCACAAAGCTGGAAATCTTGAATTCCTCTGCAGCTTCTTCATCTTCATACTGAAAGAAGCCATTTCAAATCAAATTGGATTAGGCATGCCCTGCTTTGATTGGTAGGAAAGAGAAGATGCAGCATAAAAAGCATTAAAATATCACCTACAGCCTCCTGAAGCTCAAGCACCCATTTTTGGGAGGTGCTTTGGGATTTTGGAAATCTCATCATGGCAGGGATGGACTCAAGCCAATGGAAAATTGAAAAAAAAGTCAAATTTCAAAGCAAGATTTTTAATCATGACATATGAAGGCATAATTATAGAGTTTATTTCCAGCTTTCAGTCAAGTCTTTCAACACCCAGATTTGAAAGATAAAAGTAATTGTGAGGATACCAACTGATGGGCCACAAAAACGTGCCACTGAGGGGAAAAAATGAAAATAAGGTACTGTATTACCAGCTAAACAACACTGAGCCAGGAAAATCAATGACAGAATAAGCTGCAGGTCACAGATTAGGCAAAGAAAATCAGTTTTGGTCTGAGGGAGAGGTGAACTGCAGGAAAAGGAGGCAGGAAGAGGAGAAACCCTCATGGACACTGTTTGAAGACTTCAGCAGACTGAAGAGCAAATATATTCAGAAAAGCATAAAAACCAGAGTGAAGAGACAAATCACACCAAAGTCATTTTTCTAACAGAGCACAAAGCTGCAAACACACTGACTTTGAGCTGAAAAGCAGTTTAGCAGCAAGTCTGGAACCAACAGGTTTAGCCCTGCTGGTTTCTTCAAGAGCCACTTGTTTTCTGGAGCAAGATCAGAAGGCAGAGGTGTTTTGCCTATGTTATTTTATTTTATTTTATTTTTATGTGCAGTGCTCTGAGCTTCTTATCAAGGCAAATGATATGATTATAAACTTCTTGTGGGCTTCAGGGTACACCCAACACATTTCTTTTAAGGACAAGTGCTTTTAAGCCAAGTCTGAATTTAATCCCATGAATTCAGATCCCATGAATTCAGATCAAAGCTGCAGCTCAAAGCCAAGCCCCAAACAAATGCCAGTTTCTCAAGACTTAAAAATGTCATTGGAACAAGAACTTGGGTTTTGGCAGGGTGCTAAAGGTTTGCTCACAATCTTCTGTTGCAACCAGTTCAACTGTGGTACCCCAAAATTTACTACAGCAAATTTCTGTATTTTATCCTATTTGGTCACTTTGAACATGGGCATTTTTTTAGTAATATGGGATTTTTTTTCCCCAATAATTAGGATATTCTCTTAAATTCCTGTGGTCTAGTTAAAGCAAGCTGGAAGGAAAAAAAGGAAGAAGAAACTCTGTGTTTTGCCAGACCCAGGTACAGCACTGCTTTATTTATTTCTAAAATTCTTGTGCTTTTTTGGTTTCATTTTTATGAAGTTACTTCTATCACTAAAGTAAGCATTTAAAAGCCACTGCAGGCAGTTCTCCTGTAAACAGGATGCACTTAAAGCCTGACACAGCAAGGTTTTGTTTGTCTTCCAGCAGCAATCTAGGAAACTGGCAATTCTTATACATTGGCAATGTGACTGGAAGTGCTCAGCTCACTCACACCAAACAGCAATGAAGCAAAACCGTATTTTCAGCTTCCAAAACCAAACTTTTCCCTTCATTTCCCCAAAGAACAAGGCACAGGGTTCACCTTGCCAGTTACATCATTTTTTTCAAGTGTGATTAAGGTTCTTTACCACAATAAATCATATCAAAGCCCATAAGCAGATGAAGCTTAAAATTCAATAGCTGAGATTGCAACTGTGTGGTAAGAACTTCTCTGCTCCTGATTCCAAAGTGCAAATGTTCTCTCAGCATCAGATTTGCCCTTTCAGCAAGGATTTTGGCAACAAAGAAGCCTTGTGAAACCAGGCTTCAGGTTTAGCTGGGGCATGTTTGAACCTGGAGCTCAGCTGTTCTATCCTAACAAGAATTATCCCCCTCTGCTGCACTCCTGGAATTGTATCCACAACAAATTTTGGGATCCATGGACAAGGTATTTATAAACCAGAGCAAGATCAGTGGAGGGTCACCACAATCAGCACTTGTCCCAGAAGGAGAGATCCAGCCTTGCTCAATATCTGCACCTCAAACCCACCAAAATTTTACTGAGATGGTGAAGTCAGGCTCTCCACAGTGGTCATGACAAAAGTCTTTATTTAAAACAATTGGGTTTGACAAAAGGAACCATTTTTTCACTAGGAGGATAGTGGGAAAATGCAGCAGAGGTTCTGCAGTCATCCTGGGATGATTTCAACACAAGGACAAGGTATTTATAAACCAGAGCAAGATCAGTGGAGGGTCACCACAATCAGCACTTGTCCCAGAAGGAGAGATCCAGCCTTGCTCAGTATCTGCAGCTAAAACCACCAAAATTTTACTGAGATGGTGAAGTCAGGCTCTCCACAGTGGTCATGACAAAAGTCTTTATTTAAAACAATTGGGTTTGACAAAAGGAACCATTTTTTCACTAGGAGGATAGTGGGAAAATGCAGCAGAGGTTCTGCAGTCATCCTTGGATGATTTCAACACCCAGCTGCAAAAAAACCTTGAGAAATCTGATCTGATCTCACCCCTGAAGCAGGAGGTTGGACAAGATGATCTCCAGAGGTCCTTTGTAATCTGAATTATTTCCTAATTCTGTGATCTAAGCTATAAAAACACTATCAGTCTACTCTAAGCCCCATCACTGACACATAAAAACACAATCAGGCTGTTGTAAATCCCATTGCTTCCAAGCTGGAAACTCAAGAGAACAAAAAGTTTCTCTCCCTGATTTTCCCACTCCTTTTTTCCACTGGCTTCACTCAGCACCACAGGCTCCAAACCCACTCCCTGCAGAATTGAGAACAATTCTAACTTAGAAAAGGAACTACACAGAACTCAATGAGGAAGGAGCATTTCCAGTCCCCACTGGAATGAAAAGGTCCTTATTCTACACCCAGACAAAGAGTATTTTCATTTTTTACTCCTCTAAAAATACTTCACAACAATAAATGGACTTTTTCTAGAATACTTTGATTTTTAAGTTCAAGAAGAAACTCACATCAGTCGTGGGATGTAGTGAAAGTGAGGTTAACAGCTCTTAACAGACAGATTTAATAGTTAAAATTAAAATATATAATGAAGTTTCTTGATTTTAAAGGACTTACTACACCCATTTTTCCTAATATTCTACTGGCAGCCAATGCAAACATTGCTTTTGCTTTGATGTGGGAAATCTCAGCGTTGACTGTGATATTTGATTCACATTTGGCATTTTTCACAACCCACATTTTTTCCTCATTAAGAGATCACTGACTCAGGTCAGAACAGCAGCAATTAGTGGGAGAGAGGAGCAATTTGTCCTCACACTCCAACAAATAAAAGTATTGACAACATATTCTTCTTGCACACTTTAGCAAATGATCAATACCCAGATGTACACACATATCACTCCCCTGCTGAGGAAGAAAGAGAAAAAAAAAGATTCTGGAAAAAATATCTTTTAAAGTTTCACTTTAAGGATCAGTTCATTAACAAGTTCATTAGCAAATCTTGTCTGCATTCACTTTTCACTTACCTCATTTTCAGTCAGACAGTGGAAATGCAAGTTCCTCCAGTGTGCCACATAGGGTAAAAGCTGATTGTAATTCACAGGGTTGCAGTACAGATGAACACTGTCAGGTTTTATTAATATGATTATATCTGCAACAAGCACAACAAATATTCCAGCATCAAGACTCCACACACAAAAGAAACTGAACAGAAAACTTTTTTTTTTTTCCTATTATGCACCTCATTAAAAAAGAAAACTGTTCAGCTATGTGAATGCAATTCCTGATTTTTTTTTAAACCAGCAGAAGGAGCAGCTCCAAGCACGTGTAACTGTTCCAGACAACTGGGGAGCAATTCCCAAGTCTTGCACTGAACTTGCATCAGCCTGTCCTCAGGATGAGCCTTCCCAGAGCACTTCCAGAATTTAAACTCCAGCTGATGTTACATCAGAGCTGCTTCAAGTAAAATCTACCAAGCCACAGCCAACAACCAAAAGTTTCATGCAAATAAGGGAATAACAAGCTGTGATCACAGGGGTTGGCCACATTCCCAGTGTGACAAAGGTGAGTTCATGTGGTGAAGTGAAAAAGAGCTCAAGTTTAGAAGTGCAGAGGTGTGATCAAATAATGTTAATCACATGTACATACACACATTGACTGAACTAATGGACTGTAATTGTGTAAGTTTACAACATTTGAGATACATTTCATATGTTTGATCTTTTGATGTTTAAAAATGAGTCCTTCAGCATTGTTTCTAAGAAGATATTTTCAGGCATATACAGACAACTTGAGATTGATGACCTTTATTTTTATAATGACCTTTATTTTTATAAATATATTTTTACAATTATATTTTAATGACCTTTATTTTTATGTCCCTTTTTCTGCTCATCTTCTGTCCAGAACAGGTAAAAAACATTGAGAACATTACTCACCATCCAGAACTTCCTCAGGAAAACCTGTCCTTTCAAAGTCATTGTTGTTCTGGTTGTACAAACCAAAGAGCAGATAATTTGCCAGTTCTCTGCACCCTTCATTGTATCGACTGTCTATCCCTGCAAAGCAAAACCACAGGAGAATTGCTGTGTGTCCTCACACTGCACACCTGAAAAGTTTCTTTTCTTCCTCAATTTATTAAACTTGAAAGCAGGACTATGAACTCAACTCCCCAGCTGAGCTCACTGAGAGAACAGGGTAGGGAAAAAGGAGATTTTGCAAGATCACTGCCACATGCTGACATCCCTCTTTCAACCTAAATCCACGAATATTCCTTTAAAAATTTAAATCTCTTGTTTTCTGCATTCAAAATTCTGTTTTTTTCTAGTAATTCAAACATCTGTCTGGATGCAGGATGCATTCTAATTAATATGTTCTTGATTGAAGCTTCCTAACAAACTAATCCTGTGACCCAAATCTCCTGCTTTAGAATACATGATTAAACATTATCTTATCAGTGCTATAGAGCAATCCCTGAGTCACCACAGAAAACCACTGCAGGCTTCTGACAAATTGTGAAAAGATGTTCTGACAGAAAATATGGGGCACAAAAAGCTTCCAAGGAAACCTTTCCTGGTCCTTGGGAAAATTAAATGAAAACAACTGAAGATCTGGAGAATGATGAGATAGAAGATAATTCAAGAAGGAATGAGGTCACAGATTTAGAAACTATTTTCATCAATCTTCATCCCTCTGGATGACAGCCACAGTCATAATTCTACTGTAAAAAATCCAGTTTTTTCAAACAAATAAAAGTGCACATAAAGCAACATCCTTGCTGCTTTTTCACAGAGCTCACCAGTCCTGACTGCCAAAAAATTCCTCTAATGGCGAGTTTTCCTACCAAGTTATATTAGAATTCAGTGGAATCCTTGCCAACAAATTTGGATTTGTTACATTAGGATACAGTGGGATGGCTGCCAACAAAATAGGATTTGTTAGCACTGCTAAAAGAGAGATCAGGACATTGATAATGTAATAACATGGCCTGAACATTTGAGTCTCAGCACTTGAACTGGAAACCAAACCAGTCAGGAGTCACCTGGACTTGGCAAAAATTGGAACAAACCTCAGGTTCTGCTGTTTATGCTCCTTTTTCATGTTATGCTTCAGCTTTAGGGTGCTAACAAGATGATGTGTCAGCATCCAGCTACTGAACATCTCAAAAACTCTTAACAAACTCTTTGTTTGCTCAGTGACTTTGGTAGCTCACACGTACTCCAAGGTATCTGAGATTTGGTGGAAAGCTGCCTCACATCTGTCCCAGCTTTCTCAGCCCTCAAAGGTTTTCTTTTTCCAGCCATAATCTTGGAATCTTCATTCTCCTGCTGTTTCTGACCTCTCATTCATTTATATTTCTATTTTTAATATTTTATTTATATTTTCAGCCTCATGAAAGCAGGCACACCAATGTAATCTGGAATTCAGATGGAGTCAACAAACAAATATTGCTGCCAAGCCCTTGTGTCTAGGTGGGATTTTAGTTACAAACAAGTGGAGACTCCCTTCTTTCAGGAAGAAACTTGTTGCGGTGTGTTGCAATGTCCTGTTTTAAACTTCCGGGTCCCTTCCCAGGTGTGCCTATGCCTCTCTCCCTTCCCCCTCGCCCCTTGCTGAGTGTGCCCTGTCAATCAGGCTTAAGATTCCAGCAAGGCGTCGTGTGGTTGGTCCCTCAGGCCTGGGGGACATTGGATAGGTGTCCCTAGTCCCTTGAGACCCTGCCCCTTTCACCTGGTTGGTGGCTCACCTGTCCCCTCCCCTTCCCCTGTCCCGGAGCTTATAAGGTTAATCAGACCATGCGGCCTCCATTCTGGTGGAGCAGTTGCCCCGGTTCAGACCTCTGTAACTGTGGGATCTCAGGATCTGAGTCCTGAGATGCCGAGCCACCGAGACCACCCTTGGGGGGGCCCGGGAGTCCTGGAATGTTGCCAGAAGTGTCTGGTGGCTGGACTTTGACCCTACACGGGAGACGACACCTGTATGAGAATAGGAGGACTTCACCAGGGTGAATGGTGAAGGGATTAGTTAATTAGAGAGTGAAACACAGGGTTTAGGATTTCTGTACAGGGGGGTTTAGAGAAGTAAGATGGAGGAATTGGGGTGTGTCCTGTCCTTCTTCTTCTTCTTCTTCTCCTCCATCTTCTTTGGTGATGGTGGCACTTTTGGATTGGTTATTACTGAAAGTGCACCGGGTAATAAGAATAAATGGTATTGGGGAAAAATGATAAATATTGTACACGTAACCATGGGTATAAAGATAGGTGGCTGTACGGAGGGCGGCACAGTGTGCTCATGGCTGACTGCTGAGCAGATCTCTGTCGGGCCGAAAGAAAATCTTTTAGATAAACAATTAATAAACATAAAAACCGAAAGAAGAACTGAAGCCTCTTCTCGTCCTTTGATACGCGGGCTGTCCCAAGGCCACTCCGGGCCTTTCCAGGCCCTTCAAACAGCCGAAAACCCGACATGTAACCATGGAATAAACATCTGGCAACCTACCAGCAGAATCCTCTCCTTTTCTCTTCACCATCGCCAGAAGCTCTCTCTCCTGAGGTAAACGGAGTTCCTGACAAGCCTGGACTTGTTCAGTGCCCCGCTGCAATCTCCAGCAGCCAAGGTATCTCTGGGGTAAAACACCACAGTGCTGCCTTTGGCTCAGCAGCGAGGGTCACACTGACTCAGGCACCATCTAACTGATAATATTGGGATTTCTATTCCAATAGAAACTGTCCCATTGTTTTAGGAACTCCATTTCAATGGAATCAGCTGCAGCCTTGGGAAGTGAGCACACACAATCTCCTGAGGATAATCTGCTCCACTGACCACCTGCCTAACTCAGGCACCTTCTGAGGGCTCAGAGGAGCAATAATCTGGCACACACAGACTGAAAGAGCTGGAAAAGGTTCCAGAAAGATCTCAAAGTCTCTTTCAGTGCTAAAGGGGCTCCAGGAGAGCTGGAGAGGGACTGGGGACAAGGGATGGAGGGACAGGACACAGGGAATGGTTCCCAATAGCAGAGGGCAGGGATGGATGGGATATTTGAAGGAATTGTTCCCTCTGAGGGTGCTGAGGTTCTGGCACAGCTGCCCAGAGAAGCTGTGGCTGCCCCTGGATCCATGGAAGTGCCCAAGGCCAGGTTGGACAGGGCTTGGAGCAATCTGGGATAGTGGAAAGTGTCCCTGCACATGGCACCAAGCTGAAACTACATAATCTTTAAGGTCCCTTGAATCTAAACCATTCTATGACTCTCTGATTCTAATTTCTGGAAGATCAGAAGAAAAATGAGAAACTGCCCTCACTTAAAAAAAAAAAAAAAAAAAAAAAAAGTTGATGTCACCATCAGTCGAAGAGTTTGAGATTTTATCTGGGCACAGCTGCTTAGAGCAGGGAAGATCTTCCAAGCCAAATGTCAAACCTCAGCTTTTTCAGTTAGTGACAGAAGGAGGGGAAGAGAAAACAAAAGATCTTGAAGGGGGACAGCTGACAAATTTATAATAGAGGACATGAGTGAATTATTGCTTGCAGAGCACTGACAGCCACAGAGGGAAGGTAATTGTTTAACATAAAACCACCAATTCTGCAGAATATTTGGAATTTGTGGTTTCCTTGGATCTTTCAAGTATCCTGTCCAGACAGCAGCTTTCACAGGGAAGCTTTAGCACAATTCCACAGCAACATATGGAGTTGGAGGAACAGATACAGCCAGCAGAAAACAAACAGGAAATGAAACAATGACCGAGATAAGAGCATATCAGGAGTCCTCCCCAGAACAATGGGCAAGGCCATGAATCAGGGGAGCCCCACGCCTGTCTCCAGCTGAGCTGGGAGTTTGGAACTCCCCCTCCTGCTCGGGGTTGTGAAACTGGCAGAAAGTGTGAAAAAAAGTCAATCATTTTGTTTCAAATTGTAAAAGTTTAAGAGTAATAAAATAGTTATAAAAATAGTCATTAAAAAAAATAGAGCAATAAGGATTTGGACAGTCAGAGTTAGGATAATAAAGAATAATAAAAGCAAAGAATTGTGGATCTCTGGATGCTTCCTGGGCACTAAGCCCCAAAAAGCAGAGCTCTCCAACAAAGGATTAACCCTTCAAAGCAATAGCCTGTTGTATATTCATATATCTCATACATGATGCAAATATTCCTTTCAAACTAAGGATTTTTTTTGTTTATTGTCAACTTTTTCCCTTCATCTTGTAAATCAATTCAGTTCCTCAGACTCTGGGCCTTCCCAATAAGGAGGCAAAAATTCTTTCCTTGGAATCCTGTTGTATCTCCATCCAGAGAGGACAATGAGAAGAATTTCTTGGTTATCTTTTCCATGTCTTGGGTCAGTTACAAAAAAGTCTCTTACATCACACAGTTTCTATTTTAATATTATGCCATATAAATATGCCATAATTATATAATATATATTACATAATTATATATATTGTATATTATCTATTTAAATTACATATATAATATCATATATACTATATTTTTATATATAGTATATATTATATTTTTATATAATTTTTAGATTATATCTTTAGATTATATAATTATATCATACTATTATATATTATATATTTTGTATAATATTATCATTTTATATGTTACATATTCTATATTTCAATTATATTTAATATATATTTTTATAATATATAAAATATATTACCTAAATATATAATCAGGATTATTTATAATCTAAAAAGGCAATATGTGAACAGAACCAAAGTAAAATACATATTTACTGGGACAGCCTTGAAAGTCTCCCCACTCTCCTTGAGGAGAATAAAAACTAAATATCAATATTTGCAAAATCAGCTCAGCTGTGCTGAATGGTGAAACTGTTTAATCAGAGCAGCTACAACTGCAGTGGTTACAGACACCCCCTGCTCACAGCACATCTCAGAAATCCCTGAACCAGGAGCTGAAAATCTCTGCTGAAATGTAAGATGCTAAGAAACACCACTATGATAGAAAATAATCTACAGAATCATTTAAGTAGATCAGTTTGAACAGCAACACACTCAGCTGAGACCTGCCAGCTTTTTTAAAGCCATTCGACATTCCAACCTCCAAATTCTTTCTTCCTGTCAGTTGTGAGGCCTTTTCTCCCCAGCAAAGAATGCAGGAATGTCACCATGCAAGCCCTTCAAAATCAGATTAGAGAATTCCTTTTAAAAATCAGCTGTAGCTCCATTTAAATACTTGTATCAACAGCGGGTCAGTTCTCATCTCTCTCTGGGATCTCCAGTGCTGGGTTTAATTTCAGTACAAATATTAATGAACTTGAAGTAAAGCTGTGTGCAGAGGGGGGTGTAAGTGGCCCGAAGTTTAGAGTCCGCCTAGCTGAGGGCGAAAGGCCGACGCCCCTCTGCAATTCCTGGCCAGCGCCCTTCGGCGTCTGAGGGCCTCGGGCTGTGCTGGCTGCGGACTGGCTCACACCGCTGGTATTGGGGAGGAACGGAGCTGACCATTTCCCGGGGGTTAAACATCGGTTTATTGAAGGTGTTGCGGGATCCAAACGCGGGGAAACCAACCGGGAAAAAGTTTCTTCAATAGGGGGTGAAACAGGATTATAAAGGAGGGGGGGTGGGTACAGGCGGAACCAATCGGGAAAGGTGAGGGGATGAACTTCACAGAACTGACACTCCATGGAGACCAATAATCAAAAGGTAAAGGAGGTGTCCTGGGACCCCAGCCAGCCACCATCTCCAGAGAGGAGAAGGTTCTCGAAACCTGGGAGGAGAAGGGGGTGATTGACTGGACAGGGAGGAGACAACTTTCACTTATAAGGGAAACCAGGGGAGGAGCAATTACATATCGGCAACTATGAATAGCGGTTACCATAGCAACTTAGCTGACAGGCTAGCAGTGGCGGGAAAAACTGGGGGAACGAAACCATTTTACACATAATAGGGGAGAACAATACATAAATTGGGGGAATAACACAAGGAACTTAACAGCACACTACAACAGCTGTGGAAGTTTATTCTGGTTTTATCTCCCAGCCCAGTTTGAAACTGAAGTTGAGGTGAGGGAGCTGCATGAACTGCAGGCCATGAAAAGCAGCCAAGTGAAACAGAACATGCACTGCCTGTAAAAATCCTCAGTTGTGAGTATCCACTTTGCACACAGAAAAGAGGATGTAAAACTACATGGGTTTTGTCATCAGAAACTCGTGTTTGCTGACAGATTTAAAGCATTTACAACACTGACATGCCTGTCTCATGGAAGTTATGCCAGAAATTCTGCAGGCTACAGGAGCCAGGCCAGAGCACACAAGAGTCCCATTGTGGGTGCTGAGAGATCAGGGCAAAGCACAAATCTCCCAACAAAACACACCTCCCATAGTTCCACCCCACAAGGGCTTATTTATGAAGAGTTATGTTCTTCTGAAGAGAATTAAATCCCCCACACAACACTGAGGATTCCACACAGCAATTCCTCTGCTTTCCTTAAAGCTGGGCCATGTTTTCAGTGCCCGTTCCTTACCTGGGACTTTCTGCAGTCTCAGAGTTAATAATAATTCAAAAATACTGCAGAGTCATCAGTAGTTAACATGTTTTATTTATTAAATTAGCAGCAAAGGCAGAACCCAAGGAGTTTATCCTGCATGATTAAGTTTCACTGCAAGGCTGACACAGTGACCTCACAGAGCTTCTGGCTGTACAGTTCCTACTTAGTCAGGGACTTAACCTCTTACCCCAGAGAATGCAGGGTCATGTTGTCTAAAAAAGAATGTTATCTACTATAAATTATTATCTATTTATCATTTTTATAACTTATTATCTATTATAAATCAGCTATTTCATATATATCTATTTATGTATATCTATAATTATATATATGTTATAATACGAAATGAATGACACTCAAATGCTGAGATGTTTAAGGTAAAAAAGGTACATTTATTTCTGGACCTTGATATTTATAGAATTCCAAAAGTGACTATGGATTGGAGGATGAAATTGCTACCTCTCTAACCACACTGGCCAAACTAACAGTCCATCAATTCTCTCCTCTTCTAGAAAGGAATGCAAAACAATCATTATTTACATGAAAAGTGCTTGAGAAATTCCATTACAAAAATGTAAACATTAGAAGGCTTAGAGGCACTTTAGAAGAACAGGGTGACATCTATATATTTATTTATAAATTTTATGCTGTGGTCCAGTAAATGAGCTTTAAGTTCTCTTGCTACATCACTAAAAAACAAAATAAAACTCCAAAAAACCCAGACTGTGGTATCACTTCTTTAGGGCTACATCAGATTTCTTCTCTTAAACTGCAATATATTATTTAAACAATTACTCCTCAGTCCTTTTCTCTAAGGACTCAAGTTTTCAATCATAATTGCATTTTTCCTTTAAGACCTTGACACTGAGTATATAATATGAAATAAGAATCAATGCAATGGTATTAAAGCAATACAAAATCCCTGATATTTTCCCACAGCACATTTGCATGTGCACCTTTATTTCCTGCTGCCCTTTTCTCCCAATCCCAGAAGAAATAAAACCCTGAAACCACATGAATTTTTAACATTTAACTCCTGTTTTCCAGCTTTCTTAGGCCACTGTTTAAAATCCTTTGCCCAAAATTACTAAATAAAATGAAGAATTGTTTAGGGAGAAGAGAATGTAACATCAGCTGAGAAAACAGGCTGGGTCTTGCAGCAACAAGATGAATTTCTTCTTTCTGAAACTCGTGGTATCTTTATCAACATAATGAGAACAAAAATTGTAACACTAACCTAAAATGCAGAGGATTCCATCAGGCTGAGATTTGCTGCTCTGTGTCAGAATAGTCTGAATATTTCGGAGGCGGCTGCAGCTGAAAAAAAACAAAAAAAAAAAGAGAGAATTTGTCCTCAAGGTCACTGGTGAGAAATGTCAAACTGGGAGGCTGAAGAGCTGACCCAGCTTTGTTTTCTTTGTTACAGAAAGTAAATGGACACACACTTCAATTTGTTGGGGGATTTTTCCTTGAGAAATGGACCTTAAATCAAACAATTCATGATTATTTTTGCCCACTAAAAGATGAAGTCAACAGCACGGAGAGAAGCCAGGAATTTTAACTATTCCTTCAACCCATGAGCTCTGTTAATCTCCAACCTGGCAAAAATTGCTGCTCAGGTTTGCTCTCACCTGGCCAGCAGAAATTCCCTTTTCTACCAGAGAAGCAAAACTAAAGTAACATCTGAAGGGACTACAGATGCACCAATATCCCAACAGTTTGGGAAAAAATTTGGGAAAAAATTTGGGAAAAAGTTTTGGCACCTCCAGCACCAGCAGGAGAATCATTAAGGTTGGAAAAGACCTCCAAGATCCTCAATTCAAACATTAAAGAGAAATTAAACAATACCAAGTATTGCTAAGATTTTTTAACCATGAAAATGAATAGTTTATGATACAAATTTCAATTCAGTTGTCCAATATTTATCTTTAAACCAGGCAAAAATTCCATCTGCGACAAACAGATAGATTTTTTATAATCAAAGTGAATAGTTCATTACATAAATTTTAATTCAGTTGCCCAATATGCATCTTCCAGCTACAACAGCCACACAGAGAGCAACACAATTTTTGCTTCCAGGCAACATTCTGGGAGTTTGTTTAAACACAGATAAAAGACAAGAAATTTCACTGTTGATATTACTGAATGGGATTTCTTGTTTATAGATTTGTTTATATGAGCTGTTCAGCTCCAGGAAACAAATGTCTCTCACAGAAACACTCAAACAGAGCTAAATTTATGAGCAGTTCAAACAAACAATAAAGTAAGGTCAAATATTTCTATTTTCAGCATTACTTTAGCCAAGCAAAAAAGCAAATAGGTCTTTTCAGCAATACTACAATTATTATGCTCTACTTTTTCTGAAAGGAAGAATGCACATGAAAGGTTTCCATTATGGCAAATCTAAATGAAATTCAAACATCAGTGATAAAAGACAGACAAATTTCATTTGGAGATGCTTCCATGGGAGGCACAAAGTCACTGCAGTCTCCAGATGAATTTTATCCCTTTTTAGGTCAAATGTTTCAGTTCTGAATTCCTCAATTGTTCTTTTTAGCTGGAATATTTCAGTTTATATTGGATGGATGGATGGATGGATGGATGGATGGATGGATGGATGGATGATGGATGATGGATGGATGATGGATGGATGGATGGATGGATGGATGGGTGGATGGATGGGATGGATGGATGGATGGATGGATGATGGATGGATGGATGGATGGATGGATGGATGGATGGATGGATGGATGATGGATGGATGGATGATGGATGGATGGATGGATGGAATGGATGGATGGATGAATGGATGGATGGATGGGTGGATGGATGGATGGATGGATGGATCAATGGATGGATGGATGATGGATGGATGGATGGATGGATGGATGGATGGATGATGGATGGATGGATGGATTGCATGGATGGAATGGATGATGGATGGATGGATTGATGGGATGGATGAATGGATGGATGGATGATGGATGGATGGGATGGATGGATGGATTGATGGATGATGGGTGTGAGATGGATGGATGGGTGGATGATGGATTGGATGATGATGGATGGATGATGGATGGATGGATGGATGGATGATGGATGGATGGATGGATGGATGGATGGATGGGATTGGATGGATGATGATGGATGGATGGATGATGGATGGATGGATGGATGATGGATGGATGATGGATGGATGATGGATGGATGGATGGATGGATGATGGATGGATGATGGATGGATGGATGGATGGATGGATGGATGGATGGATGGATGGATGATGATGGATTGATAGGATGGATGGATGATGGAATGGGTGGATGGATGGATGATGATGGATGATGGATGATGGATGATGATGATGGATGGATGGATGGATGGATGGATGGATGATGGATGGATGATGGATGGATGGATGAGATGGATGGATGGAGGGATGGATGGATGGATGGATGGATGATGGATGATGGATGATGATGGATGATGGATGGATGGATGGATGGATGGATGGATGATGGATGGATATGGATGGAGATGGAGATGGATGGATGGATGAGATGGATGGATGATGGATGATTGGGATGGATGATGGATGTGATGGATGGATGATGGATGGATGGATGATGGATGATGGATGGATGATGGATGGATGATGGATGGTGGATGGATGGATGGATGAGTGGATGGATGGAGGGGATGGATGGATGATGGATGGATGGATGGATGTGATGGATGGATGATGGATGGATGATGGATGATGGATGGATGATGGATGAGATGGATGGATGATGATGGATGGATGGATGGATGGATGGATGTGATGGATGATGGATGGATGGATGGAGGGATGATGGATGGATGAGGATGGATGGATGGATGGATGATGGATGGATGGGATGGATGGATGGATGAGATGGATGGATGGATGGAGGATGGATGGATGATGGATGGATGGATGGATGGATAGATGATGATGGATGGTGATGGATGGATGGATGGAGATGGATAGGGAATGGATGGATGGATGGATGATGGATGGATGATGGATGGATGATGGATGGATGATGGATGGATGATGGATGGATGGATGGATGGATGGATGGATGGATGATGGATGGATGGATGGATGGATGATGGATGGATGGATGGATGGATATTTTGATCCACTCTTAGATAAGGAAACAGAAATTAAAGCCACTGATGACAGCAAAGACTTCCTCAGGTACAATCAGATGTTTGTTGACAATCCACACTGAACTTTACGCTGCACATTTAAACAACTGCTGATTATTCCTTCTTTCAAGCCTCACCTAAACCTGAATCTCACAGCTACACAAAATTAAGGTTTTGTATTTCATTCTGGCAAATTTCCATCCCATCATCAAACAGGAGCCCAGAGCAGCTGGCTGACAGATGATTCACTCCAAGCTATCCAGAGCTCATCTTTTTACACTTCCCATATCACGAGATAGAGAGCAGAAAAAAAAATCCCCAGACTCTTCACTGTGGGCACAAATTGGACTTATTTCATTTGTTGGTATGGAAACAGCAACACAAATTACACAAGCCCACAGTTATTTGAGGAGCAGCTGCAGGATTGCTGGAGCCTCTGTGAAAAAAAAAAAAACCAAAAACATGAAAGCAACTTTTTGTACAAAGCTGTCCATAAGTGAAATCCTTCTTGACCTGCCTGCAAAGGAATTGTTCCCACAATTTCTGAGAGGATCTGAAGGACAAATTAAAGGACTGGGAGAAAAAACTTGTCCAAGGACTTCAGCACTGACACAGCAAGCAGCTCCTTGTGATTTTTAATTTAATCCTTGTGATTTTTAATAAAACATTTTCCATATCAGAAGATGCATGTTCCTGCTCCTGCTCCAAGTGAGGAAAGAAACAGTCAACAGGAAAAATGCTGAGGGCACAAGAAGGAGATTTTCCTTCAGCTCCTCAAAAACAAGATGCAATAATTCTTTTGCTACTCATGTCAACTGCGAAGGCAAATTTAATTCTCCAGGCAAAAATAGGTTTTTAAGGATCTGTAACATTTTTAGAACTTCTTATTCATCATAAACAGAGCAGCAATACACATCTTGATTTTCCCACTATTTTTTCCCTGCCTGTACTGATCACTTATAGAAAAATGGTTAGAACTCAATTTGATTAAGACCAATTATGGAAACTCATGGGGAAAGAGTTCTTCCATTTTTTTAAAAAACATTACCTATGAAACAAGGTTAGCTATTCCTAAGATATTTAAATTTTAATTTCAAAGGCTTCTACACAAGAATGACCCAAAAAAACCCATTTATCATTTAAAAGAAGTAGTGTTATGAGCCTGTGCAAGAAGACCAGAGCAGAGAAAAACAAAATAAATGAGGTTTTTGTCTTCTTGAGCTCTGAGGAAGTATTTTCTGACCAGTTCAAGTGCTGGGCCAAAAAAGGGAAGAAGAATTGGGGTTGGGCATTTCCTTCCTTATTTTAACTTTTCAGGTTAGCAATTTTACTCTCCTCGAATTACTTTCATTATTTTTCAAATAAATTATAACCTTGGTGCAGCCTTTAAAAACACTAAAAGATCTCAGATTAAGCTGCTAAAACATTTCTGCCAGGTAAATCTGGATGTCAGTGCTGTGTGTCCTGACATAAAATGTGTAATTTGCACAGAGCAAATTATACATTCACTATTTCACAGTAAGATGTTATGTCCAATAAAGATATTTCATTTTTGATTTTAAACAGACATTTAGCAGAATATTTTTCCTTGCCTTATTTAAGAAGTGAGAGAATGAGAGAATTCTTTGCAAAAGCTCCTTCACAGAAAAATTTTCAATGTCATTTCAAGTGCGGATAAATCATTATATTCAAAGGCTGACACTAAACACAGAAGACTTGTGTGCCTGAAGAAAGATGCCATTCAGAAATAGGGAAGAGAATAATTAGAATTCTTACAACATGCTTTTAAACAATACAGGCTAAACTGGGTATAAAGTCAGAGAGGGGAAAAAATAAAGGCATTTTCTTGGATTTCACATTAAACAGTCATCTGCCAAAAACAAAAAGACTGTCCTGGGAACAAAAATCCATGACTTTTCCCATCTCCAAAACAAGCACTCCTTTTCATTTGGCTCCAGCAGCACAAATTCAAAAGGAAACAACCTCCACACCAACCTGTGGGCCTTGGGATGCTCCCCTGGAAGTTGTGCCTCTGGATCCACCACCTACATAACCACAGTTAAACCTAAATAACCTGCTGCTAAAAACAAAAATATATAGGTGTGTTTGGAAATATGCTCCTAAGGAAGCTCCAAAATCCTGGATTCCAACGAGATTTGGGCAAGACAAGAGCTGAAAGTTATTTATGCATCTAAGAGGCAACTTCTGGAGCAGGTAAGAAGTTGAAAAAGGTGGGAATTTTTGAACCACTTGAACCAATTTATTTTTTTTTTAAGTGGGAATTTTCAGCACCACTTTTGAGCAGAAGCTGGGATTTCTGTGTGGGTTTAAGGCAGGATAAAATCTCCTGGTGCTGCAAGGGACAGCGTCATCCTCCTCACCCCCTTTGTGGCTGCACTAACGATCTGCAAGCCATGTGTCAGGTCAGATCAGCTTATGGATCCAAACAACCTCCAGGCCAGGAATTAAAAAAGAAAATAATGCTTTCAAACAGCAGCAAGCTGACCTGACTGCTGATTGAGGCAGGTCAAAAAGCAAAGCCACGTTTTGGGGTGACAGCTGGCAATAAAGCGTGCTTGGGCCAATTAAGGAACTGTACCTTGAGGTACTTGATATTCCACTAATCTTGGACTAGATCCAGGGGAAAAAAAAGGGGGAGATAATTGACAATCATTAACTTCTAAGAATTAGTGCTCATCTGTTCACGTCTTCACACTAATTATGCAAAGTAGCTCGCTTTACAACAGGCAGCCTGTCACAGCTCGGTAACAGACACGGCGCTGCGAGGCACGTCTGTTGGCAAATAAAGGGAATATTAACAACTGTGCCTTTCTCAATCACAAAGAACAAATCCATTTCCTCAAGAAAGCCACATGGTGCTTGAATTTCCATCTTGTTTCTTCTCCCACAATGCTTTTTCCCCTGGCTGCTGGCTGGATTTAAGCTGAGTGCAAGCTGCCTTTTCTTGACGTGGTAATCCAGAATTGAGGCGGCACCATCAGCATTGATCCCTGCTGGAATCCTGGATGTTGTAAATTTTAAATTTCTGGGCTGAAAGTTAAAATTCACAGACCCACAAGAAAATATTCCATTTGACCTGAGGCCGTGGAGAAGCCTTCAAAAATTGATTGATAGCACTGGGATTATGGGTGTGTAGTTTGATTAGAAGTGTGTAATATGTAATGTAATGTAATGTAATGTAATGTAATGTAATATAATATAATATAATATGGAAGTGTGTAATATATAATTAACATATAATATATAATATATGGTATGTATAATATATATATGGTATGTATATATATTATATATATATTATATATATAATATATATTATATATATTATATATATTATATATATTATATATAATATATATATTATATATAATATATGGTATGTATATATATAATATATAACATATAATATATAACGCATATGTAACATATAACATATAACATATATTATCATATATAGTACATAATATATGATATATAATATATAATATATAATATATAATATATAATATATAATATATAATATATAATATATAATATATAATATATAATATATAACAACAGGGTGGAAAACTTAGAGTTTAAGGTTTTAGAATACAGTAATATATATATATAAAACAAGATGGAGGTTTTAGGGCAGTGGCTGCTTGTTCTTCCTCACCTTCTTCTTCATGGCTTTGGGTAGTATTTTGTAATTGAACAGAAAAATCCACATTGCGGGGCATGAGTGATTAGTTATTGGGTTAAAATGAAAATAATTTAGGTGGCATTTCTTAATTGGATAGTTTAGCCTTAAAAACCTTGTAACAAAAGATAGTTAGCCATTTTGTGCCGTGTTGGTAGAATGCTGTAGAACTCAGGAGTTGCAATATAAATAAGAAATAATAAACATCTAAACCTGAACACAAAATAGCATCTCAAGGGCCTTCAATCCTGAGCTTGAGAGGGGCAAAAAAAGAAGCTGAGAATCCCCAGATTGGGATTCCTGTTGGACTCCCAATTCCCAGAGGATTCCCAATTCCCAGTGGATTCCTACAGCCTGGCAGGGGTGGATTCCCAATTCCCAGAGGATTCCCAATTCCTGGTGGGTTCCCAATTCCTGTTGGATTCCCAATTCCCAGAGGATTCCCAATTCCTGGTGGGTTCCCAATTCCCAGAGGGTTCCCAATTCCTGGTGGGTTCCCAATTCCCAGAGGATTCCCAATCCCTGGTGGGTTTCAAATTCCCAGAGGATTCCCAATTCCCACTGGATTCCCTCAGCCTAGCAGGGGTGGATTCCCAATTCCCAAAGGATTCCCAATCCCTGTTGGATTCCCAATTCCCAAAGGATTCCCAATCCCTGTTGGATTCCCAATTCCCAGAGGATTCCCAATCCCTGTTGGATTCCCAATTCCCAGAGGATTCCCAATTCCCAGAGGATTCCCACAGCCTGGCAGGGGTGGATTCCCAATTCCCAGAGGATTCCCAATTCCTGGTGGGTTCCCAATTCCCAGAGGATTCCCAATTCCCAGAGGGTTCCCACAGCCTGGCAGGGCTGGATTCGAAATTCCCAGTGGATTCCCAATTCCCAGAGGATTCCAAATTCCCACTGGATTCCCACAGCCTAGCAGGGCTGGATTCCCAATTCCCAGAGGATTCCCAATCCCTGGTGGGTTCCCAACTCCCACTGGATTCCCAATTCCCACTGGATTCCCAATCCCTGGTGGGTTCCCAATTCCCAGAGGGTTCCCACAGCCTGGCAAGGCTGGATTCGAAATTCCCAGTGGATTCCCAATTCCCACTAGATTCCTACAGCCTAGCAGGGGTGGATTCCCAATTCCTGTTGGATTCACAATTCCCGGTGGATTCCCAATTCCCAGAGGGTTCCCACAGCCTGGCAGGGCTGGATTCCCAATTCCCGGTGGGTTCCCAATTCCTGGTGGATTCCCAATTCCCAGAGGATTCCCAATTCCTGGTGGGTTCCCAATTCCTGGTGGATTCCCAATTCCCGGTGGATTCCCAATTCCCAGAGGATTCCCAATCCCTGGTGGGTTCCCAAATTCCCACTGGATTCCCAATTCCCAGAGGGTTCCCACAGCCTGGCAGGGCTGGATTCCCAATTCCCACTGGATTCCCAATTCCCAGTGGATTCCCAATTCCCAGTGGATTCCCAATTCCTGGTGGGTTCCCAATTCCCGGTGGATTCCCAATCCCTGGTGGGTTCCCACAGCCTGGCAGGGGTGGATTCCCAATTCCTGTTGGATTCCCAATTCCCAGTGGATTCCCAATTCCCACTGGATTCCCAATCCCCACTGGATTCCCAATCCCTGTTGGATTCCCAATTCCTGGTGGGTTCCCAATTCCCAGAGGATTCCCAATTCCTGTTGGATTCCCAATTCCCAGAGGGTTCCCACAGCCTGGCAGGCTGCAGCTCTGTTTTATTGTGCCCCTTGTCCTCACCTTGAATAGATCCTACCAAAGTCAATGGTTTTACCATTAACAGCCCAATTTACCATAAATAAATAAAATATAACATTAAATCACAGGGTTTTTTTTCCCCCAAGTCTCACTTCTTGTTAACTCTCTGTTGTGAACATCTGTTTCCATTTTAGCCCCTGAAAAATCAAGTTTATATTTCTGAGGGTTTTTGTTGACCTCATGATTTCTATCAGAAATGTTTGCTTGTATTAAGAATCCAGGATTTTCCTGGATTTCTCACAGTCTGACATTATCCCCACCTCACTGTAGCTGTGAAAACAGACACCAGATTGAGCTAAAGACTCTCAGAATTTCATTGATTTCAAAATAAATCTTTCACTGCTTGGTATTCATAAAACACAACATTCACTCACCTTAAAAGAGATGTCAATTTTCTACCTATTTTGCAAATTTCTCTACATAGGGAGAGAAATTTGCATTGGGATATTGACTATAAACAGGAGATCAAGTAATTTTTTAGGAACAGTGAGAAAAAAAGGACAAAGATAAATAAATTTTAATTTTGCGTGCATTTTCAGGATCAAATCATGATCTTAAGTGGACTATTCAGGACCAAATCTTGATTTTTAATGGACAGGAATATTCAATTCTGTAATCCAGAGACCTCAAAGCACAAAGGAACAAGCCTGAATCTCTCCTTACTAAACATCTGGATCTGCCTGATGTTGTTCTGCACAATCACAAACTTTTTCAGGATATTTATAAATTCTGTGTTGCCCATCAGTCAGACCCTCAGCTTTAAGAAATAAAACCTTTTTAACAGGCTGATTTACAAAAAAAAAAGTCGGTATTTTCATTTTCTTATGCTGCAGCACATTATGGAGAGCATCAACTATTCCCTTCCAAAAAATATTATCAGCTGAGAAAATGGCAATAATTGAAAAAGTGACCAAGAGCAGCAGCTCCAGGGTGATTATTCTGCCATCATTCACTCTGTGATTAAAGGACAGGGCACTGCCTGGCCCTTGGGCAGAAATCAAAGCTGATTTTTAGCGCCTCAAGACTAAATTCACCTTCAGGGCTCATTCCTGGGCCAGAACTTCTGCAGCCACGTGGCCACAAAGCTCCAAATCAGATGCTGAGATGATCAAAAACGGGAGAATTCCAGCTGAAAGATCCACACCAAAGCTCTGCTCCTCTCCCTGGCAATTTTCTCTTCTTCTTCCTCTCTATTGCCATCAATCAAATGCTTCCACACCCCTCAATTCTCACTGTAGAGTCTCCTAAGCATTCTTATTTCCCTAAGGTGGCAGAAAATCATCCACATTCAAGCAATGGGGGTTGTTTCTCTTTTTTTTCCTCCTGTAGTTCAATTTAAATCAGCTCTGTCTTTGCATTGCTAAAATACAGCACATTCCTTAAAAAAAAAATAATAATTCCAGTGCAACTGTGCTCTTACAAAATCCTGACCCTCAGCATAATTACATAAGGAAAATTTGTTAATCTTGCATCACAGACAAGTCCCCTACAAAAACTGATTGGGAAACCACAACAACTCTTTGGTCCCGTGCTCCCAAATAAAATTCATGGGAAAAGAAAAACAAAAAGCCACAAATTTAACCACGATGTGATTAACAACAGAGCAGGAGAATGGTAAGCACAGAGGAAGAGATAACAGAAAAATGAACCCAAGGACTCATTTTGCATTTCCCCCACATGGTGAGAACTCATCTGTATTATGTTACCAGCATGGATAATGAATAATGAGGATTTGCTTGCTCTGTTTTACATAAAGGTAATTCAGATTGGGTGGGTGCAGAGTGCTCTGAAATACAACAAATCTGCATTGACTTTCTGATGCAGATATTTAAAACAAGCAATTCACAGGATTTTTGTTCAGAAATGCCTGCATTCACAAGGAAAACACTCATTCCCCACCAAACACAGGCACAGGAAAGATGACATCACCTCCCAAAAACACTTCCCCTTTTTTGGGCAGCACTTCTCTCTCACTTAAGGGATTTTTTCTTTCTATTTCCAAACCCATTCTTTACTCGTTACAATGCTGAGGTGCCACATGGCAGACCAAAACTCTGGAGCATGTGGAAGAACTCCAGGAATTATCTCTGGCCCTTTCTCTAGTCTTTATATAGTCTGAAGAATTTTTCCATTCCTGTTTGGGAGCTTGGGGGTGGTGGGGGAGGGGAACAGATTGTTTTGTTTTAAGTTATTTTTATTAACTGCCTGCTATCTGCTGACTGCCTGGGAAATTTATGGCAAACACTGGCCTCCATCTGGCCTGACAATAAAAAAAAATTTAAAAAAGGACTGCACAAAAATGAATGTTAAGAAGGAAAAAAAATTAACAGATGACATGGCTCCTACAAATGCACCAAATTACAGTTGCTGGCTGCATCTCCCAGTGGAGCTCAAAAGCCTGCAGATGTTCAGAGAGTCTGGATGTTCTCATGACAACTCTAAAACAGGGTCTCAGATTACAAAAATCACTCAGGAAGAGGAAGGCTTGAGTGGAAACCATTTTCTCTTTCAGCATTTTTTTTTAACCATCTTGGCATTTCATTACCCATCATGAATTTTTAGATCGTTCACAGCTCTAAAAAAAATACCAAGCTCTTTCTAAATAATTAGTATTAATTTATTCAGTGAAAAAAAATTATTTGAAAAGGTCACTGTTCCTTCTGCCTTATTTTCAATTTAGAAGGGGAGAGAGGGAACATAACCAGCCGTGTTCACGTGTTTCAAGCAAGCACAGCAACCTCCATTTCTCTCTCTTTCACAGCAGAATTCCTCATTTCACTGGCAAATCATCCAAAAAGTGAAAATGCTTTTGTTCCCTTCTTGTACTTCAGATAAAAAGCTGTTTGGTGTGGGTGTTTGTTTGTTTTTTCATTGAAAATCTCCAGCAAGCAGAGAGCCAGGCAGCTTGGCCAAGTGTTTGTCTGCGATTCACGTGCAAGGTCTCCCTTCCCTGATTATCTGACTTCCCACTGCCGAATACTTCCATGTATTGTGCTGCAACTATTGAAAGCATCAAGCACTTCAGTTCCTGGGTTGTGCTTTTTGTGGTACCATAAAACAGAATCATGGAATTATTTCGGTTGGAAAAGCTCTGCAAGAGCATCGAGTCCAACTGTTACCCCAGCACTGCCAAAGCCACCATTAAACCTCATCACTAAGCACCACAAAAATGGTTTTTAACTGCTTTTTAAATGTCTAGCCACTCTACCACTGCCCTGGGCAGCTTGTTCTAGTGCTGGACAATCCTCCCAGCAGAGAAATATTTCTTAATATCCAACCTAAACCTCTCCTGGCACACCTTGAGGCCGTTTCCTCAATTCAAACCATTCGGATAATGGGCTGCAGCATCATACACATGGGTGCACCTTAAGTCTCCAAAAGGAAACAGAGCTCTGGCAACCCAAGGATACCTGAGCTGACACCCGAGCTCCCACAGAGCCAATGCCACCATCTCACATGTCCCCACACCCCGGCTCCTGTCAAGCCCTACCCAACATATTTTCAGAGCTCAGGAAATTTTATTACCTTTGTATCCATAAACCCCCATACAAACACAACCTCTTCTTTCTCTCTCTCCATAATCCCTCTGCCCCTCCCAAACCTCAGCTAACCCTACACTAAAATTCACTTTTCCTGCCTTTCACAAGCCTTTTTTTTTTTCTTTTATCGTCAACATAGCGCACGCTGACCCCTCCTAAACCAGTCTCAGGTTTATCCCCTACAGAAGCACAACCCCAAAGCCCCTCTGTGCACATCAGCCCTGCTGGGGATGTCCTGCTGCTCCTCACCCACACATCCTCCTCCTCCAGCAGGATTCTGCCGGTGACAATCCCTCCATCCACAAGGTCACATCAGGCCCCTGTCTGCCGTCCTGTACCTCCCTCCCGGCAGCCACCTGCCAAATCTACCTGTCCCCATCATGGCCAGTCTTTTCTTTCTCGTTCCCAGCCCTTCACACGCTGCTTCAGCCCCCAAAATCCCTTTAATGATCCCAAATCCGCCCGCAACACCCGCAGAGCTCAGAGCCGGAAAGCCTCTCCTGAACGCCCCATCCCTTCTGTCCCACCCCCATCCTTCCCACAACACCTTCCATAGGTGTTAAACCCTATTGTACCCCAAATCAGCCCCGTTAACTCTGCGAACACCCCAAATTCTACCAGCTCAAACCCCTCAAGACCCCATCTTAAGGTTTAAAACCTCTCCCTATCCCCTCGATTGCAGCGCCTCCAAAGCGCTGCGCTCCCCATCCCTCGCACCCCAACGCCCCCAAATCGGCGTTTAACGCTATTTCCTCCACGAGCAGAGCCACGGATGTGAAAATCTCAGTTGCTCTTACACCAAATTACTTCTAAATTCACCAGAATCCTCCAGATCGCCCCTTCGGCGCCCCTCCAACACATCCCCCCACCCCGCACACCCCCTCCCCACCCCACAGCCCCTTCAGCGCAGCCCTGCCGCTGGCTGTCACCCCTCTCCTCGCCTTCCCCGCTGTCCCCTCCGATACCTGACGAAGGGCCCCGGGGCTCGGGGCCGGGGCCGGTGTCGCGGGGGCGGCGGGAGGAGAACGGAGCGGCCGCACAGCGCCATGGCGACCGCGATGCGCCCGAGCGACGGGGCGGCTCCGCCACTGCGGCCCTGCGCCCCGCCCCGCACAGCCCGCTCCACTCGGCACGGGGGAGGAAAGGATATCCCACACCCACACTGCTCCTTCTGCTCCCAGATTTTCTGTCCGTCCAGAATTTATCCTGAGTTTTTATCTCCTCTCACAGGAAGTGCTGTTGGGAATTCTCGGATACCGGCTCTAGCTGGGAGTAGACATAACGGGGTGAGGTTGATCACCCCTTCGGCAGGAATGGGCTCGTCCAAGTCCAGCCCCCTGCTCACACACCCCTCACGCCCCCCCTCCGCTCGCTCTTGGGCGCGTCCAGCCCCCACCGCTGCTGATGTCCCCCCCCCGCGATGGGGCGTGGGCTCGTCCGATGGCAGGGAGGGGGGACAAGGGAACCCTGAGACCCCCTCAGACCCCCTGGGACCCGGGGAGGGGACAAGAGACCCTTGAGACACCGGGGAGAGGGACAAGGGACCCCTGAGACCCCCTGGAGGGGGGGGGTCAATGGGCCCCTGACACCCCCTCAGATCCCGGGGAGGGCGGTCAAGGGACCCCTGAGACCCCGAGCAATGGGGACAAGAGACCCTTGAGACACCGGGGAGAGGGACAAGGGACCCCTGAGACCCCCTGTAACCCTTGGGAAGGGGTGACACAGAGCCCCCTGAGAATATGTGACACAAAAGCCTCCAGGGAGGAGTGACAACAAGCCCTGAGGAGCAGGGGGACATGGAGACCCCGACATCCTGCAGAGCTCCGAGGGGTGGTGTGTCCTGGAGCTCCTCGGAGTGATGTACCCTGGTGTCCCCAGAGTATTGTCCCCAAAAACACCCTAGACCACACAGACATGCCCTGGCTCCCCGTGTCCCCCCAGCATTGCACCCACCATGGGACCCCTCCCCAGCTGTCATTCCCTAAAAAACCACCACAGCCCCATCTGGGCACCCCTCTGGGGTGTCACCAACACCCCACATGGTCCTTTTTGTGTTATCCCCAAAAAATATCCCCCATTTCCAATCAGCACCCCTCTGTGTGCTAATACCAGCACAACCACCCTTGCAGACATCCTTTATTCTCTTTACACCAGAAATTAAAGGAGTTTTGCCTGCTCTGCCCAGAGATCCCAGCCTTGCTGGCCCCTGACACCCTTTCCCCAGTCTTCTCCTGGGGAAGATTTTTACTGATTATTTTACTGATGTGTCACCATTGCCAAACAACTGAGGCAGCACCCCAGGGAGCAGGAGCAGGGATTTTGGGTCCTGCACAGAAAACCTGCAAGGATCTACAAAGAACTGAGGTTGTCACTACTCAGGGAAGGATCTGGAGCCAGGCTTTGAGGGGGCACGTGGCTAAAATCTATTGATCACACATCCTTCAGCATATCCTGCTCCTCCTGCATGCTCCTGCCTCCCCCTGGGGGAAGGAGTAGAGGTTGAGTAAGCATCAAGGAAAGCTGAATTTGCTGTGGAGGCTCTCATTCTCCCCCAGAACGTTAATCCCCATCCCCCAGTGCTAATCTCTGACGAGTTCCCTGCACCATTAATCTCCCCAGCTCCTCATCCCTGGTGGAGAGTGGGATAACACCTCTTGTCTGCATCTTATTTTAATTACACCAGCAGCAGTATAAAGCCCCAAATCTGCAGCTTCGGGGTGTGATGGAGACATGGGGCTGCCTGGAGCAAGCTCCTTTTCCCATCCCAAAGGATCTCAATTCAGTGGGGAACACTCAGAGGCTCTCACTCCCACCTCACTTTTAACCTGGTGCAGAGAACATGTTCCAAAGTGCTCTTTCCTTTTTTCCCCAAAAACCAAATCGGACTTTGCTCAGTGCCACAGAGCAAAGACAAGATAAATAAATATTCTGGGCCGTGGCCCAGCTGCCCTGCAGCCACTGGAAAGCATTTTAGCTGCCCTTGATAAAATTCTGATGGTGCCATGCACAGGCAAGTCCCCGTGGCACAGGTTGTGCTGACAAGGAGCTGGCACCATCCCAATCCCAAATTCTTCCTGTTTTTGGAGCCCCTGGACACACTTTGAGCTTGCTAAGGCAGCATCACCAACAGGAGCTGAAGGCCTGGAAGGAAAAGTGGATAGAATTGCTAAAAACCCTTGGCTTCCCTCTAGAAGGATCCTGAAATGCATCTCTCCTGCTCCTCTTGTCCTTTGCTGAGTGGGACAGTGTCCTGCAGAGCTCCTGCTGCCTGTCCCATGCCAGTCCATGAACCACCAGCTTCCAGGAGCCTTTCCCAAGCCCCCTCTACATCCAACACCTACATAAGGAAGGAGACATGTCCTGGCAGCACATCCTTCCCCTGAAACATCTGGGTGCTGTGTTGGCTCCTTCCATCTCCTCTCTTCCATCTCCTCTCCATCTCCATGAGCCTGCCCAGGCACTCCAAACGCCAGGAACACATCAAGGCTATGGTGGGAGAGGAGAGGGAACAGGGATATTCCAAGGACTGGATTTAGGGATATTTTTCCCCAAAAACTCTTTCAGCCAACAAGAGGAGATATTTCACACTGCTGCTGTGGCCTGCAGCCTCATATTTCCCTTGGGGTGACAAATCAGGCCAACAACCTGGAAAACACCCAACAGAGAGGTCAGGCTTCCTGGAGAAGGAGGGAGGTGAGGTGGAAGGGGAAAGAAGGTGACATCAGCTATTGTTCCTGCTCTCCAGCTTCCTGAGCTTCCCTATCCCACTATTGTTGCACGTTTTGAGGGCTGCAGAAGCTGAGTGAAACCCACAACAGTTCCCAAAGAGAGGAAGAGGGGAGGCAGAGTGGTTTGGAAAGAGGGGGAAAGATGCTCATGGTGTTCCTTGGTGGGTCCTGCTGACCCAGATCTTGTCCAAAAGCAAACAGCAGATCTGGGTTGAGCTGGTAGGGCTGATCCTCGCTGTGTTTTCAGCTTGGGTACCTCAGGGTTGGCCTCTCCCCACGGAGACAGCTGCCTGCACACCCTCTTCCCTGGATATCTGTTTATTTTTAGCAAATCCCTGCTGGACAAAACAATTCTGTACACACAGAGAGGCCAAAATTAGCTGTTCACCCTGAGATGTGCACCTGGAGAGGTTCTTTATTCCCCCATCCATGAGGAAAGCCTAAACTTCCCACCCTGGGCTGATGGTTGCTCAGTGAGGCTGGAGGATGAATTTTATACAAAAATTGATTGGTACATCCCATCCCACTGGGACCTGCACAACCCTTCCCATGGAAAACGTTGGCTGCTGGGAATGTGGGCTGTAGGATGGCTTTGACATTCTGGTGCACACTAAGGAACCATCCATGAGCCATCCTGCAGGACTTCCCAGGATGGTGGAACCCCAGGAAGATCTGTCTCCATCCCTGATGGGCAAAGGCAACCCCAGAAATAACCCCTGAGTCAGCAGCTCCAAATAAATCCAAACAGAAAAGCTTTATGACTCACAAATCCCACTTTCAGCCAAGGATCCATCCTTTAGGGCTTTCAATTTGCGTTTTCCTTATCCCTCCGTAGCATCAAGGATCTATTTTCCTAATGCAACAACACTTTTAAGGAAATAATTCTGATTTCTTGGAGAGAAAACATGAATTGTACTGTGCTTGCATGGTAAACAAACAAGGTCCTCCCTTGCTGTGCTTCCCAAGAACTGTTTTTCTTCCTTTTTGCTCAGATTTATGGGATCCTGTTGTATTTATGGGATCCCATGAATGTTTCAGAGGAGTCCACCCTCCAGGCAATGGATGTTCACTCAGAGAATGGACTTGCTGCCTACAGAGCTCTTACTGAAAAATTTATGAATAGCTTGAGAAAGGAATAAAATGAGACTGTTTGAAAAGTTTCCCACTTTTACCTGGGCAGGGAAAATTAAGTAATAAATGATGATGGCTATAAAAAGCCTCCTACTTCATCTATCCAAGTTCTTCAGGCTAGAAAAATCTTCATTCTTCTCTAGTGCTATTTTAGGAGGAGAGATATTAAAATTTCCTCTGGCCTGAAATTACTGTTTTATTCTCACCACAAAAAAAAGCAGCCCCCAGGTCAAAGAAAACAAAAGGGTTAGTTATTCCAACAAGCTGAGATCTGCTTGTTTATACCACCCTGAATCTGGCACCACACACCCATCAAACACAGGGTGGAGATGCAGGAGGTGATGGAGACACAACACAAGATGGAGACACAACACAAACCAAGATCCTGCAAGCGCAGGAAACGTCTCAAAAAATAGCAGTGCTGACCCTGAGTTACCCAGACTTGTTTTGTTATAGCCACTGCTCTTTGTAAATGAAGAGTTTGGCTGAGAAACAGAGGTGGCTGAGGTTGACCAGGAAATGGGAAGGATTTTTTGGATGTTCTGTTTGCAAACTGGCTCCATGCAAAGAGGGAATTTGGTGCTGGTGGAGGTCACTGCTGAAGTTCTTTTTGGCTTTTCCAACAGTGGATGGAGCAAAGAGATGTTTGCTGGCTGATGGGAGAACAAACCACTGCCCCAAGAATAATTTTATGTCATGGCTTCTTCATGTTTTGGGACATCTCCAGGTGCTGTGAGATCCTGGAATAATTTGGGTTGGAAGGGACTTGAAGACCATCTTCTTTGGCCATATTAGATTTACCAGCATGAAATTTGGTCTGCAAAAAATCAGGAAATTGCTGTCTGGAAGGGTGTGCCGGTGTCTCTTCCCTGACGCCCTGGATGCTCTGGAAAGGTTCTTCAAAAGAAGGAACATTCTGGATATGGTTTAGATCAGAGGGAAATTCAAGTTGGAAGGGACCTCAGGACATTTCTAGTCCAACCTTCTTCTCAAAGCAGTGTCACCCTAGTTTTCTAGGATTTTCTAAGCCTTCTGATGTTGACATTCTTGTAGTGAACTTTCTCACACACTTTCTGTAAATAACTCATTGTTTTGCATTCCTTTATGGAAGAGGAGAAAGTTGACAGACTGTTGGTTTAACCAGTGTCATTGGAGAGGTGGCACTGTCACCCTCCAATCCGCTGTCACTTTTGGAAAACTATAAATGTTGGAGTCAGAAAACAAACTTCCCTTTTTTCTTCACCTTGAAAACAGCTCTGTGAGCTTGTGTTCTTTTGTGTCCTATAGTGACAAAGCAGGATCATCCATGAGGTCACACCAGGTTGCTCTGGGCTTTCTTCAGTTTGGTCCTGAAACCATCCAAGGACGGAGACACTGAAACCTCCCTGGTACCTCAAACCTCAAAGATCTCCCTGGGACCTGTTCCTCTCCCACTGCTTGCCCAAAACCTCTCCCTAGACACCCTCAGCATTCCAGGTGTGTGGCCACCACCTCCTGGAGCCCTACACTCATCTTTTTTCCCACTTTTTGAGCCCCAGATGAGCAGAGAAAGCCAGGCCCCAGAGCATTTGCTGTGTGGCCTCCCTGTATCTCGTTATCTCCAGGAACAACTTCCCACCTCTCCCATCCCGCTTGCTCCAGAGCTCAAATCCTTCCCTGCATTGTGCTTCACCCTTCCAGGAGCCTCCTCTCAACACTGCCTGAGGATACACTGCTTAAAACCTGATTTGAGCCAGCAGCACCAGATTTTGCAGCTCCCCAGCTTGCTCTCAAGTCTCTGCCTGGATGGAGACACTGAAATCTCCTTGGGACACTCCCTGGTACCCCAAACCTCAAAGATCTCCCTGGGACCTGTTCCTCTCCCACTGCTTGCCCAAAACTTCCCCCTAGACACCCTCAGCATCCCAGGTGTGTGGCCACCACCTCCTGGAGCCCTACACTCATCTTTTTTCCCACTTTTTGAGCCCCAGATGAGCAGAGGAAGCCAGGCCCCAGAGCATTTGCTGTGTGGCCTCCCCTGCACCTCGTTATCTCCAGGAACAACTTCCCACCTGTCCCATCCCGCTTCCTCCAGAGCTCAAATCCTTCCCTGCATTGTGCTTCACCCTTCCAGGAGCCTCCTCTCAACACTGCCTGAGGATACACTGCTTAAAACCTGATTTAAGCCAGCAGCACCAGATTTTGCAGCTCCCTCTCAAGTCTCTGCCTGGATGGGACACTGAAATCTCTTTGGGACACTCCCTGTACCCAAACCTCAAGATTTCCCAGGGCCTGTTCCTTCCCACTGCTTGCCCAAACCTCCCTAGACACCTCAGCTCCCAGGTGGTGCACACCTCTGGAGCCTACACTCATCTTTTTCCCACTTTTAAGCCTCGATGGCAGAGAAGCAGGCCAGAGCATTTGCTGTGTGGCTCCCCGCACCTCGTTATCTCCAGGACAATTCCACCTGTCCATCCGCTTCCTCCAGAGCTCAAATCCCTCCCTGCATTGTGCTTCACCCTTCCAGGAGCCTCCTCTCAACACTGCCTGAGGATACACTGCTTAAAACCCGATTTAAGCCAGCAGCATCAGATTTTGCAGCTCCCTCTCAAGTCTCTGCCTGTTGGGCTGGGGAGAGGCTGCAACTTCAGGTAGTGCAGTATCTTCAAAGGCTGGATGTGCAAGGGAAGAGCATCTTCAAACTTCTCCTTGTTGGGCAGAGCTCCTCAGCTGGTGGTCCTGGAGAGCTCTGGGCTCCTCCTAAGGCATCCACAGATGATTAAGAAAGTGAATTGGCCAGGATGCTTCTGTTTGCTATAACTCCCTTGCATCATAATGTGAAATTGATACGGTTTCTATGAAGATATGGATCATAGAATTCCAGAATGGTTTGGGTTGGAAGAGGCCTTAAAGATGATCTTTGATCCACCTCCCTGCTGTGAGCAGAGCCAGGCAGCCAGTGCCAGGGCCTCACCACCCTCGCAGCAAAGAATTTCTTCCCAATCTTCCATCTAAATGTCTCCTCTGCCATTCCCCTTGTCCTGGCACTCCAGGCCCTTGTCATGAAGGAGCCATGAAAATTTCTCCATAAAAATTTCTCCTGGTTTTCCTCTTCCAAACAGACCCTCAGAATCTCTTTCCCTCCAAGAGGATTTCCCTTCATCTTTCACCCACCATTCCTCCCAGAAATCAGCCAGGATTTCTCCTTAGCAGGAATTTTGATTTCCTGGACTCCCCATTTTCAGCTTGCAATGGTTTCTGTCTCAGAAATGTGAGCTGAGAATGCCAGGCATGTCAGGAAGGGAAAATCCATCTAAGCTTTTCATCTCCTTTTGTCAGCATTTCATCTAAGCAGGATTTTCATGCTGCTGATTCATCTCCAAGAGCTTCCCACCCACCTCCATGTTCATTCCAGTGCTTCCCACATCCTTTGCAAGGGGAGGGAACCACTGGTGCTGCAGTGGGATCAGAGACCTAAATCCTCTGAATCCCTCCTTTTTCTCCAAAGAACATTTATGTCCTCAGGCTCCATCACTGAATTCCACCCTGCAGAGTCACCACTGCCTCTCAATCCCCTTTTGAGCCTCTTTCAGGGCAAAATGCAGCTCCTGAGCAGGTTCCCTGCAGTGTTTCCTGGATATCCGATGGAGCAGTACCTTGCTGACCACTTCACTGTGCACTCTGTTTGTTGGCTCCAGGGGAAGGAAACAACAATGAGATCACTTGGAAAGATGTTTTTTTTTTTCCTTCAGATTTTTGGCTTGCCCCGTGGAAATTCAGGAGTGTGGTCAACAAACAGCGAGCAGAGATTCCCTTCACCCTCTGCGGAAATTGAAATTAAACTCATTTTCACTCATCCATGAAAACAAAGTTGATGGTAATTACAACCAGCAGCACTCCATCCTCTTCCTCCATCCTGCCCCGCTCCAGAGGGAGGAAGGCTGAGCTCACAGCTTGGTGGAGGGGCTGTGGGAACCCGCAGGGACAAAACTGGGACAAAGCCAGCAGCCAGAGCACCGTGCCGGGCTCAGCTCCCAGGTTTTGTTCAGTGATGGATGGGGACGAACGCATTGTGTCCCCTGGAGCCATTTAATCATGGATTTGATGCTCAGCATGGATCCTGGAGCTCTACCAGAGGCAGACTGGGATGTTCTCAGCAAGGCCTCTCTGTGTGGCAGCATTCCGCGCTCGCGAGCCGCCGCGTCCCTCCGCTACCAAGACAAATTAGAGGAACACGGCTCATTTTATGGCTTGCTCCGAGCAGGTCAGCCTGGAGGCCACCACAAAAAGACCCTCTGCAAGTTAAATATGCAGTTACAGAGATTTGGGAGTAAATGCACATGGAAAAAAACGTTGGATTTGGAGCATTCCGTGCTCGCGAGCCGCCGCGTCCCTCCGCTACCAAGACAAATTAGAGGAGCATGGCACATTTTATGGCTTGCTCTGAGCAGGTCAGCCTGGAGGCCACCACAAAAAGACCCTCTGCAAATCAGATATGCAGTTACAGAGATTTGGGAGGGAATGAACACAGAAAAACATTGGATTTGGTAAATTCTCCGCCTCTCGGCGCGTGGCGCTTTCGCAGCTACCGGCAAGGAAAACAGAGCAGCTCATTTAATGAAGCCTTGGGAAGGAAAGATCCCCAAGTGGAGAACTTCCCCCTTCCCAATTATTCTTGTGAAACACACAGCTTGACAAAGCACACAGGCACAACGAGCTGTAAATCTGGGGTTAGTAATAAAATCGTCTCTCCCTGTCTAGGACAGCTGGAAAGGGAAATGTTCCAACCTGTTGCTTAACATGCTGAGGAAATCACTACTGAAAAAGAGAGGATCCAAGAGAAATCCATTCCAGCACTGGCCAGCAGCCTTTGCTGTGTTTCATGAGCTAAAAAATCTTCAGAGAACTTAAGGGAGATGTAGAAGTAAGACTGTGTAGGGAGATGTAGAACTTAACTTAATCCTCAGGGTCTCACTGAGAGGTCTCATCCTCAGAGAACTTAAGGAGATGTAGAAGTAGGAGCTGCCTGGGAAGCCACAGCGGGGGCATGGACAACTCACTGCAGAGGCTCCTGTGAGCTCTGTTTTGGCTCCACATCTTAGGAAGTGAGAGCCCAAAATCTGCTTTTTGTCTGCTCTCTTCTGAGTGCTGAGTGTTGGAGGGGTCAGGCTTTGCTGGAGCTACTTCTCCATGACTCAAAAAACTTCAAATCTTGCATCATCCCAGCCCCTTTTGGTGGCTCCCATCAATTTTTTCCCCAAATTACTGTAGGAAGAGCCACTGGTCTGTGCTGTGGGACAAGCTGGAAGCACTTGGGCAGGGATGAATCAAATCATAGAATCACTGAGGTTGAAAAAGACCTCTAAAATCACCAAGTTCAAGAATTAACTCAGCACCATGTTCACCACTAAACCATGTCCTCAAATGACACATCCCTTTGTTCTTTGAATCCCCTCAAGAATGTGATTCCACCCCTGGTCAGCCTGTGCCAGGGCTGGACAACCCTTTCCATGAAGAAATTTTCTCTAATATCCAATCTAACCCACCCTGGAGCAACCTGAGGCTGTTTCCTCTTATCCTCTCCCTTGTTACACAGAATATTTCAGATTATTTCATCTTTGCCAACCTCACCATGTTGTGGCACACCCTATGGGCCAAATTCAAAGATCTTGGGCTCTTCACAAGAAAAAAACTGATTTGATAAAGACAGCATCCCTGATTTCTCATCCCTCGAGCATGGGCAGGAATTGTGGCACTCTAACCCTCAGCACAAAAGCCTTTGTGGGCGCTTTATCTGTGGAGAGCCTGGTTCAGACATGGCTTAAAGAAAGAGGCCATGAAGGTACTCAGCTGAGGGAAAGATAGAAGCCTGCTGTAAAGCAGCCTTTCCCAGGCTTGATTCTGTAAATAATTAAGGTTCTCAGCCACCTTTTATATAAACAACAAGATTCTCAGACCGTTTCCTCAAAAACAAGCAATATTCTGTCCTTGGCTGCTCTGGGAACAGATGGCCATTCTGGGAACAGATATAAAGGTTTTGAGAACTTTTCATATCATGGTGAGAACACTGATCTTGGTTTCAATAAACTAACTTCAGGTACTGTAAACAAAAGGAGGAGCTGAAGTTTTCTCTACAGCCTATCGAGAGCTCAGGTTTTGCAATATGCATGAAGTGAATTAACACTGTTATAAAAAGTGCCTGGTTGATCAATAAATCGGAGTCAGATGCTGAACCAACAAAGGTGGGTCGCTCCCTTCACTTCAACATTTATCCTCGCACTAAACCAACACCAGCCCCTACAAGAAGGTGATTTACAGCTCTCTATCTCCCCCAGGGCTGTCCCAGGCGGCTCCACAGCGATTCCAGCAGGAATGGCTCTCCCAGTGGGTGTTTGCAAAGTGCTGAGGCTCGGCAGAGCGATGTCTCAGCGGGGAATCCCATTGCCCTTAATTTATCGATTACCATTAGCTGTGATAATACTAATAACAGCAGCTGAGATTAAAATATTCTCTGCACAAGCACAGAGAGATTCCCAGAGCTCTGCCAGCTGGGAAAAGGCTGAGAAGTTGTTGGAACCCTGTATGCTGAGAATTTTTCAGACTTTCTATGCTGACAAAATCCTTATCCCCAGGAGAACACTGAATTTGACCTGAGGTCTTGGAGAAGGCTTCCAAAATTAAATAATAGAATTGGGATTGTGGGTGTGAAGTTTGAATAGAAATGTGTAACATCATAGGGTGCAAAACTCAGAGTTTAAGGTTTTAGAATATAGCTATATATATAAGACAAGATGGAGGTTTTAGAGCAGAGGCTGGTCCTTCTTCACTTTCTTCTCCATGGGTTTGGGTTGTTTGGCGTAATTGGATAAAAATGCCCACATTGTGGACCATGGGTTGTTGGTTATTGGGTTAAAACTAAAAATACTTAAGTGTTATTTCTTAATTGGACAGTTTATCCTTAAAAGGCCTTGTAGAGAGAGAGATGGGGCTCCATTTTTAGTTTATTAGAGCGAAGTGCTGCAGAACTCAGGGTCTGTAGGAATGTAACATTGATCTGAGTCCAAACAAGAAGTACCATCTCACACATTTAATCCCAACCCTGGCAAAAAGAAGTTAAGACTCGACAGGAAGTGATGACTTTTTGCATTTCACCCCAAGGACAGCATCCACCTCCTGAAATCCCCCAGAGCCTCAGGCTTGTGGCTGTCACCTGATGCCACTCACTGTGACTGTGATGAGCAGTGTGGGATGGAGGCAGCCAATTTTCCTGTTCCCTGATGTGAAAAATGCATATTTTATGATTGGCTTTTTGCAATTATTAAAATGAATATTACACGTGTTATGTTCGAAAGTTATGCTGTATTCATGTTCTTAAGTAGCGTGTTAAATGTAGTTTTAGGTTATAACAAAATGTTAAAATAGAAACTATGCTATGTAAGATGTTTTTTTTTAAAGAAAGGACTTGCAGTGAGATAGCAGGCACAGGACACCTGAATCTTTCAGAGAGAGATAATTTATTGCTCCATTATCAGGAGAAACGAACTTCCTGCCTCACTCAGCCATGAAGAGCTGTCAGGATTAAGAGGAAGAAGTAAACACTGACCAGACAGAATCCTGTGTTTGAATGGAATTTATGCATCATGTATGAGATGTATGAATATGCAACAGGCTGTTGTTTATAAGGGTTAATCCTCTGTTAATGTGGGTCCTTTTTTGGGCTTATTTTGCCCAGAAAGAGCTACCCAGACTGTCCATAACTCTTTGTTTTTATTGTCTCATATTGTCCTACATCCTAATTGTCCAAATAATTATTACTCTAATTATATTGCTATTTTTATAACCATTTTGTTATTATTCAGCTTTATAAAATTTTAAAAACAAGCCGTCGGCGTTTTTCACTCCTGAGTAACTCAGCGCTGAGCCAGCTGGGCAATCCCTTCCCGAGGGCTTTTCCCACCGCTGAGGTTCTCCCTGGCCAGCTTTCCCCGGGGAGGGGGCAGTGCCAGCCCTGTCCTGGCGCCCCGTGTGACACCGGCTGGCAGCAGCTGGGTTATTTGCAGGAGCACAATGCACAAAGTGCTGCTCACAGAGGGGTGCGGGGCTCACAAGCCGAACTGCAATCGAGGCTTTCATCCCAGTCAAAGCTCTGCGTGCCTCCGAGTACCAGGAGGAGAGGGGGGAAAAAACCCTCTTTAAATAAATCACAGGCTTTTCTTCTGAACCTCCTTCAGTGGAGGCTATTAGAATTTTTAATTATATTATAATTTTTATTTCTATGTAATATATATATATATATTCTTAATATGTCTTATAATATTAATGATAATTTTCTTTTAATTATAATTATGGATCTTTAATCTATTATAGATATAAAATTCTTCTCACAGAGAAGAATTTCTCCCTACTATCAATCTAACCCTGCCCTCTGGCAGTGGGAAGCCATTCCCTGGCTCCTGTCCCTCCATCCCTTGTCCCCAATCCCTCTCCAGCTCTCCTGGAGCCCCTTCAGGGACTCTGAGGTTTCCCTGGAATTTTCCCTTCTCCAGGTGAGCACCCCCAGCTCTCCCAGCCTGGATCCAGAGCAGAGGGGCTCCAACTCTGGAGCAGCTCTGTGGCCTCCTCTGGACTGGCTCCAGAAATTATAATTTTAAATTATATGACATTTTTATTTCTATATAATATTTATTTATTCATATATCTATATCTATATCTATATCTATATCTATAATTAATATATCTTATAATTTTAGTTATAATTTTATTTTTCATTATAATAGATATTTAAGATATTTTCTATATTATATATAATGTATATTATATATACCTTATATAAAAATATATAATTATATTATAGATCATATTTATTTTAATTATATTATATATTGTATGTTTATATATTTTATAATTATATTTTATTTTTATTTTCTGTATTTATATTATATATTTTATATATTTATATTTTATTTCTATTTATTTCTATTTAGTTTTTATTTTTAATATATAATTATATTATATATTACTGAGGCTATCATAATTTTTTTTTAATGTCCTTCCTGTAGATATTTAAAATAAAACCACAAAATTAATGTGCCGGTTTCTTTTTGCCCACCATCCAATGCTCCAGCCCTGGAGCAGCTCCGTGGCCTTCTCTGGACTGGTTCCAGCAGCTCCAGGTCCTCCTGATGCTGGACCTGGGGCTGGGGCAGCTCTGCAGGTGGGGTCTCACCTGAGCAGGGCAGAATCCCCCCCTTCCCCTGCTGCCCACACTGAGGAATCAGCTCAGCACAGGGAGATTCTGGGGCTCAGCATGGCTGGGGCATGTCCACCCAAAAAATCTCATATTTGGCTTTCCCCAGAACCAAATCACCCACCTAGAATGGATAATTATCCCAAAAGATGGATAAATATCTGTGTCAATCACTGTAGGTGTGAGGAGCTGCTCCCTGCACCCCCAGCTATGACCACGACAAGGCTCAGCCACACTGGGAAGTTTTAAAGGCAGGAATTGGAGAACAGGGAGGTGATTTGGGACAAAACTTCGCCAAATCCTTGAAAAAAAGGAATGAAATTGCACAAACAGATGTGCGGCTTCTTGTGAAACCCAGGAGAGCCATGAGGGGTGGAAAGGCAACCTCCAGTGTCCTTAACTGGGAAATAAATCTCTAATGGGAGACATGGATGGAAAGAGAACCTTCAGAATCCTTAACTGGGAAATAAATCCCCAGTGGGTGATACAGATGGAAAGGGAACCTCCATTTTCCTTAAACTGGGAAATAAATCCTGGGTGGGTGACATGGATGGAAAGGGAATCTCCAGAATCCTTAACTGGGAAATAAATCCCCGGTGGGTGACATGGATGGAAAGGGAAACTCCAGAATCCTTAGCTGGGAAATAAATCTCTGATGGGTGATAGAGATGGAAAGGGAACCTCCAGTGTCCTTAACTGGGAAACAAATCCTGGAGGGGAGACATGTATGGAAAGGGAATGGAATTTCCAGTGTCCTTAACTGGGAAATAAATCCCCAGTGGGTGACACGGATGGAAAGGGAACCTCCAGAATCCTTAACTGGGAAATAAATCCCAGGTGGATGATACAGATGGAAAGGGAACCTCCAGAATCCTTAACTGGGAAATCCTGGGTGGGTGACATGGATGGAAAGGCAAATTTGAGTATCCCAAACTGGGAAAAAAATACCCAGTGGTGTCATGGATAGAAAGAGAACCTCCAGAATCCTTAACTGGGAAATAAATCCTGGAGGGGAGACATGTATGGAAAGGGAATGGAATTTCCAGTGTCCTTAACTGGGAAATAAATCCCCAGTGGGTGACGTGAATGGAAAGGGAACCTCCATTTTCCTTAAACTGGGAAATAAATCCTGGGTGGGTGATACAGACGGAAAGGGAGCCTGCAGAATCCTTAACTGGGAAACAAATCCTGGGTGAGTGACTTAACTGGGAAATAAATCCCTAATGGGAGATATGGATGCAAAAGGAACTTCCAGTGTCCTTAACTGGGAAATAAATCCCTAATGGGAGACATGGATGGAAAGGCAAATTTGAGTATCCCAAACTGGGAAAAAAATACCCAGTGGTGTCATGGATAGAAAGAGAACCTCCAGAGTCCTTAACTGGGAAATAAATCTCTAATGGGAGACATGGATGGAAAGAGAACCTCCAGAATCCTTAACTGGGAAATAAATCCCAGGTGGATGATACAGATGGAAAGGGAACCTCCAGAATCCTTAACTGGGAAATAAATCTCTAGTGGGAGACATGGATGGGAAGGGAACTTCCAGTGTCCTTAACTGGGAAATAAATCCCCGGTGGGTGACACGGATGGAAAGGGAACCTCCAGAATCCTTAACTGAGAAATCCTGGGTGGGTGACGTGGATGGAAAGGCAAACTTGAGTATCCCAAACTGGGAAAAAAATACCCAGTGGTGTCATGGATAGAAAGAGAACCTCCAGTGTCCTTAACTGGGAAACAAATCCTGGAGGGGAGACATGGGTGGAAAGAGAACCTCCAGAATCCTTAACTGGGAAATAAATCCCTAGTGGGTGACATGGATGGAAAGGGAACCTCCAGTATCCTTAACTGGGAAATAAATCCTGGGTGGGTGACTTAACTGGGAAATAAATCCCTAATGGGAGACTTGGATGCAAAAGGAACTTCCAGTGTCCTTAACTGGGAAATAAATCCCCGGTGGGTGACACGGATGGAAAGGGAAACTCCAGAATCCTTAGCTGGGAAATAAATCTCTGATGGGTGATAGAGATGAAAAGGGAACTTCCAGTGTCCTTAACTGGGAAATAAATCCCCGGTGGGTGTCTCGCCTCTGCTGCCTGGTTTTATATCTGGAACTAATTTTGTCGTCATTCTGCTGAGTGAGGAGATAATTGCTGCAGCTGGGCTATTCAGCCTGCTCCAAAGAACCCTCTTTTCTCCATTAATTCAGGCAGTGATTGCAGACTCCTGGCCAAATTTATTTCTGCTGCGTGTAACCCCATTAAAGGCAGCGCCTTCCCCCTGGGGATGGGCTCAGCCCAGCGCTGTTTAAATCGTGTGTTCACGTTTCTTTGTTCTGGGGGAGACAAAGGAAAAGCTATTTTCCAAGATTAAAAAAAAAAAATAAATAATAATAAATAGGGAAATCTGCCATCTCCCTGCACAAAAATAGACACAATTCACAATCCCAGATAATTAGAAATGATCCAGTCTTGCACCAGAGCAAAGAAAACGCCAAATTGCTGCCTGCAAAAAATATCTGTGAAATATTCTTTGTTGTCTGAAGAACGCTGGGCTCGCCTGGCACGGCAGCCACACGGACAGAGCTGGGGACAATGATGACAATGATGACAAACTCTCCTTTCCCCACCAGCTGGGAGAGGTTTGGAGCCGAGGAGGGCTTTGTGCAGAGGAGAGGGCACTGAGAAAAAGCGAGACAAGAGCTAAAAAAGGAGGAGGGGCGAAGCTGCCCCGGAGAGCATCTGCAGAACTCCACAAAGCCCCTCGTGTTGATGCTCTCTTCATTTTTACCCCGCTCCTCTGTGTTGTGCTGGCAACACAATAAAACAAGGCTGGGGATGCAAAAGGTGAAAAACGCCGTTCTCTTGTTTTTAATATTTAAAAGTTTAATGATAATAGAATGGTTATAAAAATAGTAATATAATTAGAGTAATAAAAATTTGGATTAGGACAATATGAGACAATAGAAACAAAGAGTTATTGACGGTCCAGACACCTTTTTCTGGGCAAAATAAGCCCAAAAAAAGGACACCCGTTAACAGAGGATTAACCCTTAAAAACAACAGCCTGTTGCATATTCATACACCTAATTAGTGATGCATAAATTCCATTCAAACACAGGATTCTGTCTGGTCAGTGTCAACTTCGTCCTCTGAATCCTGACGGCTCTTCAGGGCTGAGTGAGGCAGGAAGAAGTCAATTTCTCCTGATAATGGAGCAATAAATTCTCTTTCTCTGAAAGATTCAGGTGTCCTGTGGCTGCTATCTTGTTGTAAGTCCTTTCTTTAAAAAGTATCTTACATAGCATAGTTTCTATTTTAATATTTTGTTATAACCTAAAGTTATATTTAACACGCTACTTTAGAAAATTAACACAGCATAACTTTCTAACATAACACATATAATATTAATTTTCATATTTGCGAAAAGCCAATAATAAAATACTAATTTTTCACACAAAATGAGATTTGATTGCTGCTGCTTTTGCTAACTGTAAAATAACGACGTGAGCAAGAAGGGCTGAACATCGGATTGAAATTATCTGCAAGCGGGGGTTGTGTGAACGTGATTCCTATTCTCGCCAGCGCGATAATACTCCCTGTTTACCAGCTAAAAGGAAGCTAAAATTAGGACATAAAAGTGTCTTCCAACAGAAATAAATTGCTCTGTTGTCAGGGGAAGGGCGTGGGGGATCTCCCGTCCCTGCCCTTGGCTTTGACCCCGTCTCCCTTTCTCCCTGGTGTCACCCCAGCTTTTCATCCCCTCCTTTACCTCGCTCCATCCTTACACGGCCAACAATGGGAGCGGAGCTGTCGAGTTAAATGGCAATTTACAGCTGAAACAAAGGGGCCCGGGCTTTTCCAGCCCCGGCACGGCCTCGGGCAGCCCATTAAATGAAAATAAACCACTGATCTCATTAGCGAGCGCTCCCCGGGCACCGCCCTCCCGTCCTGCCTCTCAAGGAGGAGGATGCGAACCCTGGGAGAGGAAATACGGGAAATGTGAAAAACGCCGATCACTTGGGGTTTTTTTAAAAAAATTGAATTTTAATGATAATAAAATGGTTATAAAAATAGCAATGTAATTAGGGTAATAAGCATTTGGACAATTTGGATTAAGACACTATGAGACAATAGAAACAAAGAGTTACAGACAGTCAGGGTACCTTTTTCTGGGCAAAATAAGCCCGAAAAAGGACCCACATTAACAGAGGATTAACCCTTAAAAACAACAGCCTGTTGCATATTCATACAACTCATACATGATGCATAAATTCCATTCAAACACAGGATTCTGGCTGGTCAGTGTCAACTTCTTCCCCTGAATCCTGACAGCTCTTCAGGGCTGAGTGAGGCAGGAAGAAGTTCGTTTCTCCTGATAATGGAGCAATAAATTCATTTTCTCTGAAAGATTCAGGTGTCCTGTGGCTGCTATCTCAGTGCAAGTTCCTCATTCCTCTCTTTAAAAAAAGTATCTTACATATCACAGTTTCTATTTTAACATTATGTTATAACCTAAAAGTATATTTAACACACTACTTAAGAAAATTAATAACTTTCTAACATAATACATTTGATATTATTGTACATGTGGCATTTTGTAATTGGACAGAAAAGTCCACACTGAGGGCTTTGAGGAATCAGTTATTGGGTTAAAAGGGAAAATAATCTAGGTGCCAGTTGTTAATTGGAGAGTTTAGTTTTAAAAGGCCTTGTAACAAGAGGAAGTTTATTGTATTTGCAGGGAGCCTGGAGAAAGGGAGGAATGATGAATCTGACTCCATGTTCTTAGAAGGTTAATTTATTATTTTATGATACTATGTTATATTAAAGAATACTAAACTATACTCAAAAATACAGAAAGGATACTTACTGAATGCTAAAAAGATAATAATGAAAACTCCTGATTCTTTCCAGAGTCCCAACACAGCTTGGCCCTGATTGGGCAAAGAGTGAAAACAACTCACAGCAGAATCCAATGGAACAATCACCTGTGGGTAAACAATCTCCAAACACATTCCACATGAGCACAACACAGGAGAAGCAAATGAAATAGGAATTGTTTTCATTTTTCTCTGAGGTGTCTCAGCTTCCCAGGAGAAGAAATCCTGGCAAAGGGATTTTTTAGAAAATATGATGGTGAGAGTTATGCTGTATTCATTTTCTTAAGTAATGTGTTTAATATAGTTTTAGGCTATAACAAAATGTTAAATAGAAACCATGCTATGTAAGATACTTTTTTTAAAGAGAGGAATGAAGAACTTGCAGTGAGATAGCAGCCACAGGCCACCTGAATCTTTCAGAGAAAGAGAATTTATTGCTCCATTATCAGGAGAAACGAACTTCTTCCTGCCTCACTCAGCCCTGAAGATGTTGTCAGGATTCAGAGGAAGAAGTTGACACTGACCAGAGAGAATCCTGTGTTTGAATGGAATTTATGCATCATGTATGAGGTGTATGAATATGCAACAGGCTGTTGTTTTTAAGGGTTAATCCTCTGTTAACGTGGGTCCTTTTTCAGGCTTATTTTGCCCAGAAAGAGGTACCTGGACTGTCCGTAACTCTTTGTTTTTATTGTCTCATATTGTCCTAATCCTAATTGTCCAAATTATTATTACTCTAATTACATTGCTATTTTTATAACCATTTCATTACTATTAAACTTTTAAAATTCTAAAAACAAGTTATTGGCATTCTTCACACCTCCTGTGGCTGTTGCTGAGCTGGGGAAGTAACAAATATCACCACATGGTCCTGGTTTTAATTGCAGCAGGTTCTTCCTCTGTGTCTGCTGAACTTTGCTGCTCCTGCTGTCCCTCTCCTCTCCATCCAGCCAAAACCTGGAATTTGCTTTCAGCTGCAGCAGGAAATTCAGCCAGAGGCAGAAGGGAGCCCTGAGACCAGAGCAAAAGAGATTTTTATCCTTTTTGGAGGCTCTCTGTCCTGGAAGGGTCACACAGGGTTGTTCCATGCCTGCAACAGGAATTCCCAGATTATCCCAGGTATTATCCCAGGATCTCTGGGAGTGACCGTGACATTTGTGACAAGAGTCATCCCCAGCTGCTTGAAAACTGCAGGAGAAATGGCATTTCTGGCCAAAATGGGGAGCCACAAACCTGCAGGAGAAGCTTTAAGTGCAGTGTGTGGTGACAAGGAGACATTGCCAGCTGCCAGGACCAACAGGAAGGGATAAAAACCAACACTGATGATCCAAAAAAAAAAATCAACCTGAGGGGTTATTTCAGCTGCTGGAAGGCCTTGCTCAAGTCCCTTCTCTGAAATGTGCACAGAAATTACAGGGATGCCCCTGGAAGCACTCAAGGCTGGGTTGGATGGGGCTTGGAGTGATTTGGGAAGGGAGGTTTGGACTCACAGAGAAAGGATTCACAGAGCTGCTTCCTCCTCCAGGCTCAATCTGCTTTTCTGCTTGGTTTTTGTCATCTGTCCATGTATTTCCCTCCTCCTCTGCTGCCAGGATCTGCACAGCAATTACACCCAGAGCGCTGCAGGCCGTGCTCACCCCTGCCAACACCAGTGCAGGAAAACACAAGTCATTAAAATTAATAACAACCTGCCAGGCACTCAAGACACAGTGAATCAGCAGTGAAACTCAGACCTAAAGGCTGCCCTCGTGGGGCTTGGAAGCTGAAGAAAGGAGTTTCACATAATTGTGTGTTCATGCTTGGATTTTAATTACATCCACGTGGAGACAGCATTTGTTATTTTATGAGCGTTGCTCTTCGAGGCACGAATTTGGGATAAGCACAAAAAAAGAGAGGCAGTGAGTTGTCGCACACATTTCTTCATAGAAATCTTTTCTTTGAGATTTGTCCTTCTTCTGGGAAGCAAAGAGCCCCAGAAGAAGAATGTAAACAAATTGTTATCAGCTGTTGTGAGATGTAGCAGGTGATCCTGTGATTGGCTCATTTTGCATGTTTCTAACTAAGGGCCAATCACAGGAGCAGCGCAGGGGAAATTCTTTGAACACAGAACTTTGTTATTCATTCCTTCTATTCTATTCTTAGCATAGCTGCTCTCTGCAACTTCTTTTTCTTTTTAGTATAGTTATAATGTATTATATATCTTATATCAATAAATCAAGCCTTCTGATCAAGGAACAAGATTCTTGTCCTTCTCTCACCACAGTGACCGTCTAAGGTCGCTGTAATAGTGAGTGAATCCATCCATCCATCCATCCATCCATCCATCCATCCATCCATCCATCCATCACGTCTGACTGTGATTTCGAGACCCTGTGCCCATTTACCAGAGGCCAGCTCGCCCCAGGCTGGTAAATTCAGTGTGAAGGCAGCCCTGAGCAGCAGGGTTTGTAAGGAGATCCCAGACAGATGCTCAGTAAATCAGGGGACTCACATGATCCCATAAATCAGGATCCTGATTAGGGTCAGAGGCTGCACGTGCTGCACAAAGCGGTGCCCAGCACCGTGGGAGGACAGCCAGAATTTCTCTCCATGGCAAATTATAAATTACTGGAATGTGCAAAGCCCTTGTCTCAGAGGATGAATAAAATTCCTCCTGGTCTTTTAGGGATTCTGCTCCCACCTGGAATTCTGTCTCTAGGGGAGGCAGAAAAGAAGTCACTGCTTCTCCAAACACATCCGTGAATGGCATCACAGACATATTTTATGAAAAATCCTTTTGCCAGGATCTTTTCTCCTGAGAAGCTGAGAAGTTTCAGCTTCTCCATGTTTTGCTGCTTTGGAATGTGATCTGGAGAATTGTTCACCCAGCATGTGAAATTGTTTTTACTTGATGACCAATGACAGCCACCTGTGTCGAGGCTGTGAGCAGTCACAAGACTTTATTATTATTTCTTTCCTTCCTAGCCTTCTGATGAAATCCTTTCTTCTATTATTTTAGTATAATTTTAATATATCATTTTCTTCTAATATAACATATAAAATAAAATAATAAATCAGCCTTCTGAAACATGGAGTCAAGATTCTCATCTCTCCCCTCGTCCTGTGAACACCACCACAGGATGTCACCCACTGGAAGGCACAGCTTGGGCACCAGCTCATCCCAGGAGAGCCCTGGATGTTGATATTCCAGTGGAAAAGGGAATATGTGATTTATGTGATAAGGAAATATGTGATTTTCACAAACCATTGAGGAAATTCTGATTTATTGATGCACAGGGTGCCCCTTAAGCCAGGCTCCATGGGCTACCTCAGAATCAGGAATGTGCTGCCTGTCTATAAATATTTGTATAAAATATCTAAATAAAAATAAATGTAATATATGTATAAATAAATTTTAACAGAAAATAAATAAATATCTTTAATATCCTAATATCTTTATTTTCCTGTTTGTTTTCTTGTTCATTTCCTGCTTCCTCCGACAGGAAGAGCTGCAGTTCCCAGTATTTAATTCTGGGCAGGTTAAATCCCTTTGGTGTAATTTCATTATCTTCCCCAGGTACGTGGAGCATGGAGTTAATGGGATCAGAGCTGTTCTGGCTTAGCCAGGCACAAAAAATGAGAGGAAAATCAACTAAAAAGGTGAATTGGCTGTGGCTGAGCACAAAAGTGATGCAAACAGCCTCTTAATTAGCTACAAGGATAATGAAATCACTTGGGCAGGGAAGCATGGACATGTGCAATTCTGGGAATTTTTGTGATGGAAAAGACCTCAAATCCCACCCAGTCCCACCCCATCCATGGCAGGGACACCTTCACTGTCCCAGGTGGCTCCAAGTCCTGTCCTTGGGCACTTCCATGGATCCAGGGGCTGCTCTGGGCACCCTGTGCCAGGGCCTGCCCACCCTCACTGGCAGGAATTTCTCCTCCTTTAAACCCTGCCACCCTGATTTTTTAAGTTTTTTTTCTAACCTTCTGATGTTTATATTCTTGTAAGGAACTTTCTCACACGCTTGATGTAAATAACTCATTGGTTTGCGTTCTTTTATGGAGGAGGAGAAATTTGGTTTGTGCAGTGTCGTTGGAGGGGTGGCACTGTCACCCTGCAAATCTGTAAATGTTGGAGTCAGAATTAAACTTCCCTCTTTTTTGTCTTAGAAAATTCTATGTCTGTGTTTTTCTGTTTTGTGTCCTAAAGTGACAAAACCCAGCTTTAAACTGAAAGTTTCAGGCTCAGCCCTCCCCTTCAGGCAGAAGCAGTGCAGCCCCACTTCAAAATTTCATTTCACTGCATAACATTTCATTTCACTTCATTTAGTTTCAAAAAATCATTTCACTTCATTTAATTCCAGAAAATTTCATTCCATTCCATTGCATGCAATTTCATTTCACTTCATTTCACTCACTTAATTCCAGAAAATTTCATTTAATTCCAAGGAATTACATTTCACTTCGTTCCATGCGGTTTCATTCCATTTCGTGAAATAGAATGGCACTTAAAATTTTATTTTCTTTCACTCCCCAAAATTTCATTTCATTTCATGAAATTGCTTTTCATTTCATTTAATACCATGAAACAAAATGAAATTTCCTGTCAGGAAATGAAATTTTGAAATTCCATTTCATGTCATTCCACCAAATTTCCATGCATTTAACTTCATTCCAAGAAGTGAAATGAAATTTCCTTTCATGAAATGGAATTTCCTTTTATTTCATTGCATTGCACAAAAATTCATTTCATATCATTCCATGAAATTTTATTTTAATTTGTTTTGTTCCATTCCATGAAATTTCTTGTGACCTCCAACACTGTTCCTTGAACAACATCCACACAAATTTCAAGGAAAAGGAAAGGTGGAGGAATTCTCCAAAAGTTCTCATCACCAAATCCAGGAGCAACCAAGCCCTCCAGCACTTTCCAGCAGAAATTCAAAGATTTCTCTTAAAAATAAAGGTGATTTTTGTGGGGTTTTTTTTTTCAATATTTAGTTTTAAAATCAAATTGTTCATGAACAGTTTGTGCTTCCTTGTCCTGGATTTTCAAACCCTGTCCCCAGCTCTTCATGGGGTCAGGTTTCAAGGATGCCTCATCTAGAGCATAAAGTTTAAAATCTTTATTTTAAAATCATCTTCAAAACATCTGCAAGTGCCCAGGAACCATAAATAATTCTGAATAAGACTGGGAAATACCTGGAAAATGAGGAATTTTGGGCAAAACCCATTGCTGACAGCATTTCAAACCTTGAGCAGAGTCAGCTCTGTGGAATGGTGAATTTCAGGTGCATTTTTAGTAATTATTTTTTTTACACTGCATTTTGAAGAATCAGCTGCCAATAGCAATAATTTCCTTTTCCATAATTCACAAAGTGGCTAATTTAAAAAGCAAAAATATTGTGAATAATTTCAGCCCACGGGCTCAGCGGGATCTTGTGATGCAGAGTGAATTTAATTAATTCTTTATTTTTGTAAAACAAACACTTTCCTCAATGCCAGCCCTGTGTGGGTCTTGTAGGACCTGAAAATCAGATTTTGCTCTGCTCAATTTCAGCTGCTCTGCCTGGATGGGTGGGATTAGGAGCAGAAATTTGTTTTTCCAGAGGTAACAGAGCTCAGAGTTCAGCCGGAGATCCAAGACAGGGAACATTTTCCAAACCATTTTTTTCATAGAATGCTTTTGGACAATTACAAATAAACAATATTTCAATTTAATTTAGCAAGTTGGCTGTGGGAACTTGCTACAGATGGAGCCCAAAGTTGCTTTTTCTGAAGTATAAAATGAAGTTTTGCCCTTTGCTGAGTGCTTCATGAAGTCACATGTGGGATCTGACATGACAAGGACACGGCACAGGAGCAGAGCAGGGAATTCAGGATATCACAGAGGCACCTCAGAGCATCAGGGGAAGGAAACAAAGGGGGGAAATTACCCCCAAAATATTTTGGATTATAAAAGGTTATAAGATTATGAAATTGGTTATTAAAACTACTTTTTTTTAATAAATATATAATAATATATTATATATATATTATTTTGACATATATATAATATTTTGATATAGTATAATATGTAATATATATTATGTATAATGTGTTATGTATAATGTATTGTTATCTAATATATATTACATATTACATATTACATATTACATATTACATATTACATATTACATATTACATATTACATATTACACATTACATATTACATTACATATATAATGTATATATATACATTATATATGTAATATATTGCATATATATTGTAATATATAATAAAAATATTATATCTATTAAACACTAAATATTATTTCATGTATTACATATTATACATAATATATTATACATTATATGTTATAAGTTATATGTTATATATAATAATAATACATTAGATGTAATACAATAGATATTATATTATATTATATTATATTATATTATATTATATTATATTATATTATATTATTATTATTACATTACATTACATTACATTACATTACATTACATTAATCATATCAAATCATATCGTATCATATTATTAGAAAATAGCTATATAAAATATATAAATAAAAATGAATGTAATATATGTATAAATAAAAAATATAAGAAAATAAATGAATTAAAATGAAAATAAAAATGAAAAAAATTTAAATTTAATAAACAAATAAAATAAGTAAAATATTATTGTTGTTTATAATATATATTATATAATTATACACATAATTTTTTATATATATATATATATTTAAAAAACCAAAATCCTTAGTTATAAAAACTAAGACCTGCTGCCCTTCCACACCTCCTGGATCCCCTCATGGCTGGGAGGGCTCTGCCTGACCCAGCAGTGACACTGGCTGGAAAACCTGGAAATTGCAGAAATTTCCTTGCTCGCGGCCAGAGACAGAACTGCAGGAGTCGAGGGCTCCAATTCCCAGTGATTATTTGTGGTTTTTTCTAACATTATAGTAAATATTTGGAATATCCAAGGAGTATTTCCTTTTCCAAGGCTAAAGCATCACAGGGCTGTTCCATCCTGTCTCATTTCTGCCATCCACTGAACCTTTCCTGTTGAATTTCTCCCCAAAAACCCCAAAAGCAGCTCAGGAATTTTGTCAGGTAGCAGAAACCACGAGCTCAAATATGTTCTGGAAGCACACTCCAGGCAGAATTCCCTCTGCAAATTCCAGCTCTAAAATAATAAATACTGACCCTGCAATTATGGAAGGGAGGGAGGAGAATGATGATTCTACCTCAATCAGGAGGGCTGAAAGATATAAAAAATTATTCTGCGTACACCTGAGCAATTTCCTAATTACAGAACCAGGAACTGAAGTCACAATTTATCCTGATTTCCAGATTTTGCAGCCTTCTGTAGCATGTTTTCAGATGCTTGGTTTATATATATATTAAAAAATTAATATCAGCATATTTCTAGATTTCAATCTTGGTCTGAAATATCACCTCTGAGTCCCTGATCAATTCACTGATGCTTGTCCCCTATACATTACCTCACATTTTAAAAACAAAATGTTTTGGTTTTAAACATTTTAAAACAAACATTTTAAAATTCTGTCCCCTGTAGTTTACCTCACATCCCCTTTCTAAAAACCCTTCATTCCATCCCTTAAAGGTTTTATCCCTCAAATTTTCCCTACTTATCCCCTAATGACCTCAATTTTAACCCCCAAAATATCACCTATCAATCTCCTCAATTTCACATCAAAGTTTTCATTTTCTCCAGCTGAAATGACTCGGATTTTATCCCTAAAAATGTTCATTTTATCCCCAAAATGTTCATTTTATCCCCTAAAATCGGCAATAAACGGGACACCCCGCCCACTTGCAGTACCGAGGTTTCGCCACCGGTCGGCAGCACTGATCAAAGAAAGCCACTGCGCATGCGCCGCTTCCCTCTGTTCCATCCCACATTTAATTACGAGTGGAACGGGGATTCGGCTTTTGGGGAGGATTTTGGTGGATTTACGGGGGTTTTTTTGTTCGTTTTTTGTTCGGTTCGAAGGGGTTTTGTGGGGTTTTATGGGGTTTTTTCGGTTGTAGTACCACTGAGTCAAGGGGGGCTGCAGTTCCTCATATTCACCACGTGGTGGCAGCAGCGACTGAAGTAAAGCCCCCGTCCCGGACTTATTTTTCTTACTTTTTATTATTTTAATTTATAAATACTGAAGTCATATTTGCCCTTTCAAACCCTACGGTTTTATAGAGAGAGCTTTCTTATGTGCTAAAATCCTGTATATCAGACAGCAGACACGGTTTTTGTTTTAAAAACACTTTTTACCTATATTAATTTTGTCAATATGTAAATATACATATGTATGTGTGTGTGTCTGTGTATATGTATATATATATTTATTTATTTTTATTAAAATATTTTTAAATATATATGTATTTGTCAATATATAAATATATAAATATTATATATTATATATAATTATATCTATAATATCTGTAAATATATATTATATAATATATAATTATTTCTATGATATGTACAATTACATCTATTCTATTTTATTATGTATATAATTATACCTATGATCTATATAACAGATATAGACATAATTATATTTTCCATAGCATTTATATGAGATATATATCATATATATAATTACATATTTCTCAATACATAAAATTTGTATTTTTATATAATATATTTATTTTATAAATATATCTATTTTGTCAATATATAAAATATATATAAATGTATAAAGATGAGGAACTTTAAAAGTTTTTGTATTTACACACACACACACTCTCCCAGTGAGTTTTCAGGCATTTTTGAGGCTGTAAACTTCTTTTTTTGAGCGTCCACCTGCCCCCCTTGATTCTCTACCCATCCTTTCCCTCATGTCACAATGGATCTGGAAGTCAAGACGAAAATGCAAAGAGTAAACAGGAAAAACAACTCAAATCTCAATAATTCGATTTACAGTAAAAAATTGTTTACATAAATCCTGCAAAAACATTCCCCCTAGAGAAATCCTGGATTTCCTTTTGCAGTCACTGAACTGGCACAGCTGTGAACTGATGCCATGAAATTTTTATCTCGAAAATACACAGTTATCTTTCAAGGACGGATTTTTAAGAAATAAAGAAATTATACTTAAATTATTTTTATTTTTAACTTGATAACTCACTACTTGTGGCTTGCAATGTGAACTTTTTTATCTAATTACACAATACTACTTAAATCTATAAAGAATAGGGTGAAGAAGGACCAGCTTCTGCCTTTATTTTGGCTATATTTATTCTGCCTATATTCCTTATTCTGCCTATATATATATATATAACACAATTTTTATTTTGTTATATATATTACTATATTCTAAAACTTTAAGTTTTCTACTCTGTGATATTACACACTTTTATTTAAACAATGCACTCATAATCTTAGTTCTATCGTTTAATTTTGGAAGTCTTCTCTATGGCTTTAAGTTAAATGCAGTGTTCTTTTGGGGGTCAGTGCCTGTCAGCACAGAAAGTCTAAAATTCTCAGTAAATAGGGTTCCAATATTTAATAATTTTTTTCTCAAACGGGAATTTTCCAACTTTCCATCCCTTAATCGCTTCTGCATCTCCTGATCCCTCCAGACTCCTTGAAGAGCCATAAATTTCCAATCCCAAATTTCCAGATGTCCAAAATTCCATCTCCCTTTGGTTTTAATTGAGGCTGGCTGGGGTTAATTTTGTCAAAATTAACGTTTGGCTGATCGGATGGTGAAAGTAAAAACAATTAAACCAGTGCTGGATGCGCTGGGAGGGTCTCAAAATGCGATTTTTGGGAAATAGAGCGATCCCGGTTCTCCCGAGCATCCCAAATTGGGGATTGCGGGAAGCGCTCCTTGCGCATGCGCGGAGGCCCCGCCCGGCCGGAATCCACCCGGGATTCACCCGGGATTCACCCGGGATTTGGGCCAGGAGCGGGAAAACGGCCCCGCCCAGGTGGGTCCGAGCCCGGATGGCGGCAATCCCACGGGAACAGCCCCGGGAGGAGCCGGGATCGGGAAGCGCCGGCGGCGGCGGCCCCGGACAGGGCCCGGCCCGGCCGCGGACACGGCAGCGGGAAAGGAGCCTCGGCCCCGAATCCCTCAGGGAAAATCAATCCCAGATCCCTCAGGGAAATTCCGTCCCTGATTCCTCATGGAAATTGTATCCCAAATTCCTCAGGGAAATTCTGTCCCAAATCCTTCAGGCAAATTCGGTCCCCAAATCCCTCAGGGAAAATCCGTCCCAAATTCCTCAGGGAAATTCCATCACAAATTCCTCAAAGAAATTCGGTCCTGAATTCCTTCAGGGAAATTCGGTCCCTCAGGGAAATTCCACCCCAAATCCCTCAGGGAAAATCCAGCCCCAATCTCTCAGGAAAGTTTGGTCCCAAATCCCTCAGGAAAATTTGGTGCCAAATCCCTCAGGGAAATTCGGTCCCCGAATCCCTCCGGGAAATTCTGCCCCAAATTCTTCAGGGAAATTCCATTCCAAATCCCTCAGGAAAATTTGATCCCAAATCCCTCAGGGAAATTCAGTCCCTAATTCCTCAGGGAAATTCCACCCCAAATCCCTCAGGAAAATTTGGTCCCAAATCCCTCAGGGAAATTCAGTCCCTAATTCCTCAGGGAAATTCCATCCCAAATCCCTCAGGGAAATTGGGTCCCAAATTCCTCAGGGAAATTCTGTTCCAAATTCCTCTGGGAAATTCCTCTCAAATCCCTCAGGGAAACCCTTGTGAGGGTATTTGGGAGCTGGGAAGTGAAAAACATCACCCTCCCGTGGGAGTTGCTCCGTGGGAAGTTAATAATTAGTGCTCATTTCCTCTGTAAATGCAATTAAGGCATCCAAGGGCAGCAGCCTCGGGCACTGTTGGTGTGGAGCAAATTTGAATGAAAATGTGGGGGAAAACCCAGTTCAGGGATGAAAGGTGCACCTTACAAAACAGAGAGCAGGCAGAGGAGTTTATTCCTGGTTTTGCTTTAATTGCAGCACCAAAATGCCCCATCAAGGCCCCAGGCTGGGGGCAAAAGCTGGACCTGGTGCTTCCCTCCCCATCCATCCTTCCCACAGTGTCCAGTGCAGGGAAAATGGATGGCAGCAAGGAGAAATGTGTCTGGGAAACACAGGATGGGGTGTGAGGGAATATATCAGAGCTGCTGGTTTGCCCTGACACCCCCTGGGGGCTTGGCCACCCTTCAGGCACACACGGCTGTCCCAAGCCCAGTACAGCCCAGTACAGGTGTCCTAATCCCAGTACAGACCAGTACAAATGCCCTAATCCCAGTACAGCTGTCCTAATCCCAGTACAGCCCAGTACAGGTGTCCCAATCCCAGTACAGGTGTCCCAATCCCAGTACAGCCCAGTACAGGTGTCCCAATCCCAGTACAGGTGTCCCAATCCCAGTACAGGTGTCCCAGTCCATGTCCAGCTTTCCCAATTTCTGTACAGACTGGTACAGGTGTTCCAATCCCAGTACAACCCAGTACAGCTGTCCTAATCCCAGTACAGCCCAGTATAGGTGACCTAATACCAGTACAGGTGTTCCAGCCCCAGTACAGACTGGTACAAGTGTCCTAATCCCAGTATAGCCCAGTACAGCTGTCCCAATCCCTATCCAGCTGTACCAGTCCCAGTACTAGTGTCCCTATCCCTGTCCAGCTGTCCCAATCCCAGTACAGCCCAGTACAGCTGTCCCTGTCCCAGTACAGCCCAGTACAGCTTTCCCAGTCCCTGTCAAGCTTTCCCAATCCCAGTACAGCCCAGTACAGGGGTCCCAATCCCAGTACAGCCCAGTACAGCTGTCCCAATCCCTGTCAAGCTTTCCCAGTCCCAGTACAGCCCAGTACAGTTTTCCCAGTCCCAGTACAGCCCAGTACATCTCTCCCAGTCCCAGTCCATCCCAGCAGAGCTCTCCCAGTCCTTGCAGTGACCTCAAAAGCCAGAGCCACCTCGGCACACCCTGCTGTTCCAGGTGGGACAGGCCACAGGATTTCCTGTGGGGCAAATTCTGCCTTCCCTTGCTCCCAGGATCCAGCCACCACTAAGGGACTGTTGCTGCCTAAAGTTAAAAAAAAAAAAAAAAAAAAAAAAACCAAAAAGCAAAACACTACAGGAAATATGAAAATGTCACAGTAAGACTGAAACTTTACACTCTGAGGTCACATCCAGGGTAAAAGAGTTGAGGTTGTAGGAGCCATGGAGGACAATTCCAGCCCTGGGTGTATCCCAGGATTTTCCCTGCAGCCTCAGTGGTGATTCCCTGCCTGCAGCACACGCTGCCCATGGATTATTCAGGTTTTTATCCTGCCCATGGATGATGCAGGTTTGTATCCTGCCCATGGATAATGCAGGTTTTTATCCTGCCCATGGGTTATTCAGGTTTTTATCCTGCCCATGAATGATGCAGGTTTTTATCCTGCCCATGGATGATGCAGGTTTTTATCCTGCCCATGGATTATTCAGGTTTTTATCCTGCCCATGGGTTATTCAGGTTTTTATCCTGCCCATGAAGGATGCAGGTTTTTATCCTGCCCATGGATGATGCAGGTTTTTATCCTGCCCATGGATGATGCAGGTTTTTATCCTGCCCATGGATGATGCAGGTTTTTATCCTGCCCATGGGTTATTCAGGTTTTTATCCTGCCCATGGGTTATGCAGGTTTTTATCCTGCCCATGGATTATTCAGGTTTGTATCCTGCCCATGGATTATTCAGGTTTTTATCCTGCCCATGAATGAAGCAGGTTTTTATCCTGCCCATGGGTTATTCAGGTTTTTATCCTGCCCATGGGTTATTCAGGTTTTTATCCTGCCCATGAATGATGCAGGTTTTTATCCTGCCCATGGGTTATTCAGGTTTTTATCCTGCCCATGGATGATGCAGGTTTTTATCCTGCCCATGGATTATGCAGGTTTTTATCCTGCCCATGAATGATGCAGGTTTGTATCCTGCCCATGGGTTATTCAGGTTTTTATCCTGCCCATGAATGATGCAGGTTTTTATCCTGCCCATGGATGATGCAGGTTTGTATCCTGCCCATGGGTTATTCAGGTTTTTATCCTGCCCATGGGTTATTCAGGTTTTTATCCTGCCCATGGATGATGCAGGTTTTTATCCTGCCCATGGGTTATTCAGGTTTTTATCCTGCCCATGGATGATGCAGGTTTTTATCCTGCCCATGGATTATGCAAGAATTATTTTCTGGGTTGCAGGGTGTGTTTTGACAAGGTGTCAGCCTGGATTCATAATCAAGATGCCAGGGAAGATGGAGCAGCTGCCCCATGAGGATTTGTTATCCTGTCCATAATCTGATCACTGAGTTATTACAATTCCTAGAAATTGAATTCTGGCAATTCCAGCCTGTCACTCAAGCACCCTGATAGCCCAGCTCTCCTGGTGGGGTTTGAGGTGGCTCCTTTTCCACAGAATTCCACCTGGGAATTCTGCAGCAGTTTGTCCTTGCTCTGCTGCTCTCTTAAGATTTCATTCTCCTTTTTAGTGATTCAGGATTTAAAAATGACTTTTTTCTAAACTCCTACAGTGTTATAGTTCCTCTTCTTTTGAGAAAAAAAAAAAAAAAAAAACAAGAACCTCTAAAGGTTGTAATGAGTGATTTTAACACTAATATGAAGTGACAATTCTTGCAAAGGCTTGATGATTTTATGTCAATAAAAGCACAAGCCTAAAGCCATTTATTTATGATTGATTATAGCACTGATGAATAGAGTAACACATAATATCTTCTGGAATAATTTTGTTTCCAGTAGATTGATTTTCTGAGAACTCTTTATTCTTCTGTTCATCCTGACCTTTTTAAATAAATACCTTCCTTTCTAGGCTAGGTGGAAAAAGCTGTTCACACCAGATGCCATCCACACTGCACAGCCAGTTTATTCTTTAGTAAACCCTCATTTATACAGCCTGATTTCTTTTCCACATAAGAATATTCCTGTTTCTCAGGGATTTGAAGCTAACTCTGAAAATGGCACCTTTTAAAACCAATCATCCTCAATCCTCTTTAACCAGTGGCTTTGGTGCTACCTGGATATTATTTAATAATTTTTTTATAACAAACCAAGCACAAAGGATGATGTGCAACTGCAGAACGTCCTCAGCAGTCACAAATCACTCTCTATAAAGAAATTTCCTTTCTGCCTCTTTCTAGTTCTGCACAATTTGTGTCTCCTTGCATTGAGCAAAATGCACATCACCAGCCCTGACACCTGGAGAGTTCTGCTTTATTGAGCAATAACTTCATGTCAAACCAGCTGCCAGAACTCCGAGTTTGCCCAATTCTCATGGAATTGTGGAGGATCCCTTGGGATGGGCTCTGTCAGTCCACCCAATACCTAAATGAAAATGTCATTTTACCACAGAAATTTTTTTTTACCACAGAATTCCTCCATTCTCCAGCCTCTCTAGGGTTATAAAAGAGGTCAAATATTGTACAGAGAGATGCATTTAAATCACATTAATATTGCTAAGCAGAGATTAATTAAGACACCACAATTATGAAGAAATTAAATTTAATGGTAAGGACTTGATGAGGGATTTGTTTTAACAAAACCACTTTAAAATAAGCATAGTCCTTAATAATCCACCATTAAGCATCTTCCTCAGTGCAACATCCACACAGATTTTAAATACAGAGCTCTAAGTCAGTAAGAAAAATATTGCTCTCATTTAGGGCTCTGCACAGGAATAAATGTAGATGGAGAATGAGCAGCAGCTCTGCAGTAATAGTCTGGAAATACAAATAAGTAGAGAGCCAAGAATGAGAGAATTCATTCAAAATTAGGAAAACTCTCTCTGCTTCAGCATCAAAGATCATTTTCCTCTCTGAAACCAATGCTAAGGCCCAGCTCTTGTGGATTTCTGACAGGATGGGTTTTGTTTCCTTGTTTGAGGAAGCTCTGGGGGCTTGCAGGGTTCAGTAGCACTGAAACCTCATCAGAAAAAAATTCAGCCAGACAATTCCATTCCCAGATTCAGTGCAGTAATTGAGTAAACTCTGCTGGAAATTGAAAAGCTTCAGGAGAGACACTGATTGAAGTGATATCTGGCAGTTTTGCATTTGACAATCAAGTTATACCAGAGGACTAAACAAAGCAAGATACCTCCATGATCTATATCTGTATTTATAACATTTTCAGCAGCTCTGTAATATTAATCCCAGTTTTGAAATTCAGGCCGTGATCACTCTTGTTTTGCCTGCACTGACAGGCATCCTAAGGAATCCTAGAAATTCAGATTTGGTTTTTTTTTTCTGATGATTTTTCAGCCAGATAAAAACTCATTCTTGCTCTTCCCAAGCCTCACAGAAATTCTTACTCCAAAGTGCTGGAGGCTGTAGGAAATGCAGGATCTTGTCTCCTTGGAGACCATAAAAGAGCTGTTTGTGAGAGCTGAGCACACCCCACAAATGACAGGCCAGAGCCCAACTGTGTAAATCCTTCCAAAAACTTTTACTCATTCTGCTGGGAACAAAACTGTAGGGTGAAAAAATTATCCCTGTTCATAACAAGATGTGTGCAGTTATACCAACACTTTTCATTTTTGAAGACTTTCCTGTATTTTTACAATTTTGGAAGTTTTCTCTGTGGCTTCAGGTCAAATGCAGCGTTCTCTTGGGGGTTGTCCGGTTATCTCGGCTGTTTGAGGGGCCTGGAAAGGCCCGGGGTGGCCTTGGGGCAGCCCGCGTATCGAAGGACGAGAAGAGGCTTCAGTTCTTCTTTCTGGTTTTATGTTTATTAATTGTTTATCTAAAAGATGTTCTTTCAGCCGAACAGAGCTCTGCTCAGCAGTCAGCCATGAGCACACTATGCTGTCCTCCGGACAGCCACGTATCTTTATACCCATTGTTACGTGTACAATATTTATCATTTCTCCCCAATACCATTTATTCTTATAACTCGGTGCACTCTCAGTAATAACCAATCCGAAGGTGCCACCGTGGCCAAAGAAGATGGAGGAGAAGAAGAAGAAGAAGAAGGACAGGACACGCCCCAATTCCTCCATCTTACTCCTCTAAACCCCCCTGTACATAAATCCTAAACCCTGTGTCTCACCCTCTAATTAGCTAATCTTTTCGCCATTCACCCCGGCGAAGTCCTCTTATCTTCATAAAGGTGTCGTCTCCCGTGTAGTCCTGCCACCAGACACTTCTGGCAACATTCCAGGACTCCCGGGCCCCCCAAGGGTGGTCTCGGAGGCCCGGCATCCCAGGACACAGATCCTGAGATCCCACAGGGGGTCAGTGTTGTTAGCACAGAAAGTCTGAAATTCTCAGTGGTTTTATCAGATTTCTGACAGAGAGCCTCGCTCATTGCTGTTCTTTATTGTTCAGGTACATCACCGTGCACACAACAGCCACGTGCAGAAGCCATGAATTCCAGAAAACTCCCCTCAGAAGCACGGAGAGCTTTCCCTGCTGCCAAGTCCCCCAGCCAGCAGCCATCCCACGTGCTGGTGGTGGATGCCACCTGCCCGGGCTGGGCCAGCACCTGCTCCGTGCTCTCCGAGGCTCTGGAGAACGTCCTGTGCCTGGCCTGCGGCCTGGCAGGGCCCTGCAGGGTGCCCCTGCTCAGCCTCTACGTGGTGCAGCCCCAGCAGGAATGCCTGCTGCCCTTCACGGTATGCTGGGGAAAAAATAATTTATTCTTTCTCTCTAAATTCAGATCTAAAAATCTGTATGGAAATTCACGTCTTCAAAATCGGCCGTTCGCAGAGCGATCGTTTCGCCGTGAGGTGAATTTCGTGAAATGTTATAAATTTCATCAAGCTGAAAAGGAGCAGGGTCATTTTGGATCTGTCAACCTGATCAATTCAGTTTTGTGCTCTTCCTTCCTAAAACATCTGGTTTGGAGTATCTGTTGCACCTTTTGTGGGCTGCTTTGTGCTGTGCTGCTTCTCTGTCAGAATTATCACACACAGCTCGAGCTGGACAAATATTACCAATGTGTGAGAGGTTCTAGACATTGAAGGGGAAATGTGCAGAATTTAAAAAAAAATAAAAAAAAAAAAATCTGTGCTGAATATATTACCAGTAAGTGAGAGGTTCGAGATATTGAAGGGGAAAAGGGGTGGAATAAAAAAAAACATTATACATAAATATATATATGTATCTGTATATATACATATATATATGTATATGTATAAATATAATCATGTATGTATGTATATATATATACACATATACATACATGATTATATTTATATATATAAATATTATATTATATTACATTATATTATATATAAATATATATATTATAATTATATCTATATTATATTTTGTATATTATATGTTATATATTATATATTATATATTATATATTATATATTATATATTATATATTATATATTATATATTATATATATTATTATATATATAATTATATATTATAATTAAATATGATCTGTGCTGAATATATTACCAGTATGTGAGAGGTTCTAGATATTGAAATGGAAAGGGGCATAATTAATATTTATTTATTTATGTCTGTGCTGAATATTATTATCAAAATAAATAATAGATAGATAGATTTATATATATACTATATATATTATATTATTTATTTATTTATTTATTTATTATTTATTATTATTATATATATAATATATCAGTGCTGAATTTGAGAAACTTCCAGATGATTCTGTGATTTCAGGGAAACTCCTGTAAGATTAAATCCAATTCTAAACCCAGCATTGGCAAATCTACCAGTATTAACCATGTTCCTAAGTGCCACATCCACACAGATTTTAAATATGGAGATCTAAGAACAAATATTGCTCTCATTTAGGGCTCTGCACAGGAATAAATGTAGATGGAGAGCGAGCAGCAGCTCTGCAGTAATAGTTTGGAAATACAAATATGCATCTAAAAGTTCACAAGAATTTTTGAAATCATCCTGTTAGAAATAATCACACTGAGCACTGCCATTTACACAGCATCAGTGTAAACACACAGGATTAACCCTTCCATTTTATGGTGGAAACATTCTGAAGAGTTTTGTCAAGTCTTCACATCTTGAGGAAAATAAAAAGCCAGAGGTCCAGAGTAAATTAGCAAATGTGATCTGCACGAAGACTCTGGCTAATGGGGGTGTTTGTTTGGTAGGAAAGGTTATAGATAATGTGACAAGGATAATCTTGTGACTGCTGCTCCTATCAGCTGTCTTTTTTATTTAAACAACAATTCCTCATTTCCATAGTCACAGTTTTTAAAGGCAGAGGAACCCTTAGATCACTGTTTTGTATGTTCACATCACAGGCTATTATATTTCCCTAAAGTACCCCTATTTCATTAAAACTTCCTTCCAGAAAGCCATCTAGTTTTGTTCTGAAGACAAGATGGGTAATCAAGTACTTCTCTTGAGAATTTCATCCAGTGGTTAATAACTGTCATTGTGAAACCTGTACCTGGTTCCTAATTTGCATTTATTTGCTTTATCCTCCAGGGATTTCTTAATATTGAAGAACATGCTTTTATTTTATCCTTTGAGTAGGTTCCTTCTCTGTTCTGGCTGGTAAATCAAGAACAAATGATAGGTTAAACTGTAAAACATTTTTACAATGATTTTAATAATTCCCAAGCCATTCTTTGTATTCACTCTGCTGATTTTTGGGTGCTACATTCCAATAGCAGACATCAGCTGCTGTACTGAAGCTGTTCCTCAGAGCTATGTTAGACAAATCATGAAGTCAGGAAAGCCCCAGAACTGAAAATAGAGATGGGGAGAGTACATGGGGAAGTGTCACACACACTTACCCTGGGTTTAACCTTTCCTCTGTGCTGGTTTCTGGTCTCTGTTCCCACTGTAGCAGAGTCCATAAAGCCTCCCTGGAAAGGGCAGGGAGGGCAAAGAAAGAGAAGCCAGAATGAAAGTGGATAACTCTGGGGGAGAATAAATGGTGGCAAGATAAAAAATCAGCACTGAAGCATCAAAAAATTGAATGTGGCACTGAGTAAGGACTGAGCAGAGCCTTTGCAGCTTCCCACTCAGTCCCACTGACAGCCCACCCTGCAAACCAGGGCTCAGGGCTGCTTCAGTGACCCAGAGCTCCTCACACCTGAAGGAAAATGAGCCAAATGTTCACCTGCTGCCTCTTCAGTGGGGAAGGTGACCTCTGGCAGCAGTGTCTTGTACTGCTTTAAATAAATTAATATTAATTTAAATAAATAAATAAAAAATTAAAATTTAATTTAAATAAATAAATTTTGTAGAGTTCACTCAGTATCTTTCCTGTGGCCACAATGTACCAGTTTAGCTGCTGAGTTCTTGGTGAGGCTCAGGTGAGTTGACTTCTCTGTGACCACCAGCCTTCCTCCACATTATGCAGAGGTATTTCATGTTGTTTTATTATTTATAGAGGTATTTTATGTTGTTTTATTTTATGTTTATTTTTTATGTTGTTGACACCAGGTGTCTTGGTTTGAAAAGCCAGGTGTCTGCTAAGGAAGACAGGAGCCTTCCTTGAAATGATAAATGTAAACCCCCTCCTCCAAATTATTATAATTTTGAAATTAAGGGGCTCTCAGGCAAAGATATGGGAGTAGGAATAATGGCTCTTTACTAGGAAAATTAAAAATACAAATGCAATAGTACAAACAAAATAAAACAAACCACTGACAGAGAGAGAATACAACCTGTCCCTGTGTGTCAGGGCGGTGTCCCAGCCCCATCCCATGGGGGCTCAGCCCTCCTGCAGTGCCAGCTGTGGCTCTGCTGCAGCAGGGATCCTGCACAAGGGGGGAGTTTTCCTCTGCAGCTCCAGGGCTGCTGCAGATGGGCCTGGGCTCCCTCTGGCAATGCAGGGCAGCAGAAAGCTGCTCCTCTGGCAATGCAGGGGGCAAAGGCTGCTGGGGTGTCCCAAACCTCAGATTGGATCCAGGCAGGAATGCTTGGCTCCTCCCCTGGGCGGAGCATCTCCCCATGGGATGCTGGAATTTGATCAGCCCTGCAGGGACACTCACTGGCCATGGACAGAAGATAATTAATAATTAATGGCCTATTAACAGAAAATATCTCCTGGAGGGAGGATTGGCTGTGGAACAGATACAGAAAACTGCCCAATGAACAGAAGATAACAGATGGTGACCCCATCCTTTCCTGCCCCCTGAACCCTGTTTTGCAGCAAGTGAAAGAAAACTTTGCCCGAGTTCAAGCCTGCATTTCAGAGCTCCGCTCGCTGCCAGCTGAAGGCTGCTTCCCCCAGGGGGTGAATGGAGTGCTGCAGGCTGTGCAGGATGGATTGCAGCAGTTCAAGCAGTACAGCAGGCACACAGCAGCAGGAGGCTCCACAAATAGTTCTGTTGAGGTAAGGAAATGCTGGGAGGGGAGTGGGAGCCATCCCACATCGTTGTGGTTTATAAATGTGTATTTAATGTGCAGTGAACATGCACAAAAATTTAGGTATTCAGCACACTAGATGTTACAGAGATCCACTGTCCATAAGTCCTGAAATCAAGTCCTCAAATCCCTTGGACAGATTCCTGTGGAAAAGGGGACACATCTAGGGAAAGCTGTGCTGGTCCAGGATCTGATAGGTTTTGGTGGATTTGGGTGGCTGTGTTTTCAGCTCTAAATGTGTGATTTTGCATAAAGGGGAGGGAAGCTGCCAATAACACATGAGAGCAGATGTGTGAATGCAGAAAGCAGAGCAAGGTTCACAGGAGGAAGTATTTTTTTAAATAGTAACTGACATGATAGGACAGGGAGTTATTGAGGGGAAAGGACTCACACAGGAGTGGTGTTTTCCTCTGGACAGCAGAAAATATCAGCTCCAAACAATCCTGCATTTCAGGGTCCACCTGCCAGTCATAAAAAACAAATTGAGATTGCCACAAGTGAAATTTGCCCAGTCTTTCTGCTTTGTTTAAGTCCTTAAACCCTTCCAGAGTCTCACAGAGTCACTCTGTGATCAGGCTGCAATTGAGACTCACTCCCAGTGTCTGCCCAGGAAACTTTTCTGCCTTTCTTGGGGCTTTAAGGGATTTTTCCTGATCATTTGAAAGGTGATTTGTGCTTTAAAGCTGGGAGCATGCTTTGGACACAAGACATTTTTTGACACACAACAAAATCCAGGACATTTTCTAGTACACTTGAAGGAACAAGCTACATTAAAAATTCAGTTAATCCATAGATACAGGGAGTTTTTACTCCCCTAAGCAGTCCTTCTAGATTATGCAATTATTCTTCTAGTTCTTCTAGATTATGCAATTTTATTGTACTTCTCTTTGCAAGGGGATGTAAGAAATGCTGCAGGGACAGGCTCTGCTCACTGACAGGCAGGAGGGAGTTTTACCCTTACAAAAGGCCAAAAAAAAAGTTTCAAAAAAGGCCTCTTTCTGCTCCAGATACTTAAGTGATTGCAATTTCTCTCCTCTCCCCATCACAAGCATTTTTTTATGCAGAGTAAGTTGAATTTTTGTTTCCTTTTCTCACTATCAGACCAAAACTGGGTGGTGGGAATCCCACCTACTGCTGCTCTCTTTGGAAATATCTTTAGGATAGACTGGATACATAAAAAAAAAAAAAAAATTGAAATTCCCATTCAGCTTTCAAGGGAGAAGGCCAAGTTTAGTTTCTTTGAACTATAATTAATATACAAGTCCCTTCTTACAGAGATTCAGTGATCACAAGTGCAAAGCACATTTCATATTGGCTTAAATGTGAGCCAAAACTCAAAAAATAAAAAGCTTATAAATCTTCTTTTGATATTTCAGTAAGATTTCTCCTCTCTCCATAGTGAGACCAGTGCTACCCAACATCTTCACCTCCCAAGAGAGAATTGGGGTAGAGGCAGCTTCTTCAAGCTCTGATTTGTGTTCCAGATCACAATTCTGACCAGCCAGCCCAGCAGAGACATGGTAAAGCAGCTGGAAAAGAAGTTACAAGACATAGACCTGGTGAGCCTGAGAAGAATACAGGTCATTGAGGTGGTGAAGAGAGATTTCCTGCAGCCTGAGGATGTGGAGCAGTGTGTGCCAGCAGAGGAGCCCAGCAGTGGTGAGTGGAGGGCATTTTTAGGGAAGTTATGGCTTTGGGCAGCACAACAATCCAATATCTGCCACTTCCTTTGGGCCATTTAATGTCCCTTGGGTCAGTGGGGATTGCTGTGCCTGGAGGAAATTTGTAGCACAGAACTTCTTGGTGATTGTAGAACTTACAGATCTCATGCATTGTTGGAGTCCTGGGTGCTGAGAATTTTAGATTTTCTGTGCTGACAGGCTCTGACCCCCAGGAGAACACTGAATTTAACCAGAAAGCTTCCAAAATTAAATTATAGAACTGTGATTGTGGACGTGGAGTTTGAACAGAAATGTGTAATATCACAGGGTGGGAAACTTAGAGTTTAAGGGTTTAGAATATATCAACAAATATAAATGAAGATGGAAGTTTTAGGGTGGACACTGGTTCTTCTTCTTCACCTTCTTCTCTATGGGTTTGGATGGTTTTGTGTCATTGGACAGAAAAGCCCACATTGAGGACTTTGAGTGATTAGTTATTGGGTTAAAAGTGAAAATATTTTAGATGTCATTTCTTAGCCTTCAAAGACCTTGCAGAGAAAGATATGGGGCCATTTTGTGCCTGGTTAGTGAAATGCTGCAGAACTCACTGCTGAGAGACTGAAACACAGATAAGAAATAATAAACATCTGAGTTTATTATTTCTTATATATAGAAATAACTTCTATTATATATATTTTATATAATATATATATAATATAGATATATAATATCTATTATATATATATTTCTTATATATAGAAATAACTTCTATTATATAGAAGTTATTATATAGAATTAATATTATATAGAAATAACTTCTCAAGGGCTTCAATCCCAACCTTGACAGAAAAAAGAAGCCAAGAACTGGCAGTGTGTCCCTTCAGCTCTTGGTGTTATTTAAAATTCATGTGTGAATTTTACTCACTGTGGGGGTTAAAGGGAAAAAGGCATCGAGGTTTGGGGGTAACACATCTGAGCATGGAGGAAAGCAGCAGCAGGAGGCAGGAACTGCATCAAAGACAAAAAAAACAGCTCATGAAGAGGCTTGGTGAGTGACAGTAACTCTTCCCAGCAATGTGCAGCCTGGGAGAGAGGATTATATGGGGTTTTTTAAGTTTTGAATGAATGAGAGACAGGATTTCTGAGATTTTTAGGTGATGTGGTTTGTTTTTCTTATCTTCTACATGGGCAGGAAGGATGAGTTCAGCTCACATCCTTACAGCATGGTTTAGAAGGCCATAAGACCTTTAATCACAACATTTTTTAAGGACTTATTGACTAATAAAACACTGCAATAATAAAGGATATTTATGGTTTTGACCCAACCCTTAAATGTTTTATCTTATGGACTCATGCTGCAGGGTAAGTTTTCTCAGCTAATCATTTATGACACACAAACTCACAGTACTGCACTCTAATTTCTTTGTTGACCTTGGTAGCTACTTTAATTTTGTCTCTATCTTAAACCCTAAAACTCTCAACTTTCTTTTGCTTAGCTTAACATGTCTTTGCTTTAAACTATAAATCCAAACTCTTACTTTTAGCACTTAAGTTTGGAAACCTTTTCTGAAGTCTCAGATCAAATCTTGTGTTTAATTCTAAGCTTTGGCTTACAGGCCCAAAATTCTGAAATTCTCTGTATTTCAGATTCCAGCAGGATTAAAAGGGTTATTTCTGTTTTTTACTGAGGGACAGACAGAGTTATTTGTTTTTTGCTGTTTATTTTCTTTCATGGCTGCAGCAAATTTCTGTTCAGTTTTCCCAGTAGGGATTGGGAATCCTGCAGGGAAGCCTTGGAAGCCCCAGCTCACAGAGCAGGAGATGCTCTGGGCCTCTCTGTCTCAGGGCTGCTTCAGGGAATGCAAAACCCCACCCAAATTATTTCTAAATGTGGATTTTTGAGTAGCCCTTTCATCCAGTAAATGGAATAAAAATATAAATGTGGACATAAAGGCCACTGAAATGTCAAGGGATGAAATTCTCATTTTCTGAGGGGATGAACTATTTGCTCTCTAAGAAAAGTAACAGGGGATGAATAAGTCAGATAATTGGGAAGATGAGCCCAACTGGTTTATGACACCCACAGGAGCTCCCTCCTTCTGCTTCAGAAAAATAAAAATCCATTCTCCTATAAAAAAAATTACAGTAAACAGCATTGAATTTGCAAGATCCAGTGTACAGGAAGTGCAAGATTGGTGCTGTGTTGAACTAGAAAATAAATATTGTGATGCAACACTTCACCAAGAGCTTCATTTCACTGAGGATATTTCTTCCATTCGTTTATTTAGGGGTTATTTGAACCTACTCACATTTTTAATATCCAGAGCAGATCAGGATATTCCCTCCATAGGCTCATTCCCAGGTCAGTGCAGCTGGAAAAGACTTCAGGAGTTTGAAAACCTCACATGGGCAAATCTTGGAGCAGCTTTGGACATGCTGAGGTCTCAGAATCAGAGCAAAGGGATTTAATTAAAGCCAACAGAGAGCAGGACATTTGAGGTGGGAATAATCTGGGGGAGTAATCAAGAGGATGCCTGGCCTTTGCATGGACTGGTCTCTACTTATTAGTACTTAAATAATAATAATAATAATAGTAATAATAGTAATAATAGTAAGAAGAAGAAGAAGAAGAAGAAGAAGAGGAAGAAGAAGAAGAAGAAGAAGAAGAAGAAGAAGAAGAAGAAGAAGAGGAAGAGGAAGAAGAAGAATTATATTCTATGTATTACACATATTGTATTATAATCATATTATAATTATATATATTATAAACATAATTATAATCTTATTATAAGTATACAATATTAATGCAATCAATATATTAATATTATAATAATTATAATCATCCTCACCACTATTATATTTATTATTAATGATTTATTATATATATTAAAATGCTATTATGATTATATTGTATATTTAAAAATATATAAAATATATATTGTATATTAAAAATATAATGATACTACTATTATCATTATATAATATTAATTTTATACAATAAATATATTACTAGTATTATCATCATCACCACCATTATAATTATTATTAATAATCTATTATATACATTACAATTCTAATGTATTATATTTATATTAAAATTCTATTATATATTAAAATAGAATTATACTATTATTATAATTATATAATATTAATTTTACGCAATAAATATATTATTATGATAATTATTATAATAACTATTATTATCATTATTATTAGTTATATATCATTATTATTAACAATAAATAATTCTACATCACAGTTCTATTGTATTGTAATTATAGTATAATTATATTGAATTATAAAATATCAATATAATTAACTTATTTTTCTATTATAATTATATAACATTAAGTCTAGTATTTTATTATTATTATTATTATTGTTGTTGTTGTTGTTGTTGTTGTTGTTGTTGTTGTTGTTGTTGTTTTTATTGTTATTATTTCTCTCCCCCTGCCCCATCCCACTCCCTGAGAGCAGCTGAGCCTTGCCAGACCCTTTGCTAACAAAGGTGAATATTTGCATGTGCTGGAGATAACAGCTCCCAGCTCTTTCTCTTTGATAAAAACAAACAACCAGTCCTGCAGATAAAGCAATAATACATTTTTTGTGACCCCAGCCCATGTTCTGCAATCCCAGGGCTCCTTTCTCTACCTGGCTCTGCTCTCCAGGAACTTTGGAACCCTCTGCACAGGAGATTTTGGCACCCCAACCTGCTTTTCCTAATGAATGCAGTGAATTTCTTTTAAAATTGTCATGTCATGTGCCAACTGCAGATGTGTAAGTGATTAAAAAATTAAGAAAATAAAACCAGGAAAATATTTACTGAGGGAGGAACTGAAGCATGTACCAGCCCCAAAACACAAATATTTCCCTTTGTCAGCTGTGTTTTGCTGTTTGTAAAAGTTAATCACATGGATTTCCTGGAGCTGTTAATGCCCACTTCAGTGCACATCCCTGAGAGAATCCCAAGTTCTAAAATCTGTAGGGAATGCACCCAAAACAGGATCATCCTGCAGCAGTGAATTCTGCAGGGAAATGGGAGCAAAACTCAGGGCAAGGGGCTGGAGGTGGGCACAGCTCAGTTCATGAAGAGCAGCTTCCAACTTAAAAAAAATAAATAAAAGTAGTAAAGAACTAAAAAAAAAAAATAAAGGAATTAAATCCTGGCAGCCAGGAATGGTCAGAAAGGACAAGGAAAGGTTTTTAGTAGCAGTGTGGAAAATCTCCTGTTGTGAGAGGGAGCTGAGTTTGCTTTGCTGCAGACAAACAACCACCATAATCTCTGCCTCAAGGCTGGCAGGGGGGGACAGTCAGAAAGTGTGGGGACAGTCAGAAAGTGTGTCCTGCAGAGCATCTGAAGAATTACAGCCATTACAGGAGTCCTGGATTATTTACCAGCTAGAAATTATTTCATTTCTGGGGATTTTTCTTTGGTTTGGGGTTTTAATTAATGCGTTTGTTATTTTTGCCAAATGGCATTGGAAATGAAAAGATTGCTCAGTGTAGAAGTATGCAGCACTGTTTTTTAATCCCCTTGCTGGCCTGGTAAAAACAAGGGGTGGAAAAATGTTATTTCTGCTATTTATTCCTCTTCTGAGAAAGCCTTTCCACATCCTGGCTATGGTAAAGCTATTAGTGCTACCACACTGCACCTTCTGGGTTTACCAGTGGTTATATTGCACATCTTATTCAATTTGCAAAGTTTTTTTTTTCCTTCCCTTTATTTTATTTATCCCATTTTATTTTTATCTGATGGACTTCAAGTAGCTTCTCATGTGGATGCACCTTTGAGATATTGTTTGTGGGTGGTTTGGGGTTTTTTTTGAGGGTTTATCTTGTTTACATCCTGCCTAACTCTGCTGTCCAGCCTACATTTCTCCATGCTTAAAAGTTGTTGCTACATCAAACCACATTTGTCTGCACCTCCAACAAAGGAGTTTAACAAATGGAATTGAAATATTGGTGCTTTTTCACCTATTTTTTTTTTCTTTTTTCCTGCAGATATGGCAATCCTGGGAATGGACATTGAGGTGCAAACTGTAGAGGACAATGTCATCAGCCTGGAGATGCTGTTCAAAACCTGGCTCCATGACCATGGCACAGAGAGGGAACAGCTCCATCTCCTCCTTCCCTCGGGAGGTTTTGGCCACTCTGCTGCACCCAAGAACACCTTAAGTATTTCATTTTCTCTCCCCTCTGCTCCCCTTTCAAGGAGTTCCTGAATCCCTCAGCCTTAAAAGTTACCCAGGATTGTGCTATGGGCACCTTCCCTCCCATTTAGAAACCCAGATGAGGTCTGGGCATCATTTGGAAAATCATCAGGTTTACAAAGCTGCTTTTTGCTGCCTCAGCTGCTGAGGCTGCAGTTGTTTCCATTCTGCAGCAAAAACGTGCCTGGAGGGGCAAGTGAATTTACAGCCACGTGGGCAAGGTAAAAAGGAGCCTTGAGAGCTGAATAGCCCTAAAAATTGTGTTCAAAACAGAGTCTGTGCCAGAGCTGCACTTCAATAAAGGCTCTTACACAGAGCTCCTCTTAAATAAAGGCTGTTTTACAGAGAGGTGCACTTAAATAAAGGCTGTGTTGCCCCTATAAAGGGACTTGGGGACAGGTTGATGCCTTGTGCCAGGCTTTGGTATTTTCCTTCCCCCGATAGTTGCTAGAAAACATTAATTTTTAAATGTCATGTGCTAAACATTGCCCATCCCAGCGACCTAAACCATTCTGCTTTCCCAGTGTGCCTGAAGTGTGATTTGCAGGAGAGGCTGCTGGACCCAGCCCTGCTTTTGGGGACATCTGATGGCCCTGGGAGAGCAGCAGATGCCAGCTCTCCCTGGCATGTGACAGCCTGGCCCTCCCCAGCTCTGCACAAACTCCGGGTGCTCAAGTGAGTGGTGCTCCTTGTCTTCCACTGGGGGAGGGTGTGAGAAAAGCTTCACTTTCCTGGGGCCTGCTGACATCACCAGGAGGCTCTGGGGTGCTGGGGAGCCAAATTCTGCTGTGAAAAACCCTCAGTTCCATCATGGAACAGCACAGCCCATGTGCAGACCACAGTCACACCTGGGGTCACCACAGCACTCTGAGGGTGACACCACAGATGCCATTGCTGCTAAAGTTCTTTCGCCCCAGTGAAATGTTTAATTGCAATAATTCTCCTCTCTCATTACCTAATGAGGCCTCAGTAATTAACTGGATGTCAGAAACTAAGGAAAGCCTCACAGTGCTGTGATTTCACCCAAGAATTCACTTTCCTGGCAGCAGTTCAGGGCAGAGCACAGAGATGCTCTCCAGTGTCTTTATAAGAAAAAACAGGATAATTTTTCATGGAACAGCACAGCCCACGTGCAGACCACAGTCACACCTGGGGTCACCACAGCACTCTGAGGGTGACACCACAGATGCCATTGCTGCTAAAGTTCTTTCACCCCAGTGAAATGTTTAATTGCAATAATTCTTCTCTCTCATCACCTAATGAGGCCACACCAATTAATTTGGTATCAGGGCCTAAGCAAAGCCTCACAGTGCTGTGATTTCACCCAAAAATTCACTTTCCTGGCAGCAGTTCAGGGCACAGAGATGCTCTCCAGTGTCTTTATAGGAAAACCAGGGTAATTTCTAAGCTGTCCTTACAATGCTGAGCACTACCATGAGCTGTGTCCTGGCAGGGCTCTGAAGTCTGAAGGGGTCTGTGAGTCTGTGCTCTATGGGCTGCCCTTCATCATCAAACCCACAAGCTGCTGGCAGCTGGACTGGGATGAACTGGAGACAAACCAGCACAGCTTCCATGCTTTGTGTCACAGCCTGCTGGTGAGTGTGTGAAAAGGGCACTGTGATGGGGAGGGATGGCCAGGGAAGGGGACAGTGAGTGCACACCTTGTAACACCTGTCTGGAAACATTTTAAAAGCCCCAACATCATCTCATGGGCCAGAGTTGGGCTTGTATATCTGCTGGGAAGATGCTACAGCTCATCAGAGCTTAGGGAAGACCCTCAAACCTACCAGAAATGAGTGTTTGGAGGTGTGAAGTGCAAATGCCAGGGTTGGAGTTAGACTTGAGATTTCAACAGCAAAATATAAATAACCAAGGCTTTGACTGTGGAGAACTGGCTGTTTCTGACAAGCTGCAAACCAAAACTGAGTGTTTTTAAGAATTGACTTGCTAAAAAAAAAAACCAACTAAATGTCATATTGTCCTCAGCCCTGCTGCAGAATAGTTTCCCTTCCTATGGGTGAGTGTGCCTGCCCTGAGCCCACGGTGGCAGTGCTGAAGGAAGTGGCTGTGGCTGTGGCTGTTGCTGTTGTTCACACCTGGATTTTACCCTTTAGAAAAGGAAGTGGATGCTCCTGGCCAGGCAGGAACCCCAGAACGTGGGACCAAACTGGAACGTGGTGGTGCACCCCTATTATGTCATTGTCCCCTCTGACTCTGCCACTCTGCTGGTGAAAGCAGTGGCCATCAGAGAGCTCCTGCTGCCTTCAGCCTTCCCAGCCCTCCTGGCTGAGCACCCCGAGCGAGTCAGGGGCCCCATCGAGGTGAGTCACTCGTTATCAGCTCTCCTTATCACCTCTGCAGATAACGAGAGAAGGAAATGGCTGTGACAGTGTCTCGTGACACTGTGTGATGCTGCACTCCAGAGCTCCTTCCCAGCACACAGCTTTCTCCAATGCCTGTCCTTGGGAGCAATGCTGGTGTCTGCTGGGGGGGAAGAGGCCTTGTGAACCAGAATTGGGAGTGACAGTGCCCAGAAATGGAGTTCCAGCTTGCTGGATTCTGGGCATGGAAAAGGGTAGGACTGTATCCTGCAAGGAGATGTTTAAATCCATTAAGATCTGTCTGGAGATGCCTCTTGTTCTATACACATTATGGTTTGCAGCACAGCCAAAAATCCCTTCACCTTTCACTGCAGGGTGGCTGGTTTGGAGTGTCTACAACCCTGTCCCCGAAAAAGAAACCAAAAAAACCACAAACATGCAAACCCCACGGCTTCCACCTGTCACATCCTGTAGCAAACTCAAGCTCTCTCTTCCAAGCAGAGTGCCCTGAACAACTTGGAAGTGGAAGTTGCTTACAACCCCTTGCACCTGAAGAGCAACCTGTACAAATACCTGAAGAGCTCCTTGTACAAACCTCCCCACCGGCAGCAGCCCCAGCCCCGGGAGCAGCGCCCGGAGCGCCACCAGCCCAGGCAGGTGAGTCCTGTGTGTGAGCAGCCTGGAGGGGCTCTGATGTCCCCTCCTGGCCAGACTCCAGCAGATTGTGCCCTCCTGGCCACATTCCTGCAGGAATCCCAGCAAGGTGAGGCACAGCCAGCACCTCCTCACACAAGGATTTGTGTTTTGTCCCTGTCTTGCAGCCTCAGAGCAGAGCCAAAGCTGCAGTGGCTCCCCTGCTGATGGCTCCCTCTCCACTTCAGACATCCAGACCAGCAGCAGCAGCAGCCAGGAGAGGCTCCTGTGAGGGCTCCCTGCTGCCCAAGGAGTATGAGGAGTTCCTGCAGTGAGCACAGCCACAGCTCCTGGCTCAGCAGCTGGCCGGATGTGGTCAGGCAAGACACCGAGCTTGGCCTTGGGCAGGCAGGCACTTCCCATCGTTTGTTCCTCCTTGTTGTTGTTTCACGTTGTGTTCGTCACCCAGCCAGTTCTGCAGGAAGTTTGCTGCTCAGGGACCCTCTGTCCAGAGCTCCAGCTGTCCCCTGCAGCAGCAGCAGCAGCACCACGTATTTCCTGTTCTTGCCAGCACACATCACCAGCCTGCCTCCAATTTGGGTTTGTGAGACTGGGCCAGCACAGGCCACAAATCACAGACTGCTGTCAGTGGGAGCAGAGGAGCTGCAGGCAGGGCAGGGAGGAAATCAGACAAGGCAGGCAGTTGTGCTGAGCTGCCCTCATCCCACAGCAGCAGGTTCAGTGGGGTGGTTAAACAGGAATGAAACAGGGCTTGGATTTAATCTTAAAGCCTGGAGTTCTGCTCTCCAGATGATTTGGTTGCTTTCAAGACTGGCCTTGCTGTCCAACCCCCCAGCTCATAAAGGGGGTTGGAGCAAATGCCAAACCAGAGCAATTCCAGAGAATTCCTGCCCAGATGCCAGCCTGTTTTTCAGTGCAGGGTAGGTGTGAGCCAGGGGCAGCTTGACCAAGCCAAGCACCAGCAGAGTTTGTGTTCTACTTACCTGGTTCTGAAAAGCTGTTCCAAAATAAAGTTCTCCTCCATGGACCCCACTCTCTGCCTGTGGTTTCTGACATGTCCAGCACTGCTCTCCCACCACTGACCTGTGCTTCCTGGGAAACAGCTGCAGGAGAGCAAGGGCATGGGGCAAGCACCACAATCCCATCTCTTCTCCCTGGGATCCCAGCTCTGACAGGCCCAGGGCTGGCTCTTCCCATGCCCTGGCATCTCATGCTGGGGTAAGACATCGAGGGCAGGTACCATGGAAGAGAGAGCAGACACCCCTGCAGGCACAGGGATCATTGGGAGCAGGAATGAACACACAAAATGGCCCAGCCTGGGGCCTGCAAACCAGTCAACAACATAAAAATTAGAAAATCAGGTTTAGGGAGGAGGCAGCAGGGAGGCAAGAAAGTTTTTGGAACCACCTCAGCCTCCCTCAGATTTCCCAAAGCCCATTTGGCTTTTCCCCTTCTCCTGCAGCAAAACCCCAGTGGAGAAGAGGACCCAGCAGAGGGAACAGCCACAAATTGGTCCTGGCCACAGCTGAGCTGTGGTTTTACAGGACTGAGGTTTCCCCCTGCAACTTGGGCACCAGATAAATGCCCAGAGTTCATCACCTCATCACCTTATCACCAGCCTGGGGACCTGAACCTGCAGATTTCCCCAGTTTGGCTGAGCTGGGGCTGCAGAAGCTGAGCTTAGCCCTCTCACAGCTGCAGCACAGTCTGCCTGTCACCTGCCTGTTCTTTAGATACCAACAGGCTGCCAGACCTGCAGAAGTCACCAGCAGACATGGGGACAGCCAATGCCAGTGTGCCTGGTGTGGTCCCACACAGAAAGCACAACCTGTATTGACCCTGGGTTTGCTCCTGGCCAAGGCTGGCCACACAGCAATGCCACAAACCACACAGATTTGGAATCACAGATTTGGCCATCAAACCCAATGGGATCCAGGCTGGGCCCTTCCAGGCCTCCCAAAGCAGCTGGGAGTGGGGGGATCAGCAGTGGGATCAGCTGGAGAAGGAGATCCTGTGACTCACCAAGAGCCACAGAGCTGCAGCAGAGCTGGCACTGCCCTGTGCCTGGAGACCATCACATATCTGAGCTTGACTCTCATTTCCCTTCATCCCCTGCCATCAGGGCCTCCAGCCACAGCTCAGCCTGGCAGGCACTTTTCTTTGAGCTCAGTGGCTCTGGCACAGACACAAACGTGCACCTGCACCTCCCCATCCATGCCACAGGCAAACATTTCCTTCTGAGACATAAAGACTTTAATATTAAAATAACTTTGTATAAAAATACTTTTGGAGACTGATGGCAAGCAGCCTTCCACACACCACAAAAGGCACCAGAGCCCTGCAGCCTGGTCAGACAGGAAGCCAGAGCAGAGCCAGAGCAGCAGGTACAGGAAAACACCAACCCTCCTGCAGATCAGAAGGCACAGAGGAGCCAGCTCCAGAGCTGGAGAAACACACTGGGGCTTGCTCCAGCCACAGCTCTCTTGCTGTTTCCCTCCAGGAAAACACAGTCCCTCAGCACTGGTGAGAAAAGAGCCCAAACAGTCCCAGGTCATCCTGGGGAGGAGAAGCCCAGCTGGCACTGGGATGCTCAGTCCCTGCTGGGATACAGACAGAGCAGCAGCACTTATATCTCCCCTAAATCCTCATAGAGAGGCGACAAACTGTACTCATCCACACACTGCTCCTTCTTCTGCAGCTGCTGGGGCTTCACCACCTGGCTGTAGAGCACCTCCACGTTGTTGTTGTTGCTGCTGTTGAGGCTGGGTTTGGTCAGCACCTTCTCGGGGGCAGCGCTGCCCCATCGCCTGCCAGGCTCCTCCAGCCTTTCTGCCCCTTTGGGGATAAAGGCTGCCTGGGGCTTGGGGGCTGGCACTGGCTTGGGGTTCTTGGCCTTGGCAGGGAAGTTGGGGACCGAGTAATCGTCAGTGCTGGGGTTGTAGGGGTACTCATAGCCCCCCCTGCCATCGTGGCCCTGCGTGCGCCAGGCCTCGCTCGTGGGCCGCGCCTCGTCGTAGATGTAGGTGAAGGGATGCAGCGAGCGAGGGGCACGGCCCTCGGGCTCGTCATAGATGTGCTCCTTGTGCCCAGGGACAGCCTGGCCACGGCCCTCAGCCCTGCCCTGGCCCTCAGCCCTGCCCTGGCCCTGCCCCTCGGCCCGGACCTGCTCGTACGGGCCCGAGTACGGCAGCACCGGCAGCCGCGGCTTCGGCTCCTCCACGGCCCCGCCGGGCGCCTTGGCCACACTCAGGGCCTTGCTGTCCACAGGGTCCGAGTACAGCGGGTCAGGCCACGGCTGCAGGCCCTTCACCGAGTCCAGGGGCTCTGAGTACACGCTGGAAGGGTCCTCAGAGGGTGGCACAGCACGGAGCACCTTGGGCAGAGGGGAGCGTGGGGGCGTGCTGGACACCGTGGGCTTGGCCGGTGGCACGGGCAGCTCTGGCAGAGTCCGGCTCTTCAGCAGGGCTGTGGCATCTCTCTCCTCTGCTGCTGCTGCTGCACCAGCCCTGGGTGCCAGCCCTGCTTTGGGGTCATCCCCCTCAGCAGGCAGCTCCAGGTTGAGGCTGTCAGCCAGGGCCTGGCGGATCTGCACCATGCCGGGGCTCTCGGCTTCCAGCGAGTCACAGCTCTGCCGGTTCTCCTCCACCTGAGCCTTCTGCTCCTGGATGGAAGCTTCCACCAGCCGGAAGATCTCGTTGCCCTGCTTGGTCTCAAAGGTGAAGTTGCCAGGTCCTGAGTCACAGCGCCTGCCAGCCTCAAAGGAGAACATCACCTGAAGGGGAAGCAGAAGGGGCACGTCCTGCTCAGCACCCAAGGCTGTGCTTCCCACCAAAGGCCGTGTGGCTGCAGCACTGATCCTGCACACCCTGAAATCCTGCTCTAAAATCCTGCTCCTTCCACTCCCACAGCAAGGGCCACCCTGTGCCCAGCAGCTGGGCAGGGACAGGCCACACTGCAAGCTGCAGAGCTGGAGCACACCTGAGGGACATCACTGTGAGTGCCCCAGAGAGCTGCAGCTCCTGCTGGAGCCCTGCTGCCTTACCCGAGCAGTTTCCAGCAGTTTCTACTACCAGATAGTCTAGGAAACAACACTGAGGCAGGAGTAGGGTGAGAAGGTGACAGTTCAGCAGGGGAAACTAGTATGGAATCTTAGGAAAGAAGGGAGTGCTCTGGAAGCAAGAGATACAAGAGGATGAACACAGCTTTCCACAGGAGAAAGCTCAGCAGCAGCTCAGTTACCAAGAGTTAGCAAAGCATTGACCTACCAGCATTAATCTGTTCATGGTAAAAGGTCCTTTAAAGAGAAGTCTTGCACCAGGGCTGTGCTTCCTCTGGCCTGAACACTCTCTGGTGAGCAGGTTCCCACCAGCTGACGCCCACACCCTTCCTGAGCCTCAGGATTTTCTGCCTCTCTCACAGGCAGCAGCAGCCCCTGTGGTTGCTACAAAGCTCTCTGGGGACAAACTCCTTTTTATGGGTCAGTGCTGCTGAACAGAAGCACAATCAGACCCTCTCTGCTCAGGTCACTGTGGGTGCAGCTCCCCACACCCTGCAACTGTCCTCCTGCCCCCAGCACAGCTCTGCAGATGAGCTGGACACCCCACAAGGGCAGCTCGGTTTCCACCTGTGCTTTGGGAATGTGCTGCAGAAAGCACCATAAGTGTGTGGCCCCTGCTATAAACAGCCCCAGAACACCACTAAACAGCCCCAGGAGACCACTAAACAACCCCTGGACACCACTTCTCCCTGTCCAGCATGGCCCTTGCACCCAGGGTAGCAGCAAGGCAGACTGGGGACTCACTGCAGGAAGACTCTGGAGAGGGACAGACTTTCAAAGGTCAGTGAGAATAGGAGCAGTTCCCCCCACAGAGTGAAGAAATCCAGAGCAACTGGTGTCCCAAAGCCCCTCTGCTCTGGCCACCATGCTTAGGAGGGAGGGACTGAACCCAGGGCAGAGACAGGACTGCCAGGAGCAGCTCCTGGAGCCTGGGGACAGCGTGTGTGCAGCACTGAGGGACGTCCCTGCTCCTGGCACAAGCTGGGAATTGCTGGGATGGAGAAGGAGAGCAGTGGGACAGCCACAGAGAGGACGAGTGTCCCACCATCCCACGCTCCAGCACGGTGACACAGGCAGGACCTGGGGACAGCCAGGGCCACCAGGGGCTGCAGCAATGCTGGCTGCAGGCCATCAGCCCGGCCTTGCACAAGGGAGCAGCTGCAGCACAGCACAGTGGGGTCCCATTGCCCACCTTGTCCCGGCCGTATCTGCGCAGCAGCCGGTAGGGCCACACGAAGAGGATCCTGTCTGTCCGTGGGTCCTTCAGCACCAGGCTGTCCCTCTCAGCCTTCAGCACGTAGGTGCCACGCAGCTCACAGCGCTCTGCAGCCTCTGTCCTCTGCACTGTCACCCAGAAGGCGTTCACTGTGGGGACAGAGCTGCTCAGGGGACAGCCAGCGCCACTGTGGGGACAGGGCTGCTCAGGGACAGCCAGCCCCACTGTGGGGACAGAGCTGCTCAGGGGACAGCCAGCTCCACTGTGGGGACAGGGCTGCTCAGGGGACAGCCAGCTCCACTGTGGGCCCAGGGCTGCTCAGGGACACACATGGCTCCACTGTGGGGACAGAGCTGCTCAGGGACACACATGGCTCCATTGCGGGGACAGGGCTGCTCAGGGGACAGCCAGCCCCACTGTGGGGACAGGGCTGCTCAGGGACACACATGGCTCCATTGCAGGGACAAGGCTGCTCAGGGACACACATGGCTCCACTGTGGGGACAGGGCTGCTCAGGGACACACATGGCTCCACTGTGGGGACAGGGCTGCTCAGGTGACACACATGGCTCCACTGTGGGGACAGGGCTGCTCAGGGACAGCCAGCTCCACTGTGGGGACAGGGCTGCTCAGGTGACACACATGGCTCCATTGCAGGGACAGGGCTGCTCAGGGACACACACTGCAGGGACAGGGCGGCTCAGGGGACAGCCAGCCCCACTGTGGGGACAAGGCTGCTCAGGGCAGGGCAGGGCACCCCCAACCCTACTGCAAGGACAGGGTTGCTCAGGGGACACCTAATCCCACTGTGGGGACAGGGCTGCTCAGGGGACACAGACAATGCCCAGCATGGCCCCAGTGATGGGGACAAGGCTCCGTGGGAGGTGTCCCCAGGTCAGGGCAGAGCAGGTCCCACCTTCATCTCTGGTGTAGTAGATGGAGTTCACGGCCATCTCCAGGGCTGGTGACTCCCCGCTGCCCTCTCGGCCATGCTGTGACACCAGGCCGTCGCTGGGGCCATTGCCCTGGCAAGGGACAAAGGAGAGCAGATCAGATCCAGAGCTCTCTTCCCACATCAGCCCCCAGTCCCCCTTGCATGGCCCTCCTGCCCTCCATGGCCCCACACAGCCTGGCTGTCCTGCACCCTGCCCACCCCAGAGCTGGCACAGGATTCCCTGAGCCCACATGAACATGGATCAACAGGGCCAGGCAGCACTGGGGGGACCTCCCTGAGCTCCTGGCAGCACCCTGTCCCCAGCTCTGGGCTCTGCACCCTCAGAGCTGCCCCCAAAGCATGGCACAAGCCAAACACACCCTCCTGGCCACAGCACCCCAAGGACAGGGGGCTGGTGGCCTGGTGACATGGTGTCCTGTGTCCTGCCCTGCTCAGGAGGAGGGGCAGCCTGCAGAGGGGAAGCGAGCGCTTCTATTTTAGCACATGCAGAACTGAAAATGCAACACACAGGCTGTCACCACTGTGTCCCAGCAGCAGGGCCCCCAGAGGGCCTGGGGGGGGACACAAACCCGTGGTGCTTTCACAGATCCTCCTGCAGAAAAGCCCCTCACAATTGCAGGCTCCCTGAGCCCTGTGCAGACGGCACAAGGGAGGCTCAGTGTGTGGAGCTGTTCCTGGGGTTGCAGCTGAGGGTGCATCTTGCAGTTTCAGTTTTAAACTCACACACATGAGCTTCTTAACAAGAAGCCCAAAAAAGGGCCGTCCAGCCTCTGTGTTTGGGTCCTAAAACCTCATGTCCTGAGAGCTGACAGCAGCAGCTCCTCCTCAGCTGAAGCATCCAGCACAGCAGAGCTCCAACCTGCGATTGGAAAGCCAAGGGCCACCAAATCTGCCAGAGCCTCTAAGGCTCCATTTGACTGCACTTCTCCTCATCTTCAAAAGGAAATTAAAAAAAAAAAAAAATCTGTTCTGAACTCCAAATGATCTCTGGCCCCAGCTCCCAAGCTGCTGGACCCTGCATCCCCTCGGGGCAGGAACATGACACAAAATCACATTCTCCATGCAGATGATCAGCAATCCCAGCTGAGGATCTCCAGCCACGTGCAGCTCTTGTGCCTCCTGCTCCAGGTCAGGCCTTTTAAAAACACATGCCAGCCTTTAACCTTTTGCTCACATCCTCCTAAACCTTCAGCTTGCTCCTGGACCTCAGGCACACAAATGATGGCTCCCATGTGGGGATGGCAGCTCCAGGCCAGGTTCTCCCTGGCCTGGCCACCACCCTGCCCCACTCCCAGGGTGTGTTGTGTGCCCAGCTCAGCCCCACGAGCCACTTTGAGGGCAAAGGCCGCAACCCTGGCTGCACCAGGAGCCACAGAGACATTCCCACCAGTGCCTCCCAGCACAGACACACCTGGCCTGCCAGGAGACTGCAGGGAGGGACAAAGGTAAATCACACTCAGGGGACATCCTGGCATCACCAGCTGTGCACCCAGCCCTGCCCAGCACTCCAAGGCTGGAATCAGCTGGAGCCCAACCCAGGGCTCTGCAAACCCTCCCAGGAGGGAGAGGCAGCCTGAGGAGCTGGGCAGGCATGGGCTGTGTCCCAGAGGGCACAGAAACCTCAGTGCCAGGGCAGCCACTGCCCAAAGAGCCTTGGCTGGGCACCATCGCTGACCAGCAGCTCCAGGGGCTGCAGAGGATGGGGCTGGGCATTGTTGGGTGTCCACAGCAGCAGCCAGGAGTGAGCCCCGAGGCTGGGAAAGGGGGTTCCAGTGTTCCAGAGCCCCGAGGCTGGGAAAGGAGATTCCAGCTCCTGGCACCAGACAGGTCCTACAAGGCTCCCTAGGACCAGCAGCTCCAGGGGCTGCAGAGGATGGGGCTGGACAGTGCTCCAGAGCTGGGTGTCCACAGCAGCAGCCAGGAGTGAGCCCCAAGCCTGGGAAAGGAGGTTCCAGCTCCTGGAACCAGACAGGTCCTGCAAGGCTCTCGGGGCTGTGCTTCCTCTGTCGCTGCTGTGGCAGGAAAGGCAGCAATGGTTGGGCCAAGAGGAAACGCTCCTGGCCATCAGCTTGGCCTCCTGCCAGCCCTCTGCAGGGGCTCCTCACCGGGCAAGAAGAGCCCGACTCGAAATTTGGAGCCACAACCTCGAATTATTGCCAGCACGCTGAGGAGTCCCGCAAACCACAGCGGGAGCCATCGAGAGGGCACGGGAGCGCCAGGGCCGGGCGGTTCAAACCTCAGGGTGTCCTCCCCGAGCTGCCAGGTGCGAACGGGCCACCCCCACACGCTGCTGTCCGTGTCCCGCCCCCAGCCCTTCCCGGGGCTCACCGGGAAGGCGATCTGGCACAGCTTCGCCACCCACTCCTCGCTCTGCTGCTTCTCGGCGGCGAAGAGGAAGCTGCGCTCGCGGGTCTCCAGGCGGAAGGCGGCGGTGCCGGCGCGGGGGCCGCCCTCGCCCACCGGGGCCACGCTGGTGCAGTCGCTGAGGCGCACCACGGTGCGGGCGAGCCGCCGGGTGCCCGCCCGCCCGGCCGCCGACGGCTCCTTGCAGTCGAACACCTCGAGCCGGGCCACGCCGTGCTGGCTGGCGGGGTAGAGCGCGGACCAGCCGCGCTTCCAGCGCTGCGGGCAGCGGGGTCACACCGGGCACCGGCACCGGCAGCGGCACCGGGAGCCGGCCCGAGGCAGGGAGGGAGAGAAGGAGGGGAGGGAGAGGGAAAGGGAGGAAGGGATGCCCGGACTCACCTTGGTGCCGAATTTGGGGTTCTGCTGCACCAGCAGCGGCCCCTCCATGGCCGGCGGCTCCATCCCCGCGCCCTTCCGCCCGCGCCGCTGGGGCGGGAACGGGACGGGACCGGGCGGGGATGGCGACGGGGATGGGCGGGGATGGGGCGGGGACCAGGACGGGACCGGGCGGGAACGGGAGGGGACCAGGACGGGGAATGAGGCGGGGACGGGGCGGGGATGTGGCGGAGAGAGGGACGGGGTTGGGGCGGGGACCGGGACAGGGATGGGGCGGGAACGGGGCGGGGACCGCGAGGGGATCAGGACGGGGAATGAGGCGGGGACCGGGAACCGGGGTCCGAGACGGGACCGGGCGGGGACTGAGAAGTGGATGGGGCGGGAACGGGGCGGGGACCGGGCGGGGACCGAGACAGGGATGGGGCAGGAACGGGGACGAGGATGGGGCGGGGACCGCCATGGGGACGGGGCGGGGATCGGAAGGGGAACCGGGCGGGGATCAGGACAGGGATGGGACGGGGACCGAGACGAGGATGGTGCGGGGACCGGGACCGGGACGCGCGTGTCAGGCGCGGGGCGTGCTCGCGTGTGCGCGCGTGCACGTGAACAGATGTGTGCACACCTGGGCTCGTGCACGCGCGTGTGACACAGGCCTGTGCTCTCCATGGGGACGGGAAAACGCGCTCGGGCGGGCTGAGGGTGAGCGAGGTCTGAAAAACGCCAATCGCTTGGTTTTAAAATTTTATAAGTTTAATAGTAGTAAAATTGTTATGAAAATAGGAATATAATTAGAGTAATAATAATTTGGACAGTTAGGATTAGGACAATACGAGACAATAAAAAACAAAGAGTTACAGACAGTCCAGGTACCTCTTTCTGGGCAAAATAAGCCCAAAAAAGGACCCACGTTAACAGAGGATTAATCCTTAAAAGCAACAGCCTATTGCATATTCATACACCTCATTAGTGATGCATCAATTCCATTCCAACACAGGATTCTGTCTGGTCAGTGTCAACTTCTTCCTCTGAATCCTGACAGCTCTTCAGGGCTGAGCAAAGGCAGGAAGAAGTTCGTTTCTCCTGATAATGGAGCAATTAATTCTCTTTCTCTGAAAGATTCAGGTGTGCTGTGGCTGCTATCTCGGTGCAAGTTCCTCATTCCTCTCTTTAAAAAAAGTATCTTACAGAGCATAGTCTCTCTTTTAACACTATGTTATAACCTCAAACTATGTTTAACACACTACTTAAGTAAACTAACACAGCATAACTTTCTAACATAACACATAGAATATTCATTTTAATATTTGCAAAAAGCCAATCATAAAATACACATTTTTCACAGAGGGCAATATGGGGAGTGGACAAGGGGATAGGTGAAGTTTCACAGGACAGGCAAAAGGAGAAAAAATGAAGTGGAGGACTAGAGGCTGCTTACCTCAAGCTCATGGTCCAAGAAAATCATGGAATAGCCAGGTGCTCACAGAGAGAGCAGAGGAAGCAAAGAATCACAGCAAAGAGCTGTGTATGCACAGCCCTGCAGGATGTCATTCTCTGACTGTCTTTGTGGACAGATCAATGCCATCCATATCTCATGCCATGTCCCTCCAGGGGCCCTGGGCTGCTCCCAGTACTGTCCCTGTCCCTGCTGCCCACTCCAGCCTGCCCCAGGAGCCTCCTGCAGGGCCAGGCCTGAGTCCAGCCGGGGCCAGGTGAGGCTGTGAGGCAAAGAACAAGGACAAACCTTGTGCCCAGCACATCCCAGCATGGATGAGCCAGCCTGGTGGCACTCTGATGGCACTGGGACCCTGCCAGCTCACTGCTGGTCAGGCACTCTTAGGCTTCTTGCTGCTTTGATGGCTCAGCCATCAAATCAACCATGACTTGATTTCCTAACACAACATAAACCTGCAAAGGGAGGAGGGAGAAGCCACAGATCCTGGCTTTCCAGGCTCTGATGCCCATTTCTGCACCTGTGGTTTTGACGAGACAGCTGCAGGTGTGGAGATTTGCAGTGCCTGGATGGATGCAGTGCTCTGCTCTGTCCTGGCTTCACCCCTCACATTTGCACGGTGACGGAATTGTGCTGGTGCCCCGGTTTAGGAATGACATTCCCCAATTAAATGCTCACATTGAAACATCCCAGAGCAATTGCTCACAGCCCCACCCTCCCCCGAGGCAGGATGGAGAGGAGAATTGGAGGCACGAAAAGTAAAGATCACCCAGGCTGAGATGAGAGCAATGTGTCAGAAACAGCCGTGGGGTGTAACCACAGCAATACAACAGCAGAGTGTGCAAGGCAGATGAAAGATCAGACCACAAACCCGGGCAGGATAATGACATCAGTGCTCTGAAACTGATGTCAGTGGTCTGGAACAGAACAGACCCAGTGCTCTGAGAAGGAACAGAATGACGTGGTGGTGTCAGACAGCCCGGCCCGTGTGTAGGCTGGGCTCTACAGGGAGCACGTCTGCCCGTGGGACAGACACAACCGCGGGCCAGACGAGCTCAGGGGGCACAAGGCAAACAGCCTGGCACAGCTGAGCCACCTGCAGGGCACACGGGCCGGCCCGGTGGCACGGAGCTGGCATCAGAATGTGCCAGGGCAGGTGCCGGCTCGGTGGTGAGCACAGGGAGATGATGACATCCACCCCTCGGGATCAGCTCTGGGGCTGTGGGCTCCCGGGGAGCTTTGGAGGCGGGAGAAGGAATTGTTGCACCGGGAGGACCCCGCGGTTGGGGACATTGGGGACGGAGGTTGCCGTGGGCACCGGGCGGGGCCCCGGTAACCGGGAGCGGCAGGGGCTCAACCATCGCCTCCCAGGGGCTCCGCAGGGATTTTGGGGATCCCCCCGGCTCCGCCCCCCGGCCCCACCCGCGGAGCCGCCCCCTGCGCTGCGGCGAGCGCGGCCCGGGGGGGGCGGGCAGTGGAGCCGCCCCTGCGCGGAGCTCTGCGCGCATCCTTCCGTCCCCTCCCGTCAGCGCTGCATCCCCCAGCGAACATTCCATCCCTCCCGCATCCCCCAGCGAACATTCCATCCCCTCCGAGCATCCTTCCGTCCCCTCCCGCGAGCTCTGCATCCCACAGCAAACATTCCATCCCCTCCCGCGCATCCTTCCATCCCCCTGCGCACCTGCCATCCCCTCCCGCGCATCCTTCCGCGCACTCCTTCAACCCCCGCTCCCTCTCCATCCATCTCCCAAGCACTCCTCTGCTCCTCCGCGCATCTCTCCGAGCATCCCTCCGCGCATTCCTCCATCCCTCTGCTCACTCCTCCACTCTCCGCGCACTTCTCCGTCCCTCCTCCATCGCTCCGTCCCTCCGAGCACTCCTCCGCATATTCCTCCATCCCTCCTCCATCCCTCCTCCATCCGTCCCCGCACCCTGCGCCGGTCCCCGGCCGCCGGTGCCGCTCCTGCGGGGGATGGCGGAGCGGCCGCGCTTCCTCTGCGGCGTGGTGGAAGGTAGGTCTGTCCCTGCGGGGCCGCTGCCCGGCCCGCCCGGGCGTTCCCCCGAAGGGAAGCGGGGTCGGGAAGGGCCCCAGGCTGGGGGGGAGGTGGGAATGGGGTCCTTGCACAGAGCCCCATCTCTGCCAGGGGGCTGCACCAGCACTGCCCCAGCTCATCCTGCAGCCACCCCAGCACAGCCAGAGGGGCTCAGGGAGCCTCTGCTCGGCCCCAGAGCTCCACACGGGGCTCTTGGCTGCCCTGGAGCCAGGGGCGCTTCCCTGTGTGCCCACCCTGCCCATGGGGCAGCCGTGCCCAGAGCTGGCCAGGGAGAGCTCTGTGTTCTCCCTGCCCACATGCCCAGCTCCCTGTGGAGCTGGCAGATCCCTCTGCCCTCCTGCTGGCAGCACAGCACCCCTGGGACGGGCACTGCCCTCTGCCCCACCTGAGGGAGCAGCAGCACCGTGCAAATGGATGGAAAACAAACAGGAAATGCAGGGGTGGGGAGGCTGGCATGATTCAGACGTGAATCACTGGTGTAGTAGAGCTGACCTGGGAAGGAGGACAGGGATGATGCTGGCAAATCCATTCCAGGAGAACTCTGCTGAGTGGCCTCCTTGGCAGCCCACGTGCTGTGGAAGTGTCACTTGCAGGGGCCATACAGGGACCTCGCTGGGATCTCAAAATAGCAAATTATTTACCACAGAAATAACTTTTTTTGGGTGAAATGTTTGCTGTGAATCTCTTGAGGCCACAAATTTGACCCTGTGCACGGTGGGGGGTGGACAGCAAAGTGATTTTATATTATTTCAAAATATATGGAATAACCATGTAGGTGTTGAGGCAGGTAGAAAATGTGTCTGCAGAGAGAGGACAGATGGAGAGTGGGTGTTGCTGTGGTGCCAACCCCCTCAGCATTGCCCAGGGCTGCTGCAGGGTGGGCTCCTGCCCAAGGGAGCCAAGGGAATGAGGGCAGGTGAGCTCTGGGACACTGATTTGGGAAATGCAGGTGACACTGGCCTCATGGAGAGCTGGCCCTTCCTCCCAGCTTGATGGAGTCAGTGCAACCTGCCCCTGTGCACCACCCACTTTTGGGAATGCTGTCACTTCCCAGTATCTGCTGCCCTTGGCCCTGACTGCTGGAAACTGCAGTGATTGATTCAGAAGTTGCCCACAATGCAGAGAGAAAGCAGGGAGATGTCTTGATGGCCAATTCTCCTCACTGTCCAAGACATAATGGATTTTCTGTGGGACTTCACCTTGCATCTGCCAGATCTTGAAGAGAATTTAAGTGGCTGAAGGTTCTTCTCTTGCTAAATCTCAGCTCTGTGCTGGGACTCTGACAGGTTCCCTTTAACCTCCACTTTGAGGAGCTGTCAAATCTGCATTTCTCCAAACCCATTTATCAGCCTGTCCCAGGGGAAGGGGCTTGTGTTCCTCTGGATGTCCTTTCTCCCTGGCTTTGCAGGCAGCTCTGCACCTCCCAGATTTTCTTATATGCAGAAATAGGAAGGGCCCTTCCCTGGAAGTGATCCCAAAGGCAGAATGAGTGCTGCAAGTCTGGAATTCAGGGATAGACCAGAGAAACTCCTGAGGCACTTTCCAAAAACTTCAGTGTTGGGAAAGATGAAAGTTTGACAAAAAAGTCTCACAGATATGTGTGTTTAGCAGAAAGAGTTTTAAATGTAGAGTCTAATGAAGGAATAGAGATGGAAGCAAGTTTTGATATAGAAGAAAAGAATTGTGAGCCAGTCTCACTGGATAACCAAGGAGGCCAAGGATGTGTTAGTTAGAAGGGGTTTTATGGCTTAGAGCAAAGGATAAACCTACCTCAAACAAGAAGATGTTTTTACCAAGCAGAAAAATAGCACAGGCAAACAAGGCAGCAAATGTTGCAAGTAGAAAAAAGGTTTCATAATTTTCTACTGCAAGAAAGCTGAAAAACTTCTCACTTAATCTTCTGGCTTAAACTGTAATCCACTAACTTTTAGTGATTGGAGAACAGTAACATGAATATGATAATTACAGTAGTTATGATAGGCTAGAGATAAAAGTTAAGGTATAGATTGGTTCTACTGTATGAAGATGCTCAGTAAAGCAAAGTATAGAATGCACTGTAACAAAAAGAAAAAAAAGGCCTTATAAAAAGCATTGTAACCTAAACTCAGGGTCTGCAGGCCTGCCTGCAGCTGGAGCTGACAGCTGTAGGCACAGCTCTGTCACCCATGACCCTGGATGTAATAAATTGCATTTTGGAGAGCTGGAGTCCCACGTCCCTCGTTCAGGCTCTTACTGCATTTTGCCTTTTTCCCCTCCCTTTTCCAGGTTTCTATGGGAGACCCTGGTCAATGGATCAGAGGAAACTTCTCTTTCAATGGCAAGTACCCTGAATTTTCCTCTCTGAAGGTGGGGGTGGCAGCCAAGGGACCTCATTATTGCAGTGTCCCCCTGTCCCGGCGCTCTCGGACGGACAGACGGACAAGGGGCCAGCAGGTGGTGCTGGGGCTCCGCACATCCCTGCATGGGACATGATGCAGATGAGAAGACCAGAAATAGACAAAACACAGGCTAGAGTCGCATTTCTCCAGGATTAAAAGACAGGTCCTTCGTGGGAATGATGAATTATTCTGCCATCTGATGATTAGGATTAGCAATTAGGACTCAGAGCTTGTCTGTACTAATGAAAGGACAAACAAACTGTGGGGCTGCAGGTAGATAAACCCAGATACTGGTATTTGAACAAAAAATATCAGTAAAAAGCAATAGGAGTAACCATAAATTCCATAGGAATTCCACTAATTGACACAGACTGTTGCTCACCCAAGGCCGTGCTAAATTTCTGGATTTGGAGAAAAAGAACAGAGACACAAAGAAAAAAAATGGGAGGGGGGAATGCCTGGTAGATAAACCCAGAAATTGATAATTGAAAAAGCAATAGGAGTAACCATCAATTCCATAGAAATTTCATTAATTGACACAGACTCACCCAAGGCTGTGCTAAATTCTGGACTTGGAGAAAAAGAACAGAGACACAAAGAAAAAGAAGGAAGGGGAGGAATGCCTGCAGGTAGATAAACCCAGATACTGATATTTGAAAAAAAAAATCAGTAAAAAGCAATAGGAGTAACTAAAATTCCATAGGAATTCTACTAATTGACACAGACTGTTGCTCAACCAAGGCCGTGCTAAATTCCTGGATTTGGTGAAAAAGAGCAGAGACAAAGATAAAGAGGAGAGGGGGGAATGCACATTGGAAGCAGGGGGTCTGTATTAGGTGATACAGGAACTCTGCACCTCTCAAGCACCTCAACTAATAGGGAAAGAGAGAGGGAAATATGGCTGGGAAATGAATAAAAAGGAGGTGACAGTGTGGGCAGTGACAATGTAATTAAGGAGCAGAGGACAGAATTCTGCGTGGACAAAATTCTCAGAATTCACAGTGACCAGGCTGGAAGAGACCTCCAAGAGCATCCAATCCAACCCAGCCCCAACACCTCAGCTAAACCCTGGCACATCCAGGCTTTGTTAAACACACCCAGGGATGGGGACTCCACCACCAACCAGGCAGAACATTCCAGAACTTTGTCACCCTTTGTGTGAAAAACTTTTCCCTGATATCCAACCTGTATTTCCCTTGGTGCAGCTCGAGGCTGTGTGCTCTGGTTGTGTCAGTGCTGCTGCAGACAGAGCCCAGCCCAGCTGAGCACAGGCACCTTTCAGGAGCTGTGCAGAGTGATGGGGGCAGCCCTGAGTCTCCTTTTCTCCAGGCTGGGCACCCCCAGCTCCCTGAGATAGAGAAAATGGAAGGAAAACAAGCTGGGATGTTCTAAATACTTCAGGAATGAAAAGTTTTTGCCTGGTGCTGCAGTGGCATGTGGCACATGAGGGTGACATGTCCATTGGTATCTTATCTAGAAAGAAACAAAATAAGGAACTTTTATAATGAGATACCTGCAGTGCTTTCTACTCTGTTCACTGTGGGAAAATGTAAAACATTATTTGCTGAGGAGGACAAATAAAACCAAATTAATATATCAGATGGCTTCCATGCAGAAGTGCCAAAAGAGGGAGGGGTCTGCCCTCACAGGGGGCACATCCTGCTGGTGTCTGACACCAACCTTACAGTCTCAGGACTTTTGCTGCTCAGAGTGACCACAAGATGAGTTAGAAAGTCTCTTTTCCCAGCCTGGTGGTCGAAGAAGGAGTCAGAACTCTTCATTTCTTGGTCTCAAGGTTGTTTATTGTAACTTATCTATAAAATTCTTTCTCTTGACCTGCCGAGGTCCGCTCAGCAGGTCAGACAGAGGCACTCTGCCTGCCCCCAGGGAAGTGTTGTACTAAAAACTACATGTTTTTAGTTTACAAATGTGTTTTTAGTTTATGTGGTTTTAGTTTACAATATTTACAATTACTTCCCAATACCTATCACCTATGTTAGACAGTGAGCTTCTACTCTAAACCAATCCAAAAGTGCCACCATCACAGCAGAAGATGGAGGCCAAGAAGAAGAAGGAGAAAGGCTGGACACGCCCAGATTCCTCCATCTTGCCTCTTGAACCCCATTCTAAAAACCACAAAAATCTATTTTTCACCCCATGATAAATTCACTATCATTCTACTTCAACTTTATTGGCTTGTAATTGTAATTCTTCATATAACATTGGTAACTGTTTTTTCTAAGGGCTAAATCAAAGGCACAGGGGTCCTGGGCTCTGTGCCAAGGTCTCTGAGCCCCCTGGGCAGGGGCTGGAGCCCTCCAGGGCAGCCAGAGGAATTTCCTGGGTTCCAACATCAGAGCTCAGCACTGGAGCACTGGCTGAGCTCTCTGTCTCCCTGTGGCTGTGCAAAGAGCCCGTGGGGAGCCTGGCTGACTCCTTTCTCTCCCTGCCCAGGCTGCAGCAGCGGGGGCTGAACTGCTACATGTACGCACCCAAGGATGAGCTGAAGCACCGGCTGCTCTGGAGAGAGCCCTACACAGAGCATGAGGCAGGTACCGGCTCTGCTGGGCCCCTCAGGGGAAAGCATGGGCTGTGGCACAGCTGTTTCCATCCTGCCAGGACCTTGCCCATGCCAGGCAGGCCCCCAGACCTTGCCAAGGGCAAGAAGATTCCCAGAGTGTGCCCATCATGGGGAATTGCCTAAGGGAGCAGCCAGCCTCCCATGTGGGTCTCAGGCAATGTGCTTGAGCACAGCCAGGCCCACAGAGCCTTGCCAAAAGTCCTCTGTGTCATAAGAGAGTGGGAATGGTCCTCCTGGAGCCTCTCCCCTCCCAGGGACCTCAGCTCCTTCCTTTCACAATCCTGGGGTTCACTCTGCCCCCACCCCTGCCCCTTCCATCCCTTGTCCTGCTCAGTCCTTTTTCTCTTTCCATCCCTTATTTCCCTCCATCCCTTGTCCTATTCCATCCCTTGCTCCTGCTCCATCCTTTGTCCCCCTCCATCCCTTATTCCCTTCCATCCCTTTTCCCCCTCCATTCCTTATTCCCCTGCATTTCTTGTCCTATTCCATCCCTTATTCCCCTTCATCCTTTGTCCCTCTCCACCCCTTATTCTCCTCCATTCCTTGTTCAATTTCATCCCTTGGTTCTGCTCCATCCTTTGTCTCGCTCCATCCCCTGTCCCCCTTCATCCCTTTCCTACTTGATCCCTTTTCTCCCTCTGCCCCTTGTCCTCCTCCACCCCTTATTCCCCTCCATTCCTTGTTCAATTTCATCCCTTGGTCCTGCTCCATCCTTTTTCCCTTCCATCCCTTTTCCCCCTCCATCCCTTCTCCCCTTCCATCCTTTGTCCCCCTCCATCCCTTATTCTCCTTCATCCTTTGTCCTCATCCGTCGTTTATTCCCCTTCATCCCTTATGCCCCTCCATCCCTTGTTCCATTCCATCCCTTGGTCCTGCTCCATCCTTTTTCCCCTTCCATCCCTTTTCCCTCTCCACCTTATCCCCCTCCATCCCTTGTCCTATTCCACCCCTTATTCCCCTTCATCCCTTGTCCCATTCCATCCTTCATTCCCCTCCATCCCTTGTCCTCCTCCACCCCTTATTCCCCTCCATCTCTTGTTCCATTACATTCCTCGGTCCTGCTCCATCATTCTTTCCCCTCCACCCCTTATCCCCCTCCATCCTTTGTCCATCCCTTTTCTCTCTCCATTCCTTGTCCCCCTCCACCCCTTGTCCTGCTCTATCCTTCATCCCCTTCCATCCTTATTCCCCTCCATCTCTTACTCTCCTCCATCCTTTTCCCCCCTCCATCCCTCATCCCCCCACCCCATTCCTGTCCCCTGTCCCTCCCAGCTCTCACAGTTCCCCTGTGCTCTGTCCCCAGCCCGCATGCAGTCTCTCATCGGGGCTGCCCAGGAACGGGGCGTGGAGTTTATTTTCGCCATTTCTGCCGGCCAGGACATGGTGTTTTCCAGCGCTGGGGATCGCCTCCTGCTGCAGCAAAAACTCAGGCAGGTACCGTGGGCCATTCCTTCATCCCACTGCTCCCAGGCCAGGGGCACACGTGCTATGTGTGCCCCCTGTGCCCACCCACCCATGCCCATGTGTGCCCATGTGTGACGGTGTTCACAGGGGTCTTAGGATGAGGGAAGAGAAGAGGATCTGACTCCATGTTTCAGAAGGCTGATTTATTATTTTATGATATATATTACATTAAAACTATACTAAAAGAATAGAAGAAAGGATTTCATCAGAAGGCTGGCTAAGAATAGAACAGGAAAGAATGATAAAGGCTTCTGTCTCAGACTCTTTGTCCAAGACAGCTGACTGTGATTGGCCATTAATTAGAAACAACCAACATGGGCCAATCACAGATGCACCTGTTGCATTCCACAGCAGCAGATAACCATTGTTTACATTTTGTTCCTGAGGCCTCTCAGCTTCTCAGGAGGAAAAATCCTAAGGAAAGGGTTTTTCATAAAAGATGTCTGTGACACCCCCTGCACCCACTCAGACATGTTTATGGGTCCCCATGTCTGCCCCCTGTGCCCACCCCATAGGCTGCTATGGGGGTGTGAACCCTTCCTGCTGCTCTGGGCTGCCCAGTGGCCAGTGTGCTGTCCCTGTCACTGTGACAGAGAGCTAAGGGCTCCATGGGTGCAGGAGAAGGAGCAGCCAAGCCCCAGAAGCTGCTGGGCAGCGCTGAGGGTGGCACAGAGCCCTGGCTCCCCAGGGAGGGCACAGAGCTGCTGGCATGGTGGGGTGGCTCCATGTGCAGCTGCCACTCCCTTGGCAGGAGCTGCCCGGTGCTGTGCCATACCCAGATGCCCCTGTGGAGCCCCCTGAGGGTCTCTGCTGCCCGGGGGTCCCAGCAGCCCCTGTCTGTGCCCACAGGTGGCTGCCCTGGGGTGCCGCTCCTTCGCGCTGCTCTTCGACGACATCGACCCCTGCATGTGCCAGGCTGACAGAGATGTCTTCCCCTCCCTGGCACAGGCTCAGGCCTCTGTGGCCAACCAGGTGTACCAGGAACTGGGCCAGCCCTCGGTCTTCCTCTTCTGCCCTACAGGTACTGCCTGCAGCCCCAGTGCCCAAAGTGGGGAGCCCCCTCACACTGGGGTGCCCTTGGGCTGCACCCCTGACCCTGCTGAGAGCTGAGTGCCCGGGCAGCCCCGCAGCTCTGCTGGCTCCTCCCTCCCAGAGGCCTGGCCACTAGGACGAGGGACTACCCTGATCCAGACCTTCCAGCTCCTCACCCTCCTAGTGGAGCTCTGACCACCTCAGGACTAGGCTAGGGCTGGCCCATGATCCTGGCAGCTCCCACAGCTCTGCCTGGGCTCCTCACCCTTCCATGGCAGTTCTGGCCACGTCAGGACTAGCCCATGTTCCTGGCAGTCCCTCCCAGCCTCCTCACCCTCCCAGGGGAGCTCTGGCCACCTCAGGACAGACTACGACTAGTCCATGATCCCAGCAGCCCTTCCCAACCTCCTCACCCTCCTAGTGGAGCTCTGACCACCTCAGGGCTAGACTAGGACTAGCCCATGATCCTGGTAGCCCATCCCAGCTTCCTCATCCTCCCAAGGGAGCTCTGCCCATCTCAGGACTAGGCTAGGGCTGGCCCATGATCCTGGCAGCTCTGACAGCTCTCCGTTGGCTCCTCACCCTCCCAGGGGAGCTCTGAGGTGTCAGGACTAGCCCATGTTCCTAGCAGTCCCTCCCAGGGGAGCTCTGGCCACCTCAGGACTAGACTAGGACTAGTCCATGATCCCAGCAGCCCATCCCAGCCTCCTCACCCTCCTAATGGAGCTCTGACCATCTCAGGACTAGCCCATGATCCTGGCAGTCCCTCCCAGCCTCCTCACCCTCCCAGGGCAGCTCTGGCCATCCCAGGGCTAGACTAGGACTAGTCCATGATCCCAGCAGCCCTTCCCAACCTCCTCACCCTCCTAGTGGAGCTCTGACCATCTCAGGACTAGCCCATGATCCTGGCAGCCCCCACAGCTCTCCCTGGGCTCCTCACCCTCCCAGGGGAGCTCTGAGGTGTCAGGACTAGTCCAGGATCCTGGCAGTCCCTCCCCTCCTGTTCCCCAGCCCCCAGGGGATGCTCTGTGCTCTCTCCCCAGAGTATTGCAGCTCACTGTGCTCTCCCAGCCCCAGCCAGTCCTGCTACCTGCAGACCATTGGGCAGGAGCTGCTCCCAGGGATCGCTGTCATCTGGACAGGTGAGCATGGACCAGCTCTGGGGGTGTGGTTATAAAACAATATAATAGTAATATATCGTATTATTAGTAATATAATATATAATATATAATATATAATTTTAAATTAATATAATAATATAATTACTATAATAATAATTAACAATTATTACAGATAATAATTATAATAAATAAATAGTAATTATATAAATGTAATATATAAGAATATAATTTTTCTATATTGTATATATTTAAATAAATACATTTTATATATACATATATTAATATTACATATATATTAAATATATTAATATATTTATATACATATTTAAATCTATATTATATATTTATAAATATAAAATATAAATATAACATAATATATATTGTATGAATATAATTATAAATAAATCATTATTAATATAATGATAGTTATAATATAATAATTATAATATTATTAGTAGTACTATATAATACTATATATTACTTTATTATAATATATTATTAGACTAAGTTACATTACATCTAAACTGAATCTGCCAAGCACTCAAGTGCCCGGAATCTCAGCCTTCAGTCCTAACACACACACACCTGGCCCTGACAGGCCAAGGAAACAAAACCCGATCACTTTGGGTAAATAATCTTTATATTTCATTCTACTTTTGCACCAACACAGGCGCAGCAAATAAGAATTGTTTTTTCTTTCTCTGAGGTTCAGAGAATGTGAATTTTAGAAATATTCTTGGGAAGAATTGTGCCTTGCTTTTCTCTGTGAGGAGAAATGTGGCTCCATGTGGCCACAGGCTGTCCTGGGAGAGCCACCAGCAGTGACAGTGACCCCGCTGTGGTGCCTTTCACTGGGGTGTGCAGGGCTTTGGGCTGGGGCTCTGCTCTCCTCACCGTGGTGACCACAACCTCATCTCCGTGTCCTTGTCCCTGCCTGTGTCTGTGCTGGAGCCCAGGCCCCAAGGTGGTGTCCCAGGAGCTGTCAGCAGAGCTGCTGGAGGAGGTGGAGGCCGTCCTGAGGCGCCCTCCCGTCATCTGGGACAACCTCTACGCCAACGACTACGACTGCAGACGAGTCTTCCTGGGCCCCTACATGGGCCGAGCTCCTGGCCTCATGGCCAGGCTCCAAGGGCTGCTCCTCAACCCCAACTGTGAGCTCCAGGCCAACTTCATCCCCATCCACACGCTGGGCACCTGGTTTGGGAGCGAGCTGGGGAGCTGTGCCCGCCCTGAGCACACAGGTACCTGGCACCGTGCCTAAGGCAGCTCTGTGCCTGCCCAGCCCTGCAGGGCTGCCCAGGCTGATGAGCTGCAGTTCCTCAGGAATGGAGGGAGCCCTGGGGGACAGCCAAGGAGCTCAGGATGGAAGCTACAGCCCGCAGGAAGCCTTGGAGCTGGCTCTGCATGACTGGGTGGCTGAGATAAACCAGCAGGCCTTGGAGCCAGGTAAATGGATTTGCATGAGCAGCAGCATCCCTCCATCCCTGGAGTGTCGGAGTGGGGGTTAGGAACTCCACCCTGCCCATCTGGAGGGTCTGGGACTGGTGTGGCAGCAGGGCCATGCAGGCCATGGTGAGCAGCTGTCCTGTGCTGGCCCATGGGTGCTCCTGCCATGGCCACAGCCTGCAGAGGGTTTCCCTGGCTGGCACAAGAGGAGCCTGGGCCAGCTCTGGAGGAGGAGGTCAGCCAGGGGTGAGCTTGGTGTTTTGCAATGTTTGCCTCTGCAAAGCCACAGCCTCAGCCCAGCCCAAGGTCCTGGCACTGTCTTGCCCCATTTCCATGCAGGTGCCAAAGGAGCTTCCCTCTTGTTCCTTTCTGGCAGGAGGAAGGACCCCAGGACAGCCCAGTGTCAGCCTCAAGGGAGAACCAAAGCTGCAGCCTGGCACAGCAGGAGGACAGGAGGGCACCCCTGAGCCTCAGCCCCACAGCTCTGCTCCTGGTGGGGCAGACAAGCACAGCCCTGAGCCCTGCGGAGAGGCACCAGAGGAGGGGTGCAGGGAGGTGACCTCAGCCAGGACACCCCCTGGCCACCAGCAGAGCCCTACTGGGGACCAGCTCACCACCACAGGGAGCTGTGAGCCCCCCTCTGCTGTGCCCAGCATGGATGGGAATGCCCAGTCTGCAGGAACCACAGAGGCCACCAAGACCCTCCCCAGCCCTACCACGAGCTCCAGCAGTGGGGCCAACACCAGTCAGAACATCTCCCTGCCCACCAGGCATGCCAGGACAGGGGATGGCAGCCCTGTCCACTCTCCCAGCAGCACCCAGCCTAAGGCCATCAGGACTGATGTGCCCCAGACACCCCCAGGACCTGGGGATGGTGCCAGCCCTGGTGCCACAGCCCCACTGGCTGATGAGGTTGGTGCTGGGCCTGGTCCCATGGCACCAGTGACCCCAAAGGAGGCTGAATCTGGCCCCATGAGCCCCAAAGATGCCAGAACCAGCCCCACAGCAAAGATGACCCCAGAGGAGCCCAAGACCAGCCCCATGGCATCAGTGACCCCAAAAGAGGCTGAGTCTGGCCCCATGACTCCCAAGGAGGTCAGGACCAGCCCCACATCCCAGGTGGCCCCAGAGGAGGCTGAATCTGGTCCCATGACCCTTAATGAGGCCAGGACAAACTCCACATCACAGGTAACCCCAAAGAAGGCTGAATCTGGCCCCACAACCCCCAAGGAGGCTGGGTCTGGCCCCACATCCCAGGTGACCTTCAAGGAGGCTGTGTCTGGCCCCATGGCCCTCAAGGAGGCCAGGACCAGCCCCACACCCCAGGTCACCCCAGAGAAGGCCAGGACCAGCCCCACACCCCAGGTCACCCCAGAGGAAGCCAGGACAAGCCCCACCTCACAGGTGACCCCAGAAGAGGCTGGATCTGGCCCCATGACCCTCAAGGAGGCCAGAACCATCCCCACATCCCAGGTGACCCCAGAGGAGCCCAGGACCACCCTCACAGCACCAATGACCCCAGAAGAGGCCAAGCCTGACCCTATGGCACCAATGACCCCAAAGGAGGCCAGACCCCACCCTACAGCACCAATGACCCCAAAGGAGGCCAGACCCCACCCCACAGCACCCCTGACCCCGGAGGAGGCCGTGCCCAGCCCCACATCACCCCTGACCCTGGAGGAGGTGCGGATGCTGGTGGAGCTCTTCTACCTGCCCTACCAGCATGGGGCTCTGGCACAGCAGCTCCTGGAGCACTTTCGGTGGCTGCGAGCCAACAGCCTCAGCGTGGGGGTCCCGGACACAGCTCCTGATGCCTGTGGGGTAAGGCTGCTCTGGAAGGTGGCTGTCATGGCTGGGGTGTTGTGTTGGTTTGGAAAGCCAGGAGTCTGCTAAGGAAGGCAGGAGCTTCCCCTGAAATGGAGAATGCAAACCCTCCCCACCCCTCTGAATTAATATAAATTTTAAATTAAGGGATGCTCAGGCAAAAAATATGGGAGCAGGAAAGAACAGTTCTTTAATAGGGAAGAAAAAAAAAAGATAAAATAATGCAGTACACTAGAACAACATTGACAATGTCAGAACCCAACCTGACACCCTGTGGGTCAGGGTGTTGGTGGCAGTTCCATTGGAATTGTGGCTGCAGCCCTCCTGCAGTGTCAGGGGTGGTTCTGTTGGAGCAAGGGGGTCCTGTAGAGAAGGATGTATTGTTCCTCTGAAGATCCACTGGAAGAGACAGCTGCTGTTCCTCTGGGGAATCCCGTGGAGAATCCGTGCTGGTGTCTCAAAAACCTCTGGATTATATCCGGGTAGCAATGCTTGGCTCCTCCCAATGGGCGGAGCATCTCCAAATGGGATGCTGCAGTTCTTATCAGCCATGCAGTGACATTCAATAGCTGTTATCAGCAGATGTCCCCTCCTGAGGGAGGAGGGATTGTGGTCACTCAAAGAGAGAGATAAGGCAAACTGCCCACTTGACAAAGATAACCTGCCATACAGACACTAATAGAAAACATCTTGCATTGCAGTGTGAAACAGGTGTCCCCCAGGTGTCTGACAGGCTCTGTGCGTCCCCAGGTCACGCAGTGGCGGGGCCGGGCTCGCTCCTTCCAGCGGCTCTGCGCCCGGACGTGCCGCCTGCACAGCCGCCTGGTCAGCACGGCCGGCAGGGCACTGCTCTACGACCTGCACCCCTACCTGTGGGACATCCGGAACCTGCTGCTGGCTGCCAGCGCCTTCGTCCTCTGGCTGGGTACGTGCCTGATGCCAGCCCCTGCCATTCCTGACAGCCCCTGCCAGCCCCATCACACCTATCCAAACCCAGCTGTGTCAGAGTATATTTGTAGGCAACCCCCAACAAGTGATGAGGAGGACTCCACCTTATCAGAAGGCTAATTAATTACTTTATTATACTATATTATTTTATAGTATATTACATTACATCTAAACTGAATCTGCCCAGCATCTCATGACTGTCACCCAAAAAAGCTTCATACCTTCTTGGTGTTTCTCATGGCTAGCTCCTCAGAGCACTGACTGTTTCTTCTTCACAAAATCACGAACTGACTCCAGTGCCCCTCTCAACCAGCCACTCCACTCTTTTATAGCACTTTTCTTGTCATGGGTTACAGCTGTAGCCTTTTAAAGTCCTAATCTTTGATAATTGGCCAAGCTGCAACCCCTTAGGAGTGAGATTACTTTCTACACTATCTTTATTTTCTTATATTCTATCCCCCTACACATGGCTGATGCCAGCCCTGCTATCCCCATCGCACCTATCCAAACCTGGCCCTGTCAGAGTAGAGTATTTGCAGGCAAACCCCAGTGAGGGGAGAGGAATGATGCATCTGACTCCATCTTAGCAGAAGGCTAAATAATTACTTTATTATACTATATTATTCTATATTGTATTATATTGCATCTAAACTGAATCTGCCCAGCACTCAACCCTGCACAGAATCTCGCGACTGTCACACAACAGTCCCAACACACACACACACCTGGCTGTGATAGGCCAAGGAAACAAAACACCATCACTCTGGGTAAACAATCTCCATATTGCGTTCTACTTTGGCACAAACACAGGCACAGCAAATGAGATAAGAATATTCTTGGGAAGAAGTGTGCCTTGCTTTTCTCTGTGAGGAGAAATGTGGGGCTCCATCAGGGCGCCAGTACCCTGAAGCACTGGGGCACACCTGGTGCTTGCTCTCTTGCCCAAGAAGGAGGTGAAGGTGTCTGGGACCCAGCACAGAGATCTGGGGTTCTGGTAGTGCCAGGGTCCCCACTGGAGCTCACCTCCCCTTATATTGATATTTGATATTTTCTGCTGCTGACCCTTGTCCTGTGCTCACCTCCTTTGCAGATGGTCACCTCCTGTGCGACCCTGACCCCAAGGGCACCTGGGGGAGCTGCTTTGGCTGTAAGTATGGGCACTGCCCTGGCTCACCCACCTGCCAGGGGGTCTGGCTGCTGCCCCCCATCACCCCCAGCCCCACTCACCATCTGTGGCATTCACATTCTCTGAACAGAGAGAGATATGAAGAGAAAACAATTCTTAGCTCTACTTGCTGCTCCTGCTGTTTTTGCACATGTGGAATGTGTTAGGGAGATTATTTACCTGAAGGGATTTGGTAATTGGATTCTGCTAAGAATTATTTTCTCTTCATCTCTCTGTGCTTCTCCAGGAAAGGACCTGTGAGAGAGAATTATCTCCCTCTCTGTTCAGAGAATGTGAATGCCACAGCCATCAGGCTGCCCTTCCCCACACTCTGCCTGCAGGAATGGCCCTGGGAATGCTGCCAGGGAGGGAGCAGATCTTCACCATATCCCACAGCTATTTCTAGGATATGGTTCCTCAGCCCTTTTATCCCAAAGATTCCTTAGCTTGTGTGGAAAAAGGGTTCTGGAAGCAGCAATGCCCTGGGTGAGAGGTGGGGCTGTTTTCTGAATGCCTGTGCATCACTTTGCACAGTTTTCCTCTGGTTTGGGGCTCCCTGGTTGCTCTGGGGGCCTTGTGACCTCTTACAAAGCAAGAACTGTCACCAGGTGATGACCTGAGCAGGTCCCCAAGTTCAGTGTGAGAGGGAGCCATGCCTTGAGCCCCTTGCTTAGGGAAGCAGCATGCAGGGCACATTCTCACCACCCTGGGCTGCACAGCTGGGGAGCAGCTCCTTGGAGATCAGCAGAGGCTGATCTCCCCCTGCCCAGCAGCTTTTTGCTCACCTCAGGTGTGTCTGTGTCCTGCTGCTTCCAGGGTGCCAGAGCATCAGCGCCCCGATGCTGCTGGGGAGGGACGCCGAGCCCTGGGCGCGCCGTGGGGGCCTCTTTGGAGAGCTGCAGGTGAGAGTGGGGCCCTCTTTGGGAGCTGCAGGTGAGAGTGGGGCCCTCCCTCCCACTCTCTGGGGCTGAGGAGCCTTTGGGAAGTCACCATCCCAACCCTGCTGCTGAGCTGCTGCAAACAGAGCTGCCTCTGCACCTCAGCTGTGGTTCCTGGGGTTTCAGGAGTCTCAGAGCCGTTCTCCTGCTGCATCCAGGATGAGGTTTGGAGCCAGGATGAACTGATGGGCTGTATCTTTTCCAGGCATTGCTGCCCGTGGGGAACAGCTGTGACCTCTTCTACCATCCACCCCCGCTGTTCCCGTCCAGCCAGCTGTACCTGCTGCGCCCGCTGCTGCCCCTGGACAAGGTGGGAGCTGTGGCATGGAGGGGGCTCCTGCCAGAGCCTTTGTGTGGTTTGTTCTGCCCATAAAATGATGAGTTACAGGCTCATCTGCTGCTGAGCTCCCAGTGTGGGGTGGGTCCCTCTGTCCAGCTTTGCTCAGAGCCAGCTGGTCCAGGGCACATTTTGGGGCAGATTTTGGGGCTGTTGTCAGCAGCATGTCAGACACTGGCTTGGAGAATGTGCTGTGGCCTCAGCAAACCCACCTCTCTGTGACAGGGGCCTGGGCAGAGCAGGAGAGGGAGCCCCCTCAGCCATGGATAAACCAGCACAGGGCAGGGTTGCCAGGTTGTGGATGATCTCCAGAGCAGCCCCAGTGCTGATCTCCAGCACTGGCTGTGAGCAGATGCCAGGAAAAATCCAGAACAGGACAAGTGTGGATGGCAACTTCCTGCAGCCTTCCCCAGTCTGCAGCTCTGGGCACTGCCAGAGCATGTGGGGATCCATCTCCAAATCCCTTCTTCAAACACCCATCCAGGTTAGGGGGTGATTCCCTGCTGGAGAGCAGCAGTTTATGTCAGCTGTGACCTGCTTGGTGCCAGCTCTTGATGGGACAGGGAGGCAAAGGGAGAATCTGGATATGGAGGGACAAAACATTAAAAGTTTTCCCATGTACCTGCAGTGAGCACCCCTGTCCCTCACCCTGCTCCTGTCCAGCTCAAGGAAAGGCTAGCACCACAAATCCAGCCAGCACAGACACGAGTGCAGCTCGTTTGCTCAGGCTGAACCTTGACAACAACAATGATGAGAGGAAGAACCAGCTGAGCCCATCAGCCCGTGGCAGGAACAGGCACAGCAGGACATGGCCCTGCCTCTGTTTTTGGGTGATCAGGGCAGCCTCCCCTTTCAGGAGCAAGGCTTTTATCAGAATGTTTGCAGCAGCAAACTCAACTGTGACCAGGACATTTGGGGATGTCCTGCTGTGCTCAGGCTCTCTGGAGCCCTGAGTTTCAGGGTTGTTTTTGGTGCTCCAGCAGCTGCTCTCAGGATTGCCTGACCGGAATGGCAATTTCTGGTTTGAAGGCTGCCTGTGCTGTGGCCACGAGCCCAAGGCCAGCAGAAGGTGGTGGTGGCACTGTGGCATGGCAGGTACAGCCAGGGCTGACATGGATCTGGCTCTTCCAGGGAGAGCTTTACCGCATGTGCCGCGAGAGCCTGGACTGTGATCCCAAAGTGGCAGAGATCCTCGTGGCCCACCCGGATCTCCTCGGTGACAGGTGAGATGTAGCCCCTCTGAGGCTCCCTCCTGGACATGCTGCGGGGCTGGGGAGTGAGGAGATGCCCTCTCTTGGTGTCCCTGTGGGGACCAACACTGCCCCATGGCTGGCAATGGCCTCACTGGGAGGGACAGGGAGGGACATCCCTGTCATGGCAGCCACCACTGTGGATGTCCTGGATGCTGGAGGCTGCAATGGCTCCCCTTGGTGAGGGGTCTCAGAGGGGTGGTCAGTGGGTTCTAGGTGTGCTGTCCAGCTGGGGAATGAAGAGGAAGGCTGCTCTGAGGTGTTGGAGGCTGCAATGGCTCCCCTTGGCTGAGGGGTCTCAGAGGGGTGGTCAGTGGGTACTGGGTGTGGTGTCCAGCTGGGAAATAAAGAGGAAGGCTGCTCTGGAGGTTTCCCAGGTGCTCCAGGCTCAGCTCAGCCATGCTCCCCCTCTCCCTGGCAGGCTCCTGGGCAGTTTCCTCAGCCTGAGCCCGGAGTACACCTTTGTGCTGGAGGATGAGGATGGCCCCTGTGGCTACGCAGCCGGAGCACTCCACGCCGAAGGCTTCCTGCAGCAGCGAGACAGCAGCTGGCTGCCAGCCATCAGGCACAAGTACCCCCCAGAGCTGGGCACAGGGGGGGCAGCTCTGGGACAGGTGAGGGGACACCTGGAGCGAGGGTAGGAGAAGTGGAGGGGGTTCCCTCATTGTGCTTGTCTCCCGCAGGATGCCCTGGAGGAAGCAGTGCTCTTCTTCCACACAGAGCCCCTGGCAGTGCCCCAGCCCGTGCTGAGGCGTTTCCCCTCCCTGGTACAGCTGGGCACGGCCCCCCGTGTGCTGGATGTGGGGGCCAGTCGCAGCCTGGCCCTCTGCCTGCTGAGTGCACTCAGGGCCAATGGTGAGCATGACCTCTGAGTGCTGCCCTTCATCCGAGCGCTGGGAGCTGTCCCCTGCCAGTGCTCCCAGGCACTGTCCCCTCCCCTTGCACTGGGGACATGCGGGGCTGTGTCTCAGGGCATCACTCTGTGACAAAGGGGCAGGGGATAGACTGATTCCCTGTCACTGTGTCCCCAGCCCCAGTGCCCTGACTCTCACCTCCCTTCCAGGCTCACGGGGAGTGTTCTGCCAGGTCAGTGACTCCGACAGGCAGCAGCTGAGCTTCTACAGCAAGCTGGGCTTTGTGGCCCTGCCGGTGGCCTGGGGCAGCTCTCCCGGCTCTCAGCTCCTGGGACGACTCCTCTGATGACAGGGCACAGGGAGGCAGTGCCCCAGGCCAGGCTGAGCCCCCCATCCCACACAGCATCGGCCTGGGCAAGCGGGAGCAGAGGGGCACCTGGAGCAGGCCAGGTACACATTGGAGGGGGCATGGGGTGAGCAGGATGTCACTGGGGTGTGTGCAGGGCTGTGAGGTGCCTGGGTAGCAGAGAGCTATTTCTGCTGCTCAAGGGATTTGGTCACCTCTGTGCCACCCCAAATGTTTGCTGGGTACCCTGCAACTTTGCTGGGCATCCTCAGGCCTGCAGGAGCTCGTGAGCAGTGTTTGGGTTTGTGGTCCTGGGGCACAGCACGGTGCCTTAGTGCCACAGGAGTGTCCCTGTCATGCAGGCTGGGCTGCCCAGCTCTCTCCATGCCCTGTGGGCCTTAGACTGGGCAGCTGGTGCTGGGGCTGGCTCTCAGCACTGAGGACCTGCTGGTCTGTATGGACTGATCTGGTATGGGGTGTGGTGGGGCAGCCTCTATTTTTGTGCCTGGGGCCTGAGGGAAGCGCTGTCCTTGGCAATAAAGCGTTTGCTGGGCTCTCACCATGGCTCGTTTCTTGGGGGAAGGTGTTGGGGTGCCCGCACATCCCTGTCACACCCTCACATACTCTCACACATTTCGCACTGGCTGTTGCTGTGTCCCCTCAAACAAAGCAGCTCCCCACACATCCCAGCAGCTCCCAGCCTCCAGCTGCTGGCAGTGTGAGCTCACAGCTCCAGCCCTGCAGGGCTTTTCCTGCTTTTTTCGGGGGCTCTGGGGGCCACAGCCTGCCCAGGACAGGCAGGACGACCAAGGAAGGGGATCTGTCCATCCACCCCACTGCAGCCTCTGGAAAAGGCACCCAGGGTCAACCATTCCTGGCTGTTTCCCTCTCTAGCCCAGTGTGAGGAGAGGGCTGGCTGGGGACGGGACGGCCAAAACCCCGGGAGCGGGAGCTCGGCTGGCGGCTCCCCGCGGGCCGGGCAGCTCCGTGCTGGGGGGCCGGGGCCGGGCCTGGAGCCGAGCCCGGCCGGGGCGGGGGCTGGAGCCGGCCCCATGGCGGGGCGGCGGGCCGGGCCCGTCCGGGCCGTGCCGGCGGCGGGGCCGGGGCCGCTCGGAGCGGGCCGGGGCGGCCCCGGACACGGCCACGGCGCGGGGCGGGCCGGGGCGGAGCGCGGCGGCACCGACCGAAATTGCTCGGCACGGCTCGGCACGGCACGGCAGGACACGATACAGCACTGCACGGCTCAGTTCGGTACGGCACTGCAGGACTTGGTACGGCTCGGTTCGGCTCGGCTCGGCACCCCGGAGGTACCGCGCGGGGCCCGGCTGTCCCGGGAGCGGCGGGGGCTGCGCCTTGAGGGGCCGGGGCGCCTTGAGGGTGTCCCGGGTGCGGGGCTGAGGGCGGCGATGCCGTGTCCGTGCCGGGCGGGTTTTGGGGCTGTACCGCGCCCCAAAGCGTGCGGGCTGCGGGCAGAGCAGCGGGTTACACATGGAAATCCTGAGTGTCAGGGTTTCCATGAGGAGCGGACATGCTGTAGCTCATGGAAGGAGAGGATGGATGGAGGGATGTGGGGCGGGAGGCTGGAAGGGATGATTCGTCTCGGCTGGCTTTTCGCCCTCCCTGCCGCTCTCAGGAGCCCGCAGCTGAGCCGGTCCCGTCCCCAGCAGGTCCAGGGTGGCTGGTTCCCTGCTCTAGGGTGTCTGGGACACAAACCCCACTGCCCCCAGCCCCCTGCCCGCCCCTCTGCCCCTGGGGATGGGCGATGTTTGCGCATTCCTCCCGGGGCTTTCCCTCCTGCCGGCAGCCGGTTCCTCCCAGGGCTGCCTCTCCCGAGCCGGGCAGCTCAGAGCAGGGCGGGCAGAGCTCTGCTGAGGACCCTGCTGTGTCCTGGGGGGCTGGGAGGGGGTACGAGCTGTGCTGGGACCTGTCCTGAAATAGGGGGTGACAGCAGGACATGAGGACATCAGGTAGCCCAAAGGAGCTGGACCTGGGTTGTCAGAGAAGTGCAGCCCCAGCCCCGCACGCTGTTTTGTCCCGTTCTGCAGCATGGTCGCTGTCCTTGCCTGGGATGGGGACACACGGTGGGTGGGCAGAGAGGGGCAGTGAGCTCCCAGCCACAGGAGGTTGTGTTTTTCGGAGTGACACCAATCCTGCCAGAGAATCCAGATTCCTATGGTGACCCTGGGCTGCTTCTGTGACCAGTTTGTTGGTACCATGTGCCCTTCCAGACCCCGGAGCTCTGACCTATGCCAGGTCCCCTCCTGAGCAGGGTGGGGGTGTCAGGGCTCCCCTGCTTTGTGCACGTTTGCTCCGGGCTCTCCAGGACTGCCGGGAAGCGGGAAAAGGGGAAAAGCGGGATTGCGAAAGGGCCGTGTGTGTGTGTGTGTGTGTGAGGGGCCCTGGGGACAGCGGGAGGGATGGAGCCCTGAAGGCATGGGACTCACCAGACCTTCTCCTGACCCCGTGCTCTCAGGGATGTCCCGGCATGGGACATCAACAGAGAGTGGCTGTGTCACCCCTTAACCTTCTCAAGGAAGGATAAACAGAGCGAGCTTCCTCTGCCTTGTGCTGGCGGCTTTCCCAGTGCTGCTCTTCTCTGAGTCCTCCCAGTTGTCAGTGCCTGGGATGCTCCATGGCCCCCGTGGGTGTGTCCAAGGCTGCTGCTGGGCGAGCACATCCCTCCATGGCCTGGCCTTTCCCTGCTGCTGAGGTTTGGGATGTCATCCCTGTGTGCAGGGATGCCCTGTGCTGATCAAACCCATGGATCTGCCTCACCAGGAGCTGCCCCTTCCCAGCTCTGCTGGCTGTTCACTGGGGTTTTGGTGGGGCAGTCTGATGTCCTGCTGTGTGCCCAGTGAGTGCTGAAGGACACACATGATTTGGACAGTCCTGGAAGGGGCAGCCCCTGTGCAAGATGCAGGGCAGTGATGGGGACAGTGCCTGGCTGTAAGTCACTGTCAGGGTGACTGTCCTCTGATCCATCACCCACTGGGACAAGCAGAGCCAGTGGGCTGGCATGGGAGCAGTTTGAGCAATTTGAGCTCCTGCTGCCATGTGGGGCTGTCCCCTGCCCTGAGAGGACCCTGGCTGGGTCCTCTCACCCATGCCAGCCTCAGCAGAGCAGGGCTAAGGCTGAGAACTGGAGAGAACCCCTGGATTTTGACTCTGCAGTACTCTCAGACACCCCACCAGCTGTGCTGCAGGCTGGGATGTGGCTCAGGGCCTCGAGCACACCCGGCTGGGACATTCCTGAGGTTTCCTGGGCAGTGGCAAGGACCTGGGCTGCTTCCCAGCTCCCACGCCCAGCCAGCCCGTCCTGCAGGGCCCTTTACCCTCACTGTGGAGTTCTGCTGAGCATCTGTGCCTGGGGCAACACGTCCAGAGTGCCACAAACACATCCAGAGTGCCACAATCCCTGGTCCAAGAGGAGACTGTCCCAGGCTGGAGCTGACAGCAGGGTGGTTGGGATGCTGGGGTTGGCTGTCCATTCAGAGCAAAGCTATTGAGCAAAACGAGCAGCAGGGCAGCAGGAGAGGAGCAAACTCACAGCTTGTGCCTCAGAGGTGGAAAAAGTGCTGTGGACAATGAGAGCCCTGTTAGCCTGGCTGCCCAGGACATGGACACGGGCACGGAGCGTGTTCGGAGAGGGAGGGAGGTGCTGCAGGAACGCGCAGGGAGCCGTGCTGGGCTGCAGGGAGCTCACAGGGCAGGGCTGGGCTGGCCATGGAAAAGGATTTGGAGCCACAGAGCACAGCTGGAATGCCACTGGGAAACTCTGAGGTGAGTGGCAGAGCTGAGGAGCCAGGGCTGAGGAAACACAGTGGGATGAGAGATGCTGGAGCAGGGATTACAGACCCTGAGGTCACGCTGCTGAGGCTCAGAGGGGAATCAGTGATTTGCTGCACAAAGCCCAAGCACTTTTCAGGTGCCATGTTCTGATCCTCTGTGTTTTGTTTCTCAAAGCACAGATTTAAATTTTCCTTGTAGCCAAGGATATAGGCTGCACCACGCTGATTTACGAGGCTGTCCCTATTCCCAGCTCTGATTCTCCCATTTCTGTCTCTGCAGTCTGCACCAGGAAGGTGCTTTTTTCCTCCTCCTGGCACAGTTTTGCTTTGAAAAGCATGTGATCCTCACCAGAAAGCCCCAGAGTGGTGACTTCCCCATGTAACCACATTTTAGTTCCAGCAGGTGACCAGTTTTAATCCACTTAGCAGAAGGTGCACTGGTTTTGTTGAGTGCTAATTATTCATTAAAAGGTGGTGCAAGATGAATCGAATGCCTTCCAGTCTCAGGCTGTTATATCAACACAGTTACTCCAATTACCAGGACCTGTGATCTCATCAAAGGCCATTCCCACTTCCTGACACGGGCTATTTCTGCCAGACCGTGGAGATTGGCATTAATTGTGTCCTTCATGGTTGTACTGACCCCGTTGTGAAAGTGCCGAGTTTCACAGCAGAGCATCCTGCTCGCTCAGGAGCGCTGGGGAAGCTCCAACTCCTAAGGAAACACACCCCAAGGTGTGCTGTGGTTAGCACTGAGGGACCCACATTGTGTGTCAGGACAGCTCTGAGGGTTTCCAGCCCTTCCTCTGGGCAGGGCAGTGTCCCCTCGGTGTCCCAGGGCTGGAATAAGAAGTTTTGTTCCTGCTGTGAGATGGCAAACTCATCCCTTCTCTGCTTCCCAGGCAGTGTGGAGATGAGGATGGACAATTCCCATTTTCCTAAGAAATTCTCTTTCCTGAGCCACTGGCAGGGCTGGGGTGGCCCTTTGCACCCTCCCTCCCTTCCTGCTGGCTGGGTAAAAGGTTCAGCAGAGCATTTCCCTGCTGTCTGCCCACAAACACACGTCCTGCTGAGCTCTGGCAGTGCCAGAGCAGGCAGTGAGGCACCAGGAGCCCAGAGCTGGCTCCCAGCTGCATGGACGGTGTCCCCTGTCCCTCATATGTGACTGAGGAGAGAGCCAGACCCACGCTGATGTGGTTGCTCTGGGGGAGGTGATGTGTTTTATCACATTTACCACAGAATTACAGGGTTGGAAAAGACCTCAAGGGTCACCAAGTCCAACCTGTGACCAATGCCCACCTTGTCAGCCAGACCTTGTGCCACATCCAGTCATTCCCACCCGTGTCTGGAACTGGACCAGCAGTGCTGGTCCTTGTTACTCCTCACTCTTCCTGAGCACCTCTGCAGGCTCATCCCGAGGCTCTCACTGCTCCTGGTGGCACCTCCAATGTCACACGTGCCCAAAGGGGCAGCAGGCAGCAGGGCTGGGCCCTCTGGAGGCTTGTGTTGGTGTTTTGGGTGTGGCAGAGGGGCTGGCACTGGGCACCATCCTGGTCCATCCCTGCCTTGGCCCAGGAGGTGCTCTCAAAGAGGCTGGAGTGTGGAGCAGGTCCTCATCACCTGGAAAAGTGAACCAAGCAGGAATGGGGCTGATTGCTCTGTGTAAACCCTGCCCTGGAGGCTGGTGGGGAGGGGGAGCAGCTGTGCCAGCCCCCAGCTCTGTGTGGGATTTGAATTTGTTTCCCTTTCTCTGTGACACTGCAGCTAAATACGGGAATTTTAAATCACCCCAGGAAAGCCCAAACTTGTTTTTTTTTAATGTTTTCGAATGGCAAGCAAGGTCTGTCTGAGTGCAGCAGGCAGGATCTGTGTTCAGGGAGACTTGGAGACAGAAATATCCTTCTGGGGGGCTTCCCTTGGATGTTTTGGGGGAATGCTTTCCCATCATGGAAGGGACTGGCAGGGATGGTGGCACGGTCAGAGCTTGTCAACACCCCCTGTGCAGAAATGCTGCTCCTGAGCTACAGGATCCATGGGAATAGCACACTGGGAAGGGAGGGCAGCTCACAGAGAAGGGTTTTCACTATTGTTTGCCGTGGGACTGGTGCAGGAATACCACATCTCCCTCAGGTATTCGGGGAGCCACAAATATTGTCAGAGGAATGCGAATGCTCCGGCTGCCTCGCTCGTCATGGAAGGGAGGGCAGGAGCGTGGGCTGGAATCCCCTCAGCCAGCAGCCATTCCCTGCTCCTGCTGGATTGAGCTCCTGGCCCATCCAGCCGGGCTTTCCCTGTGCCCTGAGCCTGTTCCAGCTCCCTCAGCTCTGGCAGCTCATCCCTTCCTTCCATTCACCTCTCCTGGGCACACCCCTGTGCCCATCTGCCCTCACTGCCCTCGGATGTGACCAGACAGTGGTGGCAGAGGGGGACAGGGGCACAGGGCAGGTCCCTGACAGCCCCAGGCGTGCAGGGGCTGTGTGTTAGGGGCACTCTGGCCAGGCACGTGTGTTGGGGAAGATGAAACAGGAAAGACTTATAAATATGATTGCCTAGCAAAAGATTTTGAAATATAGAAACTATAAGTGAGATTGAAATGAAAGCAAGCTTTGAGATCCCTCAGTTACTGAACAACTGGAAAACAATGGTGTGGCAGACTGAAGGTAATCCCCTATTGATGGAACAACACCCTCTGCTTGCTGACAGGCCCAAGGGGCAGAGCAGACCCTGCCAGCTTGGCAGAAGGGGTCCAAAGAGGAGGTTTTAGGGTTTAAAATGTAACACAGTATAGTAATGTAATGATTCTTATAAGCTGTATGTAAATGCTATAAGATTTGTATATTGTACTAAATTAGTTAGTGAGAATTAGAATATTCAACACAGAAGAAGATTTATTGTATTGTAATGGGAACGTCACTTTCTTACGCTTTTGCTCTCTTACCCTTTTACACTATTACCTTTTTTACTCCCTTACTCTCTCACCCTCTCATCCTCCCTACCCCTCTCTTCTCTCAGGCCTGCTCCGAGCTGTGCCTGGCAGCTCCCAGCAGGGCCCTGCACCCAGGCCCTTTGCAATGAACCCCAAGTTCCTGACCTGGCTGCAGAGATCTCTCATCTCCGTCCATCCTGACCATCCTACCCCCCAACGCTCCTACACACGTGGCTGTGCTGGTGGTGGGGAGGGGTTTAACCAGCACAGGACTGGGCAGGGTGGCTGGATGGAGGGATGGATGGAAGGGATGGATGGGGAGAATGGATGGGGGGGCTTGTGTTCCAGCTGTGAAAAACGCCAATCACTTGTTTTTAAAATTTTAGAAGTTTAACAGTAATAAAATGGTTATAAAAATAGTAATACAATTAGAGTAATAATAATTTGGACAATTTGAATAAGGACAATATTAGACAACAAATACAAAGAGTTATGGACGTCCAGGTACCTTTTTCTGGGCAGCACAAGCCTGAAAAAGGACCCACGTTAACAGAGGATTAACCCTTAAAATCAACAGCCTGTTGCATATTCATACACCTCATACATGATGCATAAATTCCACTCAAATACAGGATTCTGTCTGGTCAGTGTCAACTTCTTCCTCTGAATCTTAACAGCGCCTTCGAGGTGGGAAGTTCATTTCTTCTGATAAGAGGGCAATAAATTCTTTTTCTCTGAAAGATTTAGGTGTCCTGTGGCTGCTATCTCGCTGCGAGTCCTCTCTTTAAAAAAAGTATCCTACATAGCATAGCTTCTATTTTAACAATTTTTATAACCTAAAACTGTATTTAACACAGTACTTCAGAGAATTAATATAGCATTACTTTCTAAGACAACACATATAATATTCATTTCAATATTTGAGAAAAGCCAATCATAAAATACACGCATTTCTCACACAGCACATCCCTGACCCTGTCTGTCCCTGCAGGGCCACACAGCCATGGGAGGCTGCGGCACACGGGCATGGCCGGAGCTGCTGGTGGTGCTGGGCAGTGCCTGGCTGTGGGTGGGCAGTGCCCAGCCCACCCCCCCGGGCCCCACACACCCCCCCGGGCCCCAGCTGAGGTTCCGCCTGGCCGGGTACCCCCGCAAGCACAACGAGGGCCGCGTGGAGGTTTTCTACAACGACGAGTGGGGCACCATCTGCGACGACGACTTCACGCTGGGCAACGCGCACGTGCTGTGCCGCCAGCTCGGCTTCGTGGCTGCCACGGGCTGGGCACACAGCGCCAAGTACGGCAAAGGAGTCGGTAAGAGAGGGGTGGTGGGCACAGAAACCCCTGGCATCTCTAAAAGGGGCAGGTTCTCTGTTTGCAGAGCGCTCAGCAGTGATTGTGTGCTCAGGTGTGCATGGTGAGAGGGGTGGTGGGCACAGCATCCCCCTGGCATCTCTGCAAGGGGCAGGTTCTGTGTTTGCAGAGTGCCCAGCAGTGATTGTGTGCTCAGGTGTGCACGTGTGGGAGCTTTCTGTGTGGCAGAGCAGCCCCTTGGAGAGGTGAAGGCTCCACGTCTGCAGATACCCACCCAGAACTATTGTTTCAGGCAAATTCAGGCAACCCTGACAAAGAGAGAGATGATGCATTTGACTCCATCTTATCAGAAGGCTAATTTATTACTATATTATACTATATTATATTAAAGAATACTATACTATAGTGTACTATACTAAAGAATACAGAAAAGATCCTTACTCAATGCTAAAAAGATAATAATTGAAAACTCGTGACTCTCTCTAGAATCCCAACACAGCTCAGCACTGATTGACCAAAGAGTTAAAACAATCACCTGTGGGTAAACAGTCTCCAAAAACATTCCACACATGAGCACAACACAGGAGAAGCACATGAGCTAAGAATTGTTTTCCTTTTCTCTGAGGCTTCTCAGCTTCCCAGGAGAAAAACCCTGGGTGAAGGAATCCCGTTCAGGGAATGTGAATGCCACCCAAAACTTCACTCCTGGCATTTCACTGGCCTCAGCTTTCCCTGGCCATGCTCTAGGGCACCTTCCCTGCTCCCAGGGGTTGCTTGGCTCCCCCTCACCCCCAGGCTGTGTCTGGCAGGGCGGATCTGGCTGGACAATGTGAACTGTGTTGGAAATGAGAAGAGCATCGGGGACTGCAAACACCGGGGCTGGGGGAACAGCGACTGCAGCCACGAGGAGGATGCAGGTGTGGTCTGCAAGGATGAACGCATCCCAGGCTTCAAGGACTCCAATGTCATCGAGGTGAGGGGGCTGTTGAGCTGGCCAGAGCAGCTGGTGACGTCCAGGATGCCACAGGGCACCCTGGGTGTGTGTGGGTCAGTCTGGGAACTCTCCCTGGGATGTGGGACAGTCTGGGAGCTCTCCCTGGGATGCCACAGGGCACCCTGGGTGTGTGTGGGGCAGTCTGGGAGCTCTCCCTGGAGGTGCAGGAAAGCAGCACTGGCTTTCCTGGCTGTGCTCCCCGGAGATGCACCTGGGGACCCAAGGGGACAATGAGCTCTCTGCATGAGGTTCAATCCTTGGCTGTCCAGGGCCATCAGATGTGGCCAGCAGGAGTGCAGGACTGGCTGTCCCTGTGCCCCATCTATGCTTGGGGACCCCTCTCCCTCATCCTTGGAGATTCCCTGGGAGTGGGCTGGCCGGAGGAGGGGCGATGGGATGGGAGGTGACCCGGGGCTGACCGCATCCCTGCAGACCGAGCAGAGCCACCTGGAGGAGGTGCGGCTGCGGCCGGTGGTGTCCGGGGGGCGGCGGCAGCTGCCGGTGACAGAGGGCATCGTGGAGGTGCGCTACAAGGACAGCTGGGCACAGATCTGCGACCAGGGCTGGGACAGCCACAACAGCCGCGTGGTCTGCGGCATGATGGGCTTCCCGGCAGAGAAAAAAGTCAACAGGAACTTCTACAGGTGAGTGAGGACAGCAGGGAGCACACAGGGCTGGGGTGTCCAAGCAGGGATGGGGATGGTGCCAAGGGCATGGGGTAATGCTGGGGGCACAGCACAGGCTGTGCTGTTGGGTGTTGTGGCTCCTAAAATCCCTCCCACCCTGCTGCTCGCCAGTCCAAGCCCCAGCTGGACATCTCGACACTTGCTAACCAAGATGGGTGGACCATGGGGTGGCCACCACACACCCTACAGCAAAGGGGAGTGCTTTTGCTCCCTGGCAGTGCTGTCCCCAGCCCAAGGGGAGGTTTGCAGCCATCAGGGGATGCTCCAGCCACACCGTGGGTTGACAAGGGGCAGGGACATGCCGTGCCTGGCACTGTGTGTGCCCTGAGCTGGTGTTGCTCCACAGGAGGCTGAGGAGAGCAGCCAGGACCAAGGGCCCGAGGCTGGGCAGCAGGTAAGGGGCCAGGGCCCCATCTGCTGAGCCATGGCAGAGCTGGGCTGTCCAGCCCCACCAGTCTCTGCTGTCAGAATGGATCTGGGCACAACCAGATCCGGACGGAGCAGACTGAAGGCTTGGGTTGTTTGTGGGACAAACCTCACCCCAGAGCACCTGCCTGGGCGTGCTGGGGTCCCCCATTCCCCACAGGAGACGATCTCTCTCCAGGCTGGTCATGCTCCAGGCACGGCAGCCCTGTCCTGCACACCAGGCAGGAGTCCTGGCACCCTGGGAGGGCAGCAGGAGGCCTCGGAGCAGAGCTGTCTCTCCTGGTGGATGGGGAGGAAGGGCTGTGGAAATGGGCTGCTTTCTGCAGAAAGCAGCACTGGGGATGCTGGAAAGGCTGTGCACCCTCCATTCCCTGCAGGATGGGCACCAGAGCCCGTGCTCAGCAGTGCTGATGGGCACAGTGTGGCAGCTCCTGCCCCCAGTGCCACATCTGCTGGGGTCTGCCACTCATCCTCTGCCTGCTTATCCTTGCTGCCTTTCTGCCAGGCCCAGGGGATGGTCTGGCTGCCTTCTCCCTCCATCCCTGAACCCTGCTGCTGGATGTGTTAGTGGATACAGTGAGCCAGAGCCCATCCTCTCTGGGCTGGGACATGGCACCTCTTTCCTGAGCCCCAGTCCCACCCCCTTCCCTGGTGCTGAATGTGCCCTACACCCACTGTGAGCTCTGCTGTGACACTCCCAGGTCTGTGTCCCCTACAGTCATCCTTGCCAGCTCCTGCAGCTGGTGATGGGAATTCAGGGTCATCCCATGGGTTTCCTCAACTCCCACCAGAAGGTCCTGGTTGCTCCAATGTGCTGTTTCCTGGCTGGTTTGGTGCTGACTGTCCCTTTTCCAGTGAGCAGGTCCTTCCCCTGCAGCACTGGGGAAGATGTTTTGTGTCTCCATGAGGCTGCAGTCCTGTCCCTCTGCCCCAAGCAGGAACTGGCCCCTGGGAGCCACACTTTTGTAGGGGCTGATCAATTTGGGGCTGCACAGCCACAGTCATATGAAAGCACAAGGCTAATCCAGGCTGGAAGGGACCTCTGGGAGTCCTGGTCCAACTCCCTGTGTAGAGCAGAGCCAGCTGTGGGTTAAGCCCAGGATTTCATCCAGCTGGCTTTTGAAACCTTCCAAGAATGGAAATTCTGCAGCCCTGCGGTCTCTGCTCCAGTATGGAACAGCCCTCATGGGCAAAAGGTTTTCCTTACCCCGAGCCTGAACCTTTTGTTGTCAATCATGCCTCTTTCCTCTTCCTGCTGGAAGAGCCAGGATCCTCACAGCTCCCAGCTCAGGGACTGGAACAGTCCCACACCCCCATCTCCTCCCAGGCCTCTGTCTGGCTGCTCTCCCTGGGGCTCACACCACACACATGGCATCTTCCTGTCCTGGGAGCCCAGATCCAGGTGCAGGATCCAGATGTGGTTTCCTGAATGTGAGTGGGCACTGATGCCCTCTGGCTGTGTGAATCCCAGCCCTGTGCTGTGTCCTGTGCAGCTGACACCAGCCTGTGCTGGCCTGCAGGGACAGTGGCCAGGCTTGGCCCTGCCTGGTCCCTGGGGCTGGCAGTCCCCTGCCCTCCTTTGGGCCACTCTGCTCTTCACTCCTTGTGGGCTCTGGGGTTTTGGCTCTGCTCAACATCTTCCTCCCTGAGGGAAACAAGCATTTGAGGATGTTGGGATTGCACCTACACCTTGTGTGTGCTGAGCAGCTTCCCCTCATGGCTCAGCCTGTGCCAGGGCTGCTTCCCTCGCTGGCAGCAGTCCTTGCCAGCCTGCAGCAAGTCCCACCGTGCCCCATAGCAAGCACCCTGGGGCTGCCTGTGTTGCTTGCTGGGTGTCCTGCACCTTGGGGACATGGCACAGTGGTGGCATGGTGTCTGGATGAGGACACAGACACAACCACACCTGACTGATCAAATAGTGGCTGCTGGTGTTTGATCTTTTGGTCTGTGACAAGGCAGAGCAGGATGTGGCTGCATCCAGCAGTTTCCTGGTGGGATGCATGCAGGAAACTGCATCATTGCTGTGGAGTGTGGCTGTGTCACACTGCTGGCAGCAGATGATGCTGTTGCACCCCTGCGTGACACAAAGGGGATGCACAAGAGTTTTCCTGGGTACCAAGGTGCCCAGTTCAGCCTCCAGTGAAGCCAGGGCAGGCTGTGCTCCCTGTGTCACTGCTGAGGGCAGAGGTGACAGCCTGAAACCCCAGGCTTTGTGATGGTTGTTTTCTATTTTCCAGGCTGGCCTCCAAATCTCAGCCTAAACAAAAGCGCAGGGAGGACGTAGGGCCCAAGAAGAGGTAAATGGCTCAGTGGAGAGCCAGAGGCAGGAGTGTCCCCACGTGTGTCCCTGTGCTGCTGGGGGTGTGGCACAGGCACCTGGCCAGGGGTGGCTGCCTGGCAGGCACCGTGTGTCACCCTGGGGACACAGCAAGGGACACAGCCAGCACATGCAGCTGCAGGCAGGGTGGCTGGTGACACCTCCACTGCCACTGGTCACTCTGGCCGTGCCTCAGGGCTCCTCTCCCCTCACAGGCTCTTCACGGAGCGGCAGCAGCTCAACTACCGCCTGCACTCGGTGTCCTGCACGGGGACAGAGGTGCACCTGTCCATGTGCTCCTTCGAGTTCTACCGGGGCAACTCCTCAGCAGCCTGCAGCTCGGGCATGCCCGCCGTGGTCAGCTGCGTGCCAGGGCCCCTCTTCGCCTCTGGCAGTGCCCACAAGAAGAAACAGCGCCAGCAGCAGCAGCAGCAGGGCCAGGTGAGCCCTGCAGGGAGGGGGATGAGTTCTGTGGTGGCCCACAGCAGGACAGTGCCCTACTCTGGGCCAGGTTCTGTCCTCTGGGCTCTGCAGGTGTGCAGATTGCTGGGTGACTGTTGGAATCTTTAGCTTGTCAGAGTGACCCCATGAAAAGTTAGAAAGTCTCTTTTCCCAGCCTGGCTCTTGAAGAAGGAGTCAGGGCTCTTCATTTCTTGGTCTCAAGGTTGTTTATTGTTTCTTATCTATAAAATTCTTTCTCCTATCCTGCCGAGGTCCACTCAGCAAGACAGTCCAAGGCATTCTGCCCCCAGGGCAGTGTTATGTCTTTATACCAAAAATTACATATACAATGTTTACAATTACTTCCCAATACCTATCACCTATGTTAGACAGTGAGCTTCTACTCTAAACCAATCTGTAAGTGCCAACATCAAAGCAGAAGATGGAGGCCAAGAAAAAGAAGGAGAAAGGCTGGACATGCCCAGATCCCTCCATCTTGACCCCCCTGAATCCCCATTCTAAAACCCCCCAAATCTACTTTTTCACCTTGTGATAAATTCACTATCATTCTACTTAATTTGTCATGGTTTGCAGATCTTCATCTAAGGTTGGTAACTTGCTCCATGGGTCATAATCAAAACCACAGTCTCTGAGCCCCCTGGCAGGGGTCTTGGCTGCTCAGGACAGCCAGAGGGATGTCCTGGGTGCTGACAGGTGACCGGCTCCGGAGCGGGAGGTGGGGACAGTGTCCTGTCCCTGCACATCGCAGCGCTGTGTGTGCCACCCCACACTGTCCCAGCCCTGTCCCTGCTCCCACAGCCCCGGATCCGGCTGAAGGGCGGCGCCAGGGTGGGCGAGGGCCGCGTGGAGGTGCTCAGGAGCAGCGAGTGGGGCACCATCTGCGACGACCGCTGGAACCTGCAGTCGGCCAGCGTGGTGTGCCGCGAGCTGGGCTTCGGCAGCGCCAAGGAGGCCCTCACCGGGGCACGCATGGGACAAGGTGAGCCTGATGGGCAGAGTGCAGGGGTTGATTTATTACAGCATGGGGTTCTTGGGGTCTCTCCAACCCCAGCTGCTGTAGGTGTCTGGATAGCAAAGTCTTGCTTGTTGGGATCTCTAGCTGGTCAGAGTGACCACGAGAAAAGTTAGAAAGTCTCTTTTCCCAGCTTGGCACTTGAAGAAGGAGTCAGGGTTCTTCATTTCTTGGTCTCAAGGTTGTTTATTGTTTCTTATTTATAAAAAATTTTCTCCTGCCCTGCCGAGGTCAGCTCAGCAAGACAGCTCCAGGCACTCTGCCTGCCCCCAGGGCAGTGGTATCTTTTTATACTAAAAACTACGTATACAATGTTTACAATTACTTCCCAATACCTATCACCTATGTTAGACAGTGAGCTTCTACTCTAAACCAATCTGTAAGTGCCACCATCACAGCAGAAGATGGAGACCAAGAAGAAGAAGGAGAAAGGCTGGACACACCCAGTTCCCTCCATCTTGCCTCCTGAACCCCCATACCAAAAACCCTAAAATCTACTTTTCCACTCCGTGATAGCTTCACTAATATTCTACTTAAACTGTTGTGGCTTGCTGATCTTCATACAAGGCTGGTAATTTGCTCCACGGGTCATAATCAAAACCGCAGGTGTTTTGGGCTCTGTGCCAGGGTCCCTGAGACCCCTGGCAGGGGTCTGGGCTGCTCAGGACAGCCAGAGGAATGTCCTGGGTCCTGACACTTGCTAAGCTCCACTATTGGAATAATTACCAATATAGCCAGAACGGGACATGCCTGAGCTTGTCTGGCCCTTGCTGCTTGACCAAAAGGCAGCGAGTGTGGTGATTTCACCTCAGAGACACCTTTGGCTAGCGGGATGTTGTAGTGGGTGCTTGGAGGCAAGTCCAGACATGCAGGAGCTCAGGTTTCCCTCTGTAGAGAAGCTTTAGGTGATGGTGAAGGAAAGGAGTCGGTTCTGATGGAGGGTTTGGATCCAGAGCTTTATTCTGGCCCACAGGCCTCTGAATCCAGCAACAGCTCCAGCAGAACTCCCTGAACCACGTAGTTGCTGTTCCTTTGAACCCGTGGGAGAGGGAAGGGATAGGGAGCCACCAACCAGGTAAGGGGGGTAGTCTTAAGGGACAGAGGACACCTGGATGGCCCAATGTCCTCCAGGGGTGGAGGCATCTTTTGAATTCTGCCAATCACTCAGTGCCCTTCTGGAATTCCAGGATTGACAGACAGTGCTTGTGTTATTTCGTGACATGCATACACTTGTTTTTAAGGTAAAAAAGGGAAGTTTATTTTCTGACTCTAATATTTACAGATTTCTAAAAGTGACAGAGGATTGGAGGGTGAAAGTGCCACCTCTCCAGTGACAGTGGACAAACTAACAGTTTAGTAAATTTCTTTTCTTCTATAAAGGAATGCAAAACAATAAGTTATTTACAGAAAGTGTATGAGAAAGTTTGTTACCATCAGAAGGCTTAGAAAATTTTAAAAAATCAAGGTAACACAGAGGAACAATGAATCTGACTCCATGTTCTCAGAAGGCTAATTTATTATTTTAAAATACTATATTAAAGAATAGTAAACTAAACTATACTAAAGAATACAGAAAGGATACTTACAGAAGGCTAAAAAGATAATAATGAAAACTCGTGACTCTCTGAAAGAGTCGCAACACAGCTTGGCCCTGATTGGCCAATAAGTCAAAACACTCACACCAGAAATCCAATGAAACAATTACCTGTGGCAAACACATTCCACATGTGAACACAACACAGGAGAAGCAAATCAGATAATTATTGTTTTCCTTTTTCTCTGAGGCTTCTCAGCTTCCCAGGAGAACAATCCTGGGCGAATGGATTTTTCAGGAAATGTGAATGTGACACAGTTCCACAGAGGTGTCTTTATTGTGCAAAGGGTGACAGTGTCAGCTCTTCTGCTGAACAGTGCAGAAATGGGGGTTTCTATAAGGTGTAGGGTTTTGGGAATAGTAAGGGTCAAGGTGAAAGTGACCTGTTGTCTTACAGAGAGATAACAAGAGTCTAAAGGTCGAAGAGGGGCTTCTTTTGGTCCAGTCATCATGACTAGGCATTTCTTATCTTAGGCAACTGACCGCCAGGGAGGCCTTTCAGGCCCTGTGGCTGCTGCAGCACCAGGCATCTCCTCCTGGAGCTGAGGATGAGGCATTTATCCAGGCTTTGCTTGGCTGGGGTGTCCTGTGAGCACTGGGATGCATATGGAGCATCCCAATGGGACCACAGCCACTCAAACACACTGCCCCAAGCTGGAGTGTCCAACCCCCTCAGACATGCCAAAAAGAGAGGGCAGCCTTGGGGACATGGCTGTATTGCAAATCAAAGGGGAGAGAGAATGAGGCATCTGACTCCATGGATATCAGAAGGTTAATGATTTACTTTATTATACTCTACTATATACATTTCATCTAAACTGAATCTGCCAAGCACTCCCTCTGCACACACCTGCTCACACTGCACAGAATCTCGTGGCTGTCACCCGACAGTCCCAACACACACACACACAGCTGGCCCTGATAGGCCAAGGAAATAAAACATCATCACTTTGGGTAAACAATCTGCATATTGCCTTCTACTTTGGCACAACACAGGCACAGCGAGTGCTAAGAATTGTGTTTTCCCTTTCTCTGAGGTTCAGAGAATGTAAATCTCAGAAATCCTTGGGAAGAATTGTGCCTTGCTTTTCTCTGGGAAGAGAAATGTGTCAACAGCCCTGAGCATCCCTGTGTCACAGGGCCCTGATTTCTGCTGTCCCCCTACAGGGACGGGCCCCATCCACCTGAACGAGGTGCAGTGCCGGGGCACCGAGAAGTCCCTGTGGAACTGTCCCTTCAGGAACATCACCCAGGAGGACTGCAAGCACACGGAGGACGCTGCTGTTCGCTGCAACATCCCCTACATGGGCTACGAGAACCTGGTGCGCACCACGGGGGGCTGCTGGCTCCGGGGGGCTCCCAGCAGTGGGGTCTCAGAGTGAGGGGCTGGGAAAGGCCCACAGACCCATGGGAACCCCATCTCTCCTCCTCTGCACCCCACACTTTTCACCCTGTAATGGGAGCTCAGGGATTTTGTGGGTGGGAGCCCCTGTGAGGAAGAGGGTGGAGGGGAGGCTGTGGGGGCTCTGGGTGCTGCTCCCTGCTGCTTTTCCTGCTGCCAGCCTGTGCCCACTCCCCAGCAGAAACACCAGAAAAAAAATCACTGTGGGATAACCAAGAGAGATTTTTTTTTTTTACCTGTGATGAAACAAGCAAATGGAGCCACTTGTTCCTGTTTGCCCTGGCCCATTGTTTCATCCACTTTGAGCTTTTTTTAATGATCTTTAACTCTCTCACACCTGTCATTTCTGAAATGGTGCCATTTCAAAATGAACTGTTTTCCCTGAGCTGGTGAGACAATTCCCAAACTCACAAGCTATTTGTTGTCCCCAAATCCACCAAGCTGGCAACTAAAGCTGAGCTTGGCTCTGCTCAGTCCCCTGAGTGCAGGCACTGCAGCACAGCCTGGGACAGGGGCTGGGGACAGCCCTGCATGCAGGGGGAGCATCGCCTGTGACGGTGATGACGCTGCCACCGCTTTTCTCTGCAGATTCGGCTGAGCGGGGGCCGGAGCCGCTTCGAGGGGCGGGTCGAGGTGGCGGTGGGGGCTGGCGACGGGGACCAGCCCCGCTGGGGTCTGGTGTGCGGAGAAGGCTGGGGCACCCTCGAGGCGATGGTGGCCTGTCGCCAGCTGGGGCTGGGATTCGCTAACCACGGCTTACAAGTAGGTGCCAGCACCAGCTTGGCCAGGGCAGCAGCAGCCACCACCACTGCACACGGGGCTGGGGACAGGGATGGACGGGGATGGAGGGGACACAGGAGGTGGCACAGCGTGGGATGCCCGCTCACGGCCCCAGGGTTTCCCCGCAGATCCGCCTGGCCGGCGGGAGGACAGAGTTTGAGGGCCGCGTGGAGGTGAAGCGAGGCAGTAAGTGGGGCACGGTCTGCAGCGATGGCTGGACCACCAAGGAGGCCATGGTGGCCTGTCGTCAGCTCGGCCTGGGCTACTCCCTGCATGCTGTGACGGTAGGTGCCAGAGAGGAGGGCCCCGGTGACGTCCTGGTGAGGCCAGCACTTCCCAAATGACCATGGGGCTGCATGGGGACAGATGGGGACAGAGGGACACGGACCCCTGTGGGCAGCTGTGGTGGGGGGCTTGGCTGCAGCCCGGGTATAAGTGATCCTGGGCAATCCAGCCACCAGCCCTGGCACCCACCCTGCCTCACCCCCTCGCCAGGAGACATGGTACTGGGACGCCAGCAACGTGACAGAGATGGTCATGAGCGGGGTGAAGTGCGCCGGCCACGAGATGTCCCTGAGCCACTGCCAGCACCACGGCGCCAGCCTGAGCTGCAGGAACACGGGCACGCGCTTCGCTGCGGGCGTCATCTGCTCCGAGAGTGAGCTGAGGGAATGGGGGCTGCAGGGGGACCTGTCTGTGCTGGGGGGTCTGCAGAGAGGGGGGCTGTGGGCAGTGGGGTCTGCAGGTTTGGACTCTGAACACTGGGGTCTGTGGGCAGCAGGGTCTGCAGGTATGGATTCTGAGCTGTGGGGTCTGCAGGCAGTGGGATCTGTAGGCATGGACTCTGATCACTGGGGTCTGTGGGCAGTGGGGTCTGCAGATATAGACTGAGCACTGGGGTCTGTGGGCATTGGGGTCTGCAGGAAGTGGGGTCTGCAGGTATGGACTCTGAACTGGGCTCTGTGGGCTGTGGGGTTTGTGGGCAGCAGTGTATGTAGGTATGGACTCTGAGCACTGGGGTCTGCAGGCATGGACTCTGAGCACTGGGGTGTTTGGGTGGTAGGGTCTGTGTGTAGTGGGCTCTGTAGACACCAGTGTTGCGGGGCCAGGAGCTGTGCTCAGTGGGGTTTGCAGCTGGAGGTCAGGGGTCAGCCAATGCCCAGCCAATGCAGAGGGCAGATGTCCCCCCGGCTGGCTCAGCCCTGGGCACTGCCCCATCCCTGCCGAGAGCAGGGCCCATCCCTGAGCAGCCGCCCGTCCCCAGCCGCCTCGGACCTGCTGCTGCACGCGCCGCTGGTGCAGGAGACGGCGTACATCGAGGACAGGCCGCTGCACATGCTGTACTGTGCTGCTGAGGAGAACTGCCTGGCCAGCTCAGCCCGCCTGGCCAACTGGCCCTACGGCCACCGCCGCCTGCTGCGCTTCTCCTCGCAGATCCACAACCGCGGCCGCGCCGACTTCCGCCCCAAGGCCGGCCGCCACTCCTGGGTCTGGCACGAGTGCCACCGGTGTGTGTGAGGCAGGGGACAGATGGGGCTGGGGGTCAGGGAGGAGAGAGGGTGGTGCTGCTGCAATGGGCTGCGTGAGGAGGGTGCTGGGCAGGGGTGACGCTGAAGGAGAGGGACACTGTGCAAGTATGACACTGAGAGAGGGTGATGATGGATGAGGGTGACATCGGGTTGTTGTCATTTTATTTCAAAAGTCTCATACCTTCTCGGTGATTTCTCATGGCCAGCTCCTCGCAGCACTGACTCCTTCTTCCTCACAGCACAACCAGCAAACTCCAACTCTCCTCACAGCACAACCAACAAACTGCATTTCTCTCCTCACCCAGCTAACCCGCTCTTTTGTAGCACTCATCTTCTTATTGGACACAGCTGTGGCCTATTAAGGGCAAGCCTGTTCCTAATCTTTGGTGATTAGTACAGCTGCAACTCCCCAGGTGTGAGGTTACCTTCTGCACTATTCTCTTACATTCTATCCCTCCACACCGGGTGAGGGTGACACTGCATAGCCCAAATCTGGTGCTCAGCATCCAGTTTTGTCTGGTTTGGCTTAGGGGCTGTTCATGGATGAGCAGTGTTGGGGCTGGGGTCTCCAGAGAGCAGGGACAGGAATGCAGGCTGTGCTTGCAGCTGAGCCCTCTGCTTGTGTGAGCCAGCTGGCTGGGGACAGCTGTGTCCCCTTCCAGGGCAGGACACAGCTCTGCCCAACCTCACAGTGCTGCCACCTCAGAGCAGGGGCTGTGGGGACATTCCTGGCAGCAGGAGGCTGATACAGGGCAGTCTGCAGCAGGTGCTGGCTCCCTCCCACAGGCACTACCACAGCATGGACATCTTCACCCACTACGACATCCTGACCCCCAACGGCACCAAGGTAGCCGAGGGACACAAGGCCAGCTTCTGCCTGGAGGACACCGAGTGCGAGGAAGGTGGGTGACATGGGGCCCTGCAGCACTGTCCCTGCTGTGTCCCCATGGTGTGGCCAGGCTGGGGGTCTCACCAGTGTCTCCTCCTGCCTGCAGGCGTGGCCAAGAGGTACGAGTGTGCCAACTTTGGGGAGCAGGGCATCACCGTGGGCTGTTGGGACCTGTACCGGCACGACATCGACTGCCAGTGGATCGACATCACCGATGTCAAGCCAGGCAACTACATCCTGCAGGTGCTGCACCTGACCCTGCCCAGCCCCTCCTGCCACCCTCCCTGCACCTCAGCCTTTCACATGCTCCAGCCACCCATCCCTCTCTCCCACTGGAGCTCAGTGTGTGTGCTGGCACTGCCTGTCCTTGTGCCCACAGACTCAGACATGCTGCCACATGGGTTTTCCAACTCTGAGCAGCACTGCTCATGGTGCACAGGGACAGGGCCACCCCACCACATCAGCAGCCACTGGCTCCTTGGAGCTCTCCAGCACACCCACGACAGCTGGGGAGACACATCCTGTGGGGCTGGGGTCTGACTGTCGGTGCCCCACAGGTCGTGATCAACCCCAACTTCGAGGTGGCAGAAAGTGACTTCACCAACAATGCCATGAAATGCAACTGCAAGTACGACGGGCACCGCATCTGGGTGCACAGCTGCCACATTGGTAATGGCCTGGGGCATGGCATGGGGGTGAGGGTGGAGGGCATTGACAGGGCTGCAGGAAGCCATGAGGATGAGGATGGTGCTGCTGGGGGCACCTACAGTGGAAGGTGCTGGCAGGGGATGCACTGCACCAGAGCTGACACCCTCTGCCCTCTGCCTGCAGGAGATGCACTCAGCGAGGAGGCCAACAAGCGGTTTGAGCAGTACCCAGGTCAGCTCAACAACCAGATTTCATAGAGCCCTGGCCCTGGGGAGACAGGCATCTCCCTCCCTCACCCCATACTGCTGGGAGGAAGCTGCTGGAAGACCAGCAGGGAGGCCTGATGCCCAGTGCTGCTGCCACTGTGTCCTGCCGGGGACTGCCCAGGACTCGCCACTGGCTGCCCTTGCCCACCTTGGTGGGGCTGGTGCTGGAGGCACTGACACCTGCACCTCCCAGCCTGGGGCTGCCACCCCAACCACTGGCCAGAAGAGCGTGCCCACATCCCCTGGGCTGTGGCACATGGGTACAGTCCGGGAGGTCCTGCATCCCTCCCAAACCAGCTGCACCCCAACTCCCACTGCCCCTTTCAGCCCTGGTTCCTCCAGCTCACCCCCTCAGCTGGCCCCAGGGCCCACCACCCACACAGGGCCCCAGGAGCCCCTGGTCCCTCCGGGGATGGTGCAGGTGTCTCTGCCCACAGTGCTGCCCAGGGGTGGCTCCTACCCCATCTCTCAGTTGTAATTTTATTTCCTCTATAAAGTTGTAAGTTCTGTTTCCCAGTGGTTGCTGGCATATCTCTGGGCTGGGATGAGGAGCAGGTGGCAGGGTTCATTCTGCCGGGCTGGTTGCCACCCTGGCACAGTGTGGGAGTATCCCCTGGTCCCTGTAATGCCTCATCCACACAGCCCTGGCCCCACAGCAGCCCCCAGCACCCTCCTCAGCCAGGGCTGGTCCTCTGGGGGAAGCTCAGGTGGGCGAGAGGAAGGGACCAGCAGCAGCCCCACAGCACCGTGTGGGGAGCAACTGAGGAGCAGGGATGTGGGGAAGAGCTGGTTCCACCTCACCAGATCCATGGTGAATGTTACTGAGCAGAAATCCCATCCTGGGGCTGTGACCCTTGAGGATTGGGGTCCACAGGGAATCCCTGAGGCTGTGACCCTTGGGGATTGAGGTCCACAGGACTGTGAGCCACAAGAACGAGGTCCCACAGCAGAGCGGGGCTACCTTGACTCGTGTGGGAGCACAGCCCACCGGGCCTTTGGAGACACTGGGATGTGACACGAGGGCCAGGGAGCTCCAGCCCAGCTCTCCCCCCTCAGCTGGCTGCTCTGACCCCACCGGCCCTGCCCCACTGCCCTCAGCCGGGGAGGAGGAGGGGGCAGGCCTTGGCCCGGCCCCGGAACGCTGCGGTCAGCGCAGCCGAGCAGCTATGCCAGACACGCCGCCATTTCCCCTGGGCCGGCGGCGCTGGCCGGGGCAGCGAATTCCTCCGGCGGGGCCGGGGCTGCTGAAAGGAGCGCTGTTCTCAGGGCAGGGCCGCCCCTTGCCGCAGCACCCCGAGGAACTGTGCTTCTTTCATGGCCCCAAAGCAGCGGCCCGGGGCTCGGGAGCGCCGTCACGGGCAGGGCCTGGCCCCACAGCCGCATTCCTCCGCTGCTCCGGCCTGCCCTCGCCGCTGCTCTTCCAGGAAGGCGAGGAACAGCCGGGGCTGCTCCTTCCCCGATGGCCGCCAGCTGTCCCCAGGGGCCGGGTGTGTGTGAGAGCAGAGCTCCAGCACTGACAGCGAGCTGGGGGCGGGACAGACAGAGCCCCGGCCCCGGCTGTGGCTCCCAAACTCAGCTCCCCTGGACATGAGGGCTGTCCTTAGACCTCCTGCACATCTGGGCCATCCTGAGTCCTCCTGTACATCAGAGCCGTCCTCAGCCCTCCTAGGTATCAGGGCCAGGAGATGCCACCTCAGCCATCACGAGTCCAGCACTGACACAAATTTACCATGGCCTGGAAAGCTGCTGCACGGATGTGAGGGGATGTGGATACAGGGCTTGGAGCAGATGCAGAGCTCCCAGCAGAAGGGATGTGACCAGATGGCCGTGGCACACCAGCACTGCTGCGCTCTAGGGAGGTTATGCTGGTCCCAGGGCTGCTCTCACCCACACAGGGGCAACACAATCCAGCTGCCTGCCAGGTACACAGAGGAGTCAGATCCCAAGCAGGTGGCAGAACACCATGAACACTGATAAGGACCCTGGAGGCACAGCAAGCTCCTCCCCAGCTGCCTCGAGGGGACTCACAGGAGGAACAAGGTCCCACACAGCCCAGCCTCCACCAGGGAAGGAGATGACACGGCCCTGGGGGCCGCTAGAAAAGTGCTTTATTTGAGTACAGAGAGGAATGACTGCACCACAAGTCACCCAAGCACAGGCCCCTCTCCTGGCCCCTTCCAGCCTTGCACAAGCTCTGTCTCTGCCTGGCCAGCACAGCCACATCTCAGTCCTGCCCTCAGCTCCAGCTGGGTGGTCTCTGCTACTCGGTGACCTCGGGGACGACGCTCAGCAGCAGGGTGTCATAGCCACGCCGCACCAGCAGGGCCAGGCTCTGCTGCGTCCTCACCGCCTCGTACACATCCTCAGCACGCCGTGACACTGTCCCATTGATCTCCAGCACCACGTCCCCAGCCTTCAGCCCTGCCCTGAGGGGACAAGCACACACACGGTGAGGCAGACACATCATCCTCCAAGTGCAGCAGGAGCTGTGGCACCAGAGGTTCTACATCAAGACAGCCAGCCTGGGGAGAGGTCCCCTTCTCAGCTGTAGAGCCCAAGCCCTGCTGCTCTGGAACAAAACCCATCCCACAGCTGCTCCCCCAGGCAGCCCTAAGGCACAGGGCAGCACTTACTGGTGTGCTGGGGAGCCAATGATCACCTTGTGGATCAGCACGCCGTAGGAGATGTCAGGGAAGGTGGGGTCACGCAGCTTCAGCTCTGCCAGGATGCTGCAGAGAGAACAGCAGCATCAGGGATGGAGCTGGAGGCACAGCTGGAGGGAGAGGAGGGCTCCCACCCCACTCCCTGCAGCTGCACAGGGTTAGGGACAGGCACAGAACCTCCCCTCCTGTGTCCCTGCAGCTGCACAGGGTTAGGGACAGGCACAGAACCTCCCCTCCTGTGTCCCTGCAGCTGCACAGGGTTAGGGACAGGCACAGAACCTCCCCTCCTGTGTCCCTGCAGCCTGCTGAGCCACAGCTGCCAGCCCCAAACATCACCATCCTCCTGTCAAAACGAGAGGATGAGGATCCAGATGGCATCAGGGAGAGATGGAAACCCCTGGAGCAGCTGCCAGCTGGATCAGAGCTGTGGTGATGCACATCCTCATGTCACATCACCCTCCCCAGGGTCACACCTGCCCCTCCTCTGCTGCAGTTTCACTTCTCTGCCCTAGCTGGGCAGTATACACAGCACAAGCTGTGCCCCTCTTCCTGCCAGACATGTCAACAGAGCCCTCCTCCTGAGCCTAGAGACTAAACAATCACAGTTTCTCACACTTTCCCACAGATTTTTGGATTTCTAAACCAAATTTGAACTCTTAATCTCTCACAGCTCCTCTTTGGACTCTCCCCAACTGCTCCTCACCCGTCTTGAATGAAATCCAGAAGTGGATGCAACACTCCAGCTGGATGTCTCCAGTGACAGCATTCTTCCCTCAAACACTGCATCAGCTCCAATCCCTGCAGACCCACACAGTCCCTGCCCAGCCCTGCTTCTCTCAGGTCTCTGCTCAGCCACTCAGGGCTCCCCACGTGCCTGTGGTCTGTGCTGAACTCTGCTGTGCTGTCCCACTGCCCAGGGCAAGCTGCCATCCCTTCCCAATTCACACAGCAAAGGTGGGAAGAGGCCTCTCAAGTTGATCTCACCCGACCCCAGCAGGCTCAGTCAGGGCAGGCTGCTCTGGACTGTCCAGCTGGGATTTGAGGATCCCCAAGGACCCTCCAGGCAATGTGTGCCAGGCTCTGAGCACCCTCCTCAGTAAAAAAACAGATTTCTTGGGGACTCTCACACATCTCTGTGCCCACTGCCTCTGATCTGGCCTGGGCACCACAAACAGAACAGGTTCTGAGCCTAACACAGAGCTGCTCCTTCCTGAGCCAGGGAAAGGTTTCCAGATGGAAAGGCTCAGGGTGTTCAGGGCAGTCACACGATTCCAAGGCCAGCAGTGCCTTGTTGGGAGCCCTTCCTGCTGGGCACAAACAAGGCTGGCAGTCAGCTGCTCTCCCTGGATCGGCTCGGGGGCTCTGTGGAAGCTGGAGCCGCGTGCCCGGAGCCGTGTCCGAGGAATTTCACGCTGCTTCCTCACAGAGCCGGCCCTGCAAGCGTGGCCAGGGAAGCAGGAGGAGGCTGGGCAGCCCTCCCACATCCCTCGGGTTCTGCCGGCTACCAGCACCATCTGCTGGGCAACGGGGAACTCACCGGAGCTTTCGGAGGGCAGAGCACAGCCCCAAAAGGTGTTTGTATGCCCAGCATGGCACAGCTCCGGCCACACGAGACAGCTGAGGGCAGAGCACAGCCCCAAAAGGTGTTTGTTTGCCCAGCATGGCACAGCTCCAGCCCCACGAGACAGCTGAAGGTCCCTCAAATGTGGCTGCAAGAGCCAAAGAACCAGAGCAGGTGTTGACCTTTCCCCAGAGGTGAGAGGACAGGTCCTGCTTGCTGGCATGGGCACTTCACAGAATTGTTTGGGTTGGAAAAGGTTTTTAAGATCAAGTCCAACCACTCCCCCAGCTCTGCCAAGGCCAGCACTGGCCATGTCCCCAAGTGCCACATCCACACAGCTGTTAAATCTCCCCAGGGATGGAGATTCACCATTGCCCTAGGCAGATATGCCAAGGCTGGACAGCTTTTTCAAGGAGGGATTTTCCCAATATCCAACCTCCACCTCCCCTGGCACAACCTGAGGCAGTTTCCTCTAGTCCTGTCCCTTGTTCCCTGGGAATACAGCCTGACCCCCACCTGGCTCCACCCTCCTGTGGAGAGGGAGACCACTTTTCATCTGCTCACAGAGTCTGCTACCAATGTACAAACCTGCAAGTTTCCAATTTACCCGTGAGCCAGCTGGCATTGTAACCACAACACAAGCACAAAGAGATCTGAGAGTGAAAGCTTAAGCTGTGGAGACAATCCTGCCAAAACCAGGCATCCTCAGTGAGTTGGGAAGATCCCATCCCATCCCTGCCCCAACAGGACTGATCTGCTGGCCCCCTGAGCTCAGGAGAGGTACCTGGGAGTGAGGGTCAGCATCATCACCCCGATGTACCGGCGCTTGGACTCTGCATTGCCAAACCAAGAGCCTGTGGAGGGAAAGGACATGGAATGGCATGGCTGGAAACAGAGATGTGCTCACAACAGTGCTGGGCTGAGCCCTCAGGGTATGCAGCATCCAGAGCTGTTCCAAACCCCTGCAACAGCTCAGTCCAGTTCCCAGCACCAGCAGGAGCATTCCAGGTGTTGCATTTTGCACTGTGGTTGGTCAGATTTTTGACAGAGAATGTCCCTCCCCAGTGTCACAGAAGAACCAGACAGGGCAAGGCAGCAGTGACAGTGACATTCTTCCCTCAAACACTGCATCAGCTCCAATCCCTGCAGACAGCTTTCCTGTGGCACCAGATGAGACCCCAAAGACTTCTCCTGCTCTCCTGAATTTCTCAGGAAGAAGGGTGCAGAGACCAAAGTTTCCCTCTCTCATCCTCCTCCCTCAGAGCCCTCAGGGCAGGCAGCATGCAGAGCTATTCCAAATCCCAGTTCCCAGCACCAGCGGGAGCATTCCAGGTGTTGTATTTTGCACTGTGACTTGGCTTCCCTGGTTTGTCAAAATTTTGACAGAGAAGGTCCCTCCTCAGTGTCACAGGAGAACCAAACAGGGCAAGGCAGCAGCAGCACAGCTTTCCTGTGGCACCAGATGAGGCCCCAAAGACTTTTCCTGCTCTTCTCAGGAAGAAGAGTGCAGAGCCCAAAGCTTCCCTCTCTCACCCTCCTCCCCCAGAGCCCGAGCAGGGAGGGCCCCACTCACTCTTGCGCTGCTCCTCCTTCTGCAGGAACTTCCGCAGCCGGTCCGAGGGGATGGCAAAGGAGATGCCCGACGTCACCTTCATGGTGTTCACACCAATCACCTCGCCATCCTGCAGGGAAAGGGCTTTGGGATCCCAGCAGTGACCCAGCCTGGATCACTGTGGGGAGCAGGGGAACTATTGTACCAGCCTGGGGTCCTGCCTCTGTGCCCACCCCTGCCCAGGCTGAGCACAACCCAGGGGCTGAGGCTACAGGATCTACGGGATCTCCACCAAAGCCCCACCAGCTCCAGCTGCCTCAGACACTGCACAAGGTTCTCATGCTCTCCCTCCTCCCTCCAGGAAGCCTCCCAGCACCCACAGAGAGGCACAGAGCAAGGTTCACTCAGCACATCCCTGCCCCAGCCAGCAAGGTGACAAGCAGCAGCACTCACCAGGTTGACGAGGGGGCCCCCAGAGTTCCCAAACTGCAGCAGAGGAGAGAGAGAGAGAGTGTGAGCAGACCACGAAAGCCCCATCCTGAGGCCGATCCCAGGGTGACCAGCCAGATCCCCATGCTCCCTGTGAGCCCCTCCCACGTCCCCACGATGTCCCCATGTCCCTTACGTCGATGGCAGCGTCGGTCTGGATGTACTCCATGTCGGAGGCGGCCAGGCCCAGCTCGCGGCTGCCGCGCTGCGCCGAGCTGACGATGCCCGAGGTGATGGTGTTCTGCAGGGCAAAGGGGCTGCCCATGGCCACCACGAACTCGCCCTGCCTCACCTCGGCCGAGCGGCCCAGGGGCAGCGTGGGCAGCGGGTGCTGTGGGCAGGGACATGGTCAGTGGCACAGAGTGGTATTGTGTGATTTCATGGTTTACCCCAGAACCCCGGGTGTCTCCCCTCAAGATTCCCTGCCAGGTGTGTCAATCATCCCTCCTTTCCCCACCCTGACCTCTGCCCAGCACTGTCTGTCAGTCCTGAAATTCCAGAAGGGCACTGAGTGATTGGCAGATTCAAAAGATGCCCTCTACACCCGGGGGGCATTGGGCCATCCAGGTGTCCTCTGTCCCTTAAGACTCCTCTCCTGTACCTGCTTGATGGGCTCCCTACCCCTTCCCTCCTCCACTTCCTGGGATAAAAGGGCAACCACACACTCCAGGAGTTCTGTTGGAGGAGTTCTGGATTCAGAGGCCTGTGGGCCACAATAAAGCTCTGGATCCAAACCCTCCATCAGAACCGACTCCTTTCCTTCACCATCGCCTTAAAGCTTCTCTGCCAGAGAGAAACCTGAGGAGCAGATCCTCTATGAGAGGAAGCTCCATCCTGCCACCACCAGAGCCCTGGCATGTCTGGACTTGTATCCATGTGCTCAGCTGCAACATCCAGCCAGCCAAAAGTGTCTCTGGGGTGAAACACCACACATCCAGCAGGCCAAAAGTGTCTCTGGGGTGAAACACCACAGTGCCGCTGTTTGGTTCAGCAGCAGCGGCCAGACAAGCCAAGGCACATCCCTGTTGGAACCCAGAAAATTCCTCTGAATCCCTGGAGGGCTCCAGGCTCTGCCCATGGGGCTCAGAGACCTTGGCACAGAGCCCAAGACCCCTGTGCCTTTGATTTTGACCCAAGGAGTAAATTACCAACCTTTATATGAAGAATTAGAAATCAAGAAAGTCTAAATAGAATAATAGTTTGTCACAGGGTGAAAAATAGATTTTTGGGGTTTTTAGAAGGGGGTTCGGGGGCAAGATGGAGGAATCTGGGCATGTCCAGCCTTTCTCCTTCTTTTACTTGGCCTCCATCTTCTGCTGTGATGGTGGCACTTTTGGATTGGTTTAAGATAGAAGCTCACTGTCTAACATAGGTGATAGGTATTGAGAAGTTATGGTAAATAATGTACATGTTGTTTTTAGTATAAAAAGATAACACCAGTGTGCCTCAACCCCACCTGCCAGACAGATCTCAGCAGGTCAGAGAAAGAATGTTATAGATCAGAAATAATAAACAACCTTGAGAATGAAAACAGAAGAATTCTGACTCTGTCTTCAACTACCAGGCTGGGAAGAGAAGCTTGTACATATCTCAGAGTCACTCTGACCAACACAAATTCTGAGACACAATATTGATATTACCAATAAAGCAGGACAGATGGAACATCCCCTCTTCCCAGTGTCCCCATGGCCACCAGGACACCACACACACCTTGGGCTTGATCTTGATGGTGGCAATGTCAGCCACCTGGTCCACGTCCTGCACCACGGCGTCGTACATGTCACCGCTGGCCAGCTTCACCCGCACGCGCCGCCGGTTGGCCACCACGTGGGCATTGGTGACAATCAGCCCGTCCGGGGACACCACGAAGCCTGAACCATTGGAGATGGGCACCTCCCGGCCCAGGAAGGGGTGTCTGTAAGGAGGGCACAGTCAGGAGTGGCAGGGACAGGGCTGGGAGGCAGCAGGGAGCAGCAAAATGGGGAATTCTTCCCGGTCCCAACAATCTGCAGAAATAGGGGAATGTGCATGAATGTAGCAGGAATGCAGAGCTCATGCACAGCCACAAAGGTTCAATCCCACCAGGAACAGAAGAACGTGGGAGCAGGAGGGGCTGTGACCTGTGCAGGGACACACAGAGCCTTGTAACAGGTAACAAACACCTGAGAGGCAACACCTGATAGCAGGAATGGACTCACAACTCAGGGCCCTGGTCAAGCACCCCAATCTCTGCTGGCAGTCAGGTGAAGTTGAAATAAGAGATTTTTGGAGTTCACTTGAGTTACCAATATGAATGAAGCATTTAAAGTTTAGCCTGTAGAATTATGTGTGGAATCTTAACTTTTTTACCTAAGAAACCTCTGCCACGGTACAAAGGGCATAGGAAAATGCAAATTTCTGAAATGAATGGAAAATGGGATGGAGCAGCAAGGAAAGCCCAGCGGGTCAGGAACCCAGAGAAGGAGCAGCACCAGCTGATGCCTCTCACACTGTGAGGCAGAGAGGATGACACTGCACATAGGTGACACCAAGCTGGAAGAAGCAGCCACCCAGCTGGAGGGCAGAGCTGCTCCGAGAGACCGCAGGCATTGGATGGTGAGAACATTAAAGAACACGAAGGGAAATAAACACCAAGTGCTGCTCGCAGGCAGAACAACGAGGCAGCCTGGAACGCAGCTCCGCCACACGGCCCCGCAGGACACGGAAACGGCAGCGGCGTGTGGCAGCCGCGTGTCGCACTGGCGGGATCCCTCCGGGACGGTTCAGGAGAGGCCGGGGCTGCATTGCACCGGGAGGAGGGAAATCCCTCCCGGGAATCCCCCGGTGCCGGTACCTGCCCACGATCTCCACGTAGACCAGCGCGGGCGCCGTTTTCTCCACCACGTCAGCGATAAAGTTGAAGGCGGCACGGGGTGAGGTGGGCGGCGGGGCGGGCGGCGGGGCGGGCACGGCGGCGCTCAGCGGGGACCGGCGGCGCTCCCGGGCCCACAGCAGCACCAGCGCCGCCGCCCCGGCGCCCACCGCCGCCGCCAAAGACCGACCCCAGGCGGATGGCGGCGGGGGGTGGGAAGGAGGAGGGGGTGGAGGGGGCGGCGGTGGCTCAGCGGTCCCGGTCAGCGCTCGGCACCAGCGCTGTACACCCGGTGGCACCGGGATGCACCGGATCCGCAGCCTCCGCACCGCTGCCGCCATGCTGCCGAACGGAAACCGCGCCCCGCCGGGGCGGGCCCGAGCCGCGGGGCACTGCGGGAGTTGTAGTCCTGAGGCGGGGTCCACACGAAGCTGTCCTCCACCGCGGAGCACGCCGGGAGCTGTAGTTCCGAGACGGGGCCTGCCGGAAGCGCGTTCTGCCGCGGGGCACGCCGGGAGTTGTAGTCCCGCTGGGAGCTACGGTTTTGCCATCAGCGAGATGCACCGACAACCGGCGCGACAGTGGAGCAGGGCAGTCCCATTGGCAGAGCCGCTCACCGAGTCCACCGGAGCCGTCGAGGGCCGCGATCGGTACCATAGTGCTGCGGCGGCGCCGTGCGGACCAGGAAGGCGGCGCGTTCCCAGCGTGCCCCGCGCGGGCCAGGCGCGCGGCCGCGGGCAAGATGGCGGCGGGTGCGGGGCGGCCGTGAGGCGCCGGCACGGCGGGGATGGAACCGCCCGCGGCGCCGGGCCCCGAGCGGCTCTTTGACTCGCACCGGTGAGCGCCCGCCCGGGGCCTGCGCCGTGGGGACTCCCGCGGGAGCCGCGCGGGAACCGCGGGAACGCTGGGCGGGGGTGGCGGGGCCAGCGGAGGGCGGGGGTGTCTCAGCAAAGCCCCGTGAGGAAGGTCGGGGTGACCCGTGGGGGGACCGGGGAGGCTCCGGGGTGGTTTGGGAGATTTGCCGGGGGGACCACGCGGGGCGGCGGCCGCAGGGCGGGTCCTGGGGATCGTCCCGGCCGCGCTGAGGCCGCCCCGGACGCTCTGTGCCCCTGCAGGCTCCCGACCGATGGGTTCCTGCTCCTGGCCCTGCTGCTCTACGCCCCCGTGGGGCTCTGCCTGCTCGTCCTGCGCGTCTTCATCGGCGTCCACGTGTTCCTGGTCAGCTGCGCCCTGCCCGACAGCGTCGTGCGCCGGTGGGTGACTTCGGGGGGCTCCGGGTGCTGCTGCTGCCCGGGTGGGTGTGGGGGGATGGCAGGGCTGCCCCGGAGACTCGGCTCAGGGAAGGATCTGTGCCTTCGGGAGCCTTGGAGGTGCTGCCTCTGCCAAGGCTGGAGCTGGCAGCCACCTCTGGAGGGCTCAGGGATTGGTGTGGATCAGCTTGCTGCGATGCTCAGGAGCTCTGTGGGCACTTGCTGCCTTCATCCCAGTCCCAGCGCCACACCAATTCCTGCACCAGACGTGTCATTTCCATCTGGTGCCAGTGTCCTTTGTCCAGCCACCAGAATTCCCGGGTCTTTGCCTGTTGGACATGTCACCTGGCAGTGTTTTGGAGGGCAGGACTCGAGGAGGATCCGTGTTCCCCCGGCAGGTTCATTGTCCGTGTGATGTGCTCCGTGCTGGGGCTGCTGGTGCGTCAGAGCGACCCCCGGCTGCGCGGGGCCGGCGCCAGGGTCTTCATTGCCAACCATGTCACCCCCTTCGACCACAACGTCGTCAGCCTGCTCACCTCCTGCAACACGGTGAGGGCACGGCCGGGCTCCTCCCCGAGGGCGGGGCACGGACACCTCGGCCCCTTTTGGTGCTGCAGTGGGATCGGTGGAAAACAGCTTAAAGCCCACTCAGTGCCACCCTTTTACCTGCCCAAGTGGCTCCAAGCTCTGTCCAGCCTGGCCTTGGACACTTCCAGGGATACACAGCTTCTCTGGGCAACCTCACCACTCTGACACCCATAAATTTCCTCCTGATATCCAGCCTAAATTTCTCCTCTTTCAGTGTACTCATTAATCCTTGTCCTGTCACTCCAGTTTCTGGCACAGATTCCCTCAAGGCTCTCTGAGATCCTGCAAAGTTTCATCTCCAGATCTGATTTATTAACTCAGGGTGTTAATCTTGAGGTGTTTCTGTGGCTCAGTGTCACTCTTGGGCTCTGCATGAAAAAGTGGAACAGGGTGAGGAGCAGCAGGAGCTGTTCCAGTGGGGATTTTGGGCAGACCCCAGCAGCTGCTTCCTTCTCTGGCCTTTGGGATAAGGGGCAGGGCTGCTTGTGGGGTTTCCTCCAGCCTTGGGTGTGCAGTTTTGGGGGTGCATGGAGGGAGCTGTGTGTCACTGGTGCTTGGGTAGTTCTGGGCTGTCCCTGCTCCCCTGTAAAACCCTTTGTGTGTGGAGTTCCTGAGTCAGCAGGCTCTGGGTGGCTCCTGTGTCCTGCACAGCCATTGATTTACCCCTGGCCTGGACAGGGGGGACTCTGTGTCCTGCCAAGTGTGTCAGGGACTGCTGCAGAGAGCCCTGGGGACACAGCAGCTGGGAGTGCAGGGCACAGTCTGAACTGATGATTTGGAATCCATTTTCCATGGAGCAGGGGCTGAGGCCTGGCTGTGACATCTTCTCACCCACTGTCAACACAGGTCACAGAATCACAGAAATTCTAGGTTAGAAGAGACCTTTAAGATCATCGAGTCCAACCCATGTTCTAACACCTCAACTAGATCATGGCACCAAGTGCCACATGCAGTCTTTTTTTAAACTCTTCGAGGGATGGTGACTCTACGACCTCCCTGGGTAGATGATTCCAGTATTTGACCACTCTTTCTGTAAAATACTTCCTCCTTAATTCTAGCCTGTATCTCCCTTGACGCAGCTTGAGACTGTGTCCTCTTGTTCTGTCTGTTGTTGCCTGGAGAAAGAGACCGACCCCCAGCTCACCACAGCCACCCTTCAGGAAGTTGAAGAGAGTGATAAGGTCACCCCTGAGTCTCGTTTTCTCCAGGCTGAACAACCCCAGCTCCCTCAGTCGTTCTTCATATGGCTTGTGTTCCAAGCCCTTCACCAGCCTCATTGCTCTCCTTTGGACACGCTCAAGCATCTCAGTCACTCCGGTCACTCAGTCCCAGAGGGGATTTTGCTAACGAGCAGCAACTTTGTCACCTCTGTCACCAGGGAGGGAGGGCGTGGAAGGGTGGGCAGGGCGGGGTTTCCTCCTCTTTCCTCCTCACTGCTGTTCTCCCTGCAGCCTGCCCTGAGTGGTTCCCCAGGGTTCATCTGCTGGTCCCGGGGCTTCATGGAGCTGGGAGTGACGGGCAGCCGGGCCGAGCTGGTGGATTCCCTGAAGGAATACTCGGCCCAGCAAGGGAATCCCCCTCTGCTGCTGTTCCCAGAGGAGGCTGCCACCAACGGCAGGGCCGGGCTGCTGCGCTTCAGGTGACTTCCCCCAGCAGGGAATGGCAATTCCTGCAGCAGGGTGGGAAATGTGGCTACAAATACGTGGCTGCAAATGTGTAGCTACGTTGCTCTTCACAGAGAAAAGCAAGGCACAGTTCTTCCCAAGAATATTCTTATCGTTTGCTGTGCCTGTGTTTGTGCAAAAGTAGAATGCAATATAAAGATTGTTTACCCAAAGTGATGGTGTTTTATTTCCTTGGCTTATCAGGGCCAAGTGTGTGTGTGTGTTGTGACTGTCAGCTGATAGTCACAAAATTCAGTGTAGTTGCTGAGTGATTAGCAGATTCAGTTTAGATATATTTCAATACAGTATCATAAAGTAATTAATTAGCCTTCTGATAAGATAGATGCATCATTCTCTCTGCCCCTGCAAATTCAATAGGGTGGCTGGGAATGGCTCTGCTGTATGGTGACAAAATGGCTTCAGGTGGCTCCTGGGTCACTCACTGCAGAATTTCCTCCCTTCCAGCTCCTGGCCCTTCTCCATCCTGGATGAGGTCCAGCCCGTTGCCCTGCAGGTCCGGAGGCCATTGGTGGCTGTGGTGAGTGCTGGGCACAGGGACAGGGTGTGGGGTGGGACCAGCCTTTCTTTCTGCTTTGGAGAACGTGGTGTGGCCTGGCCTCGTGTCCTGGCAGCCTGGAAGCAGCTGCTCAGTTCCAGTGCCTTTCCCAGGAGCCAGTGTGACAGATGTTTGGGGGCCCAGCTGGCTGTCACTGTGCCTCTGGCTTCCATGGCCACTCTGCTTTGCTCTTGCTGAGTTCCCTGCTGTGAAAGAGCAGCTGCCAAAGGTCATCAGGGCTCTGGAGGCTCCTGAGCTGGAGCCCCTGGCACAGACACAGGACATGGAGCAGGAGCAGCCCCACAAAGGGATAAAGTCCATGAGGGCAATGGCAGCACTGCCAAAGCATTGCAGGGAAACTGCTCTCATTGAATTTCTTATTTTTGATATTTATTATTTATGGTCTGGTGACTACAGAGAGCTGCCTGTCATGGGTGTGGTGTTCCTGTGGCAAAGGAACCCCTGGCAGGGTGAGGAGTCACCTGGATGTGTGCAGGGATGGGAACTGCAGGAATATTTGGCAGAGCTGAGACAGAGTTGAGGCAGGTCACAAGGTGGGTGAAGATGCAGTTTTCTAGCAATAAGTTACATTTTGAATGACTCCTCCAGAAAAGTGGGAGAGTTTTTCTGTTCTGGACAGTTTATAAGGAATATCTTATGCTTTTATGGGGTTGGTTCCTTTGAGAAATTCTGAGATGTGACAAGCTGTGTGTCTGTCTGTGCATCCCTTCCCTCCTGCATGTCAGGGAGAACAGCAGGTGCTGGTTACAGTCACTTCTTGGCTCAAACTTTACCTTCAGAGTCTGAGCAGGACTTGGTGCTTCATTGGATGAGTAAATCCTGGTGGATTTCTGGGGTGATTTTAAACCATCAGAAACTGGAAGGGTTGGAGATGTGATATTTTGAATGGATTGACTGGTGTTTTATAGAAAGTTTTCTTATGTAATTGTGTAATGTGTATTAGGCACTGGGTTGGGCCAAACACCACATTTGGAATTAAAAGAGAATCTTCTGCAGTTCCAGTTGCATGGAGTGTTGCAGATGGGTGTTGTGGGTGTTGTTCTGTGGCACAGGCAGTGTAACTGAGATCTGGCTGTGGGCATCACTCCAGGCATTTGGGTTTGGAGTTCTGAGGTTCTGTTTATCCAGGTGAGGCTTCTCTGTTCCTCTTGTGCCTGGGCTTTCAGGGCTTTTCTCATTTACAGCTCCTCTTCCCAGGGACAAGCCTGTCTGAGAATCACAGAATTGTTTGGAAAATCTCTGGAAAATCAAATCCCACCATTCCACAGCAGTGCCAAGGCCAGCACTGGCCATGTCCCCAAGTGCCACATCCACAGGGCTGTTAAATCCCCCCAGAGATGGGGGCTTCCCCCTGCCCTGGGCAGCTGTGCCAGGGCTGGGCAGCCCTTGCAAGGAGGAATTTTCCCAATATCCAAACTCTTGTGCGGTTCCCTGGGAGAGCTTACAGCAGTTGGGACATCACAGAGAGGCTGTTGCCACCAGAATGAGGGAGGATTGTTCATGGTTCTGAGGATTGTTCATAGTTTTTCTGACATTTTTGTAACTTTCTGAAGGGGCAGACTGGTAGGGAATGGGGGGATACTGAGGGAAAGCCTTGCTGCTTAGTGGGAGGAAAATGAAAATTGGTGATGACAATGAGGGTGAAGCTGCTCTGGGGCTTGCACTGGCTTTGCTGTTGCCCCTTTCCCAGTCCTCCAGCCAGGTGTGCTGTGCCCACCTCCCTGCCCACTGCTGGGTGGGATCTCACTGTGCTCTCTTCTTCCCCAGAGCGTGGCCGACTCCTCCTGGATCACGGAGCTGCTCTGGACCTTCTTCGTTCCCTTCACAGTTTATCAAGTAAGGTACTACGTCTCTCTCTTCTGTTTGGGGCAGGGCTGGGGGTGGGCAGGGCTGTGGTGTCACCCTGGCACTGAGAGCTCCCTCCTTGGCACCATCTGGGCATGGCCATGTCCAGTTTCTGATGTGGAGAGGGCTCCTGGTTCCTCTTGGGGAAGGAGAACAGTTTCAGTCTCTCCAGGTGTTCAGTCCAAGTTTCCAGGGGTATTTTGAAGCTGCTGAGCCCCCAGTGTCTGTCTGTCCCTACAATCCCTTGGGAGTGGGGTGGCCCAGAGCCCTGCCCAGGCCTTGAGTAGCTTTGCTGTAATGAGGGCAGTGGAAAGGACTGGGAATCAAATGTAGGGCTTGGTGTATTTCAGCAAAGGAAAGCCTTTCCCTGCTTCTAGCTGCCTGAATTCTGGGTGACCTGTTTCCTCCTACCATGTAAATGACCCCAGATCCTCATTAAGGCCTTTCTCTCATTAAGGCCTTTCTCTCATTAAGGCCAGTGAGCCACTTCTGTCTCCTGCCACATCCTGCATTTGGGAGTGGCTGCTGGCCTTTGCTGCTCCTCTGGGCAAGGCTGTGGGCTGAGAGGGAGCCTGGAGGTGGGGATGGCATGGCAGGGTGTCCCCAGGGGCTCCCCCAGCAGGGTGGCTCCACGTGCTGTCTGTCTGTCTGTCTGTCCCCTCTCAGGTGGATGCCGTCTGTCCCCAGACGAGCAGATGAGCGGAGTGAGGACTTTGCGCTCCGAGTTCAGGAGGTAGGAAAGGGGCTGGGACAGGGATCTGTGGCATTGCTGCACTTTGGGGTGGGCACAGGCTGCAGGCAGAGGTGCAGGGGGCATTTCTGGATGTGTGTGTGTGTGATGGGAGCTCTGGTACATTGTTGGTTTTTGGGGTTTTTTTGGTTAAGGTTGGGATTGAAGGTGTTCCCTCAAGGCTCTTTCAGATCCTGCAAAGTTTCCTCTCCAGATCTGATTTATTAACTCAGGCTGTTAATCCTGAGGTGTTTCTGTGGCTCAGTGTCACTCTTGGGCTCTGCATGAAAAAGTGGAACAGGGTGAGGAGCAGCAGGATCTGTTCCAGTGGGGATTTTGGGCAGACCCCAGCAGCTGCTTCCTTCTCTTATCCTTTGGGATAAGGGGCAGGGCTGCTTGTGGGGTTTCCTCCAGCCTTGGGTGTGCATGGAGGGTGCTGAGGGAGCTGTAGATGCTATTTTGTGTTTAGACTTAGATGTTTAATTTTTTAAAATTTATTTATACTTTTATAAGTAGTGAGATTTGTAGTGTTTTATTAATAAGTCATAAAATGGTTATGTGTTTATTTTTCTAAGTTTTTAAACTAAATACTATTTCATTAAGAAACTATACTTAAATTATTATTTTTAACTTAATAATTAACTACTTGTGTTCTGTAATGTGGATTTTTTTTGTTTAGTTATAAAATACTACTTAAACTTATGAAGGACTAGTGTTTGTTTTAAAACTTTTATTTTCTTATATATATTATTATATTCTAAAGCATTATATTATATTATATTATATTACATTACATTATATTACATTATATTATATTACATTATATTATATTATATTATATTACATTATATTATATTACATTATATTATATTACATTATATTATTTCATATTATTTCATATTATATTATTTCATATCATATCACATTATATTCTAAACTCTACGTTTTTTACTACATGATATTACACACTTCTAATCAAACTACACACCCATAATCTTAGTTCTATTATTTAATTTTAGAAGATTTCTCTATGGCCTCAGGTCAAATGCAGTGTTCTCTTGGGGGCTAGAGTCTGTCAGCATAGAAAATCTAAAATTCTCAGCATCCAGGACTCCAACAGAACATGGTTATTGCCCCTTGCAAGAGCTCAGTTATTTCATGGCCTGTTTGCCCCCCAGCATTGAGCTTTTCTGCAGTTGTCAGGGCTTTTCCCATCAAGTTCAAACCTTTCACCCCCTTTTTATAACACCACAAATCACACAAATCAGTGGTTTCTTCATCCTGCCTGTAGATGCTGGGTATTTGACAGCTCCAGACATCTCATACCTCCTTGTCAGCCTGTTTTGGCAGGATGATATTGCAATTCCTGATCCTTTTTGTGCCCTCTGCCACACTGCAATGCATCCCTGAGGCCCTGGAGAAATCATTTCCCAACCCTCTTGCCCTCAGCATGGCTCCATGTGGCCCTGGCATGCTCCCCAGCCTGGAAGGGCTGTTTGTGCTGTGTGATTTTAGTGTGCTGTGTGATTTTAGCGTGGCTGCTCTGTGTTCCCAGCTCTTGGCCATGGAGCTGGGTGTGGTATCCACACGGATCACCGCTGCCGACAGGACGGAGCACATGAAGAGGCTGAGGCACACGGCACAAAGGCTTTCCTTTGCCCCAGGTGGGGATCCTGGCTGTGGAACCTCAGCCTGGGCTCTGCTTTGGGGGTTCTCTGTGTGTTTTCAGTGATAAACTCACCCTGTGCCCGCTGTGCTTTGTCCTGCAGCCTCGAGCCAGCGCCCGGCAGCCCGGCCCAGGGTGCCCCCCAGCCTGCCTAGGGGTGCTCCTGAGGACCTGAGGGTGGTGGCCATGGCACAGCAGGTCAAGGAGGTGCTGCCTCACGTGCCCTTGGAGGTCATCAGGACAGACCTGGGTGAGCAGGGCTGCCAGCAGGGATGTGGGTCCAAAAGAAGAAACCTCGTTCCTGCTGCGCTGGTACACACTGGCAGCCATGATGGAGTGTCCTGATCTCTAATGGTTCCCTTTGTCCCCACAGTCCAAACCAACTGTGTGGACACCACCATTGCCAACTTGCTGGAGGGGAGAGTTCCCTTCTTGCCTGAGAGTAAAGAGTCTGAAGACCTGCCTGCCCCATCTACCTCCCAGGCTGCAGCTGCTTCTGGCATCCAGGGCTCTGTGCCTGCGCCTTCTTCCAAGGTACTTTGGGCTTGTGTCTCCCTGCTCTGCTGGCCAGGGGCATGGAGCACCAGCCAGGTCCTTGCAGAGCCACCAAGGAGGCTTCCCCTGTGTCCTGATGGCTCCTGTGCTTTCCCTTCCAGCCGGCTACAAAGCAGTTTGCAAAGTCCCCCGTGGAGCGTCACCTGTCCCTGCAGGAGAGGAAACGAGCCTTGTACGACTATGCCAGGAGGTGAGAGCCCCCCACGGCTCCCCATGACACAAAATGTCCCCCTGCCCAAGCCCCCAGCAGCACCTGAGGTGCCACCATGGCACCCTCAGTGTGGACAGGACCCGAGGTGCCACCGTGGCACCCTCAGTGTGGGCAGGACGTTTCTGTTTGGCACCAGGGACAGCTCCATTAATGCTCCTTGGTGTGAGGGCACTGGGAGTGATTTGATATCTGTGCAGGCTTTTCATGAGGCAAATCCTGGCACAATAGGCCAGTTCTGGTGTGTGGGTCATGGTTTAGGAAGACACAGAAAATTGAGGATGTGTTTGAGGGGAATTTGAGTGTGCCTGGGCTTGTTGGGCATTGGATGGCTGGGGTGGTGCTGAGGGAACCGGCCTGTTGGGAATCCCTGACTGGGACACCTGGCTGGGATCCTGTGGGTGGTCCTGGGGTACCGTGAGCTCTGTGGGCAGCCCCTCCCTGCCCTCACAATCCACCGGGATTGAACGGTCCGAGCAGAGCCAGCCCGGCCCTGTGCTGCTGCAGTGTCCCCACGGTGTTCTCGGTCCCCCGCGGCTGCTTCCTTGCCAGGATCCCCGGGTGGGTTCGGGGGAGGCCCCTCCGGTGTCTGAGGGAGGGCGCTCTCTCCCGCAGGCGGTTCGCTGAGAAGCACGGCGCGGCAAGGGCCGGCGGCAGCCCCTGAGCGGGCCGGACCGAGCCGGTGGCAACCCCTGACCGAAGCTCTGGGCCGGGCCGGTGGCAACCCCTGACCGGAGCTCGGGGCCGGGCCGGTGGCACCGGGAGCGCGCGGGCCCCGCGCGGGCGGGACGGGCGGGGCGAGGGCGCCCTCTGGCGGCGGAAATAAACGGCGGCAGCGTCCGGCGAGGCTCGGGCTGTGCGAGCACCGGGGCGGGGGGCGGGGCCAGCGGGAAAGGGGGCGTGGTCAACGGGACAGGGGGCGGGCCCGGGCCGGCTCCGTGCGGGTCTGCACGCGCCGCAGCCGACGCCTGCTCGCGCGCCGCACGTAGGCGCCGCTTAAAGAGGCAACGCGGCGGGTCCGCCGCTGCCGGGCGAGCTGCGGCTCGCGGGCCCCAGCGGGAGGAGCCAGAGCCCCTTTAAGAGTCCGGCTGCCGGTGCCGGTGGTTTTATTTACATGGGGGCTCGCGGGCGTCACGTGACTGTCAGCGGCGGGGGCTGCGCGCGGAGCAGCCGCGGGGCCATGGCGGGAGCCGGCGACGACGGTCCGGGGGGAACCGGGGCACCGGGGCGGGATCGAGGCCGCGGGGGAGCCGGGCGGGACGGGGAACCGGCGGTGAAGGGGCACCGAGGGGTTCGGGACAATGGGACACCCGGGGAACCGGGGTGAAGGGGCACCGAGGGGTTCGGGACAATGGGACACCCGGGGAACCGGGTATTCAGGACAGTGGGGAGCCCCCGGGGGTGGAGGGGTTGACGTGCACACGTGGGGGTCTGGGTCACCGGGAGCCCCGGGTGGTTGATGTGCGCTGTGGATGGGGGGCGGCTCCGTGGGGAGCCCAGGCGGGTTTCTGGGGGGGCTGAGGTGCCCCGGGGATCCCAGCAGGGCTGGGTCGGTGGGGGCACCACGGGGCTGATGAGCACCGCGGGGGCGGGGGCAGATGCCGGTCCCGGAGAGCATCCCTGGGGTGCACAGGGCATCCCAGGTCAGGGGTGTGCTGGGGAGGGCTGGGGTGCAGGGCTGGTCCCGGAGCAGCACGGGGGCTGACAGCCCCCCCAGGCTCCTGGGTGGAGCTGCGCTGTGGCCCAGGCTGTCCCGAGCCCGAGGCGGCGCCCTCGCCCTTCTCCTGCCACGCCGACGTGGAGCGGATGCTGCTGGAAGCCCAGCTGGAGACAGAGAGCAGTGAGGGGTGAGTCCTGAGGGGGAGCTGGGCTCCAGGGCCCTGCTGAGCTGTGCCACAGGCTGGGCTCAGTGACTGAGGGTTTCTCTTTGCAGGGCCCTGCTCGTGCTGGGCTCCCCAGCCTGGGATGAGGACAGAGCCAGCCATGGCAGCGATCAGCCAGCAGAGAGTGAGGCACTGCCTGCCCACAGCCAGCCCCAGCCCGGCTGCCCCCATCCCTGGCAGGTGAGGGAGCTGCTCCCTGCCCCTGGCACACCCTGCTGTGCCCAGGCCATGCTCTGACCTGCCCTGTGTCTCCTTGCAGCGGGATGTGCCACAGGAAGCCAAGTGGAGGCAGCGACGCCTGAGAGCGTCCCTGGGCTGGGCCTGTGCCCGCTGCCCTCGGTACCTGTCTGCAGAGTGAGTCCTGTGGCCCCCACCTGCACATCCTGCAGCTGCCCCCCATCCTGCTGGCCCTGTTAACCATGAGCTTTCCCCAGGGAATTTGCCTTTGTGTGCTCCCCCCAGCCGGTGCTGTGGAGCCTGCAGGGAGGTGCAGTGGGGAGGAAGAAGAGACTTTTCAGTTCAGAGCTGCTGCTGCTCTTCATCCCCTCGCTCCTGCTCAGCCACCTGCTGACCCTGGGGCTGGGGTGAGTGTCTGGGGCTCTCACCACGGGGCTGGGGGAGGAGGGAACACTCCTGGATTTGGGCTGCTCATCCTTGGCTGCTGCAGTGCTCTGCTGCCATCTCCCCTTGCTCCTGGCCTGCTGGAGCCCAGCACCCCATTCCAGTGCCTCACAGTCACTCTCTTCAATGCAGGATCTACATTGGGAAGCGCCTGGCAGCCTCCTCAGCCAACCCTCTGTGAGGAGCTGGGCAGGCAGCACCTTCTGCTCTGCTGGGAATGCAGGGAGAGCCTGGCACCAGCACAGCCTGACCGCTCCCAGGCCCCTCTGTCTGTCTGTCTGTCTGTCTGTCCCTCAGCCCTGCCTGGGAGCTGATCCCTCTGCCCCCGTAGAATGGAACCCAGCTGCAGGCAGCCCCTGCCCTCCCCAGCCCCTGAAACAGACTGTAAATACTGAGCCCACCTCAATAAAGAGCCCTGTGCCAGCTCAGGGGTTGAGCAGCGAGTCCCCTCCCTGTGTGTGGCTTGGGAAGTGACCACGGGGCCCTTCCCTGCTGCAGGAGGGTCACTCCCTGTGCTTTGGGGTGCTGCCAGCTGGGGGTGAGCCCCTGGGTGGGTGTTCAGCCCCACACAGGTGCCTGGCTGATGTGTTTGCCCTTTATTATCCGTGGCTGCAGTGCAAAGGTGGGAGCTGAGCGTGGCATGGCAGTCAGGGCAGTGCCCCTGCCTGGTGCAGGTGACAGGGGTGGGCAGGAGAGGTGGCACTGCAGAGTGAGGCTGTGTGCACACCTGTGCAGTGTGAGCCAGGAATGTGTCCTGCAGGATGAGGTGGGAGCTGTCCCATGGGTGGGGAGTAGGAATCACACAGAAATGGCACTGGGGATGTCACTGCTGCTGCCACTGGCACAGTCTGTGGGGTGGAGGGAGGGGATCCTCATGGCTGGGAGGGGCTGCAGTGTGGGAGCTCAGCGTGGTTCCAGAGGCACAGCAAGCACCCAGGGCCAGGTGACACCTGGGGGTGTCCAGAGCTGGTGGGACACAGGGTGGCAGTGCCTGGTACACACAGGGACTCTGCTCTGGGTGTCAGAGCTGCTCCAGCAGGTGAGACTCAAGCAGGGCTGTGGCTCCAGCAGCTGCTGGGCACAGGGGCACTCTGGGCAGGGGTGGGGACAGACAGGGGGTGCCATCAGGTCAGAGCTGTGACAGACGCTTGGACTTGGGTGGAGGCAGCGGCGGGGACTTGAGGCTTCTGGTCCCATCCACTGTTGGGGACACCTGAGAGCAGAGAGGGACGTGAGGGGTGGTGGGACCAGGGCCTGAGTGCCTCCCCTGCAGTCCCTGTCCCCCGTACCTTCCCTGGTGCTGCAGCATCGCTCTGCTCCAGGAATGTCTCGTACACCGAGGGGCTGAACTTGCGGGGCAGCGGTGGCAGCTTGCTGGCACTCTTCACACGGCCACCAAAGCCAGTGGGGGACAGGGACGAGCCTGTGCAGGCAGGAGAGAAGAGATGGAGGCTCAGCCAGCCTGGGGGACACAGCCCATCAGTGTCCCCAGGGCTGTCAGGGCCAGCACTTCTGCCCCAACACTATGGGAGTGTGGCACTGCTGGGCAAAGGGGACAGAGGTGCCATGGGATGTGAGCCCAGCCAGGAGCAGAGGGCTGGCTCCCACCAGGAACAGCTCTTGGCATCAAGACCCAGTGGCACAAGGTCCAGGATCAACGGCTGCAGCCCCACGGGGAGTGTTCAACAAGGGACGTGCCTGTGCTCCAACGCTGTGCCACCACAAGGGGGTGAGGGGACCTGAGCTGAGCGTGGTGTGGGAGGGCACAGCCCTGCTCGTGGGGCTGCAGGGACGCTCAGGAAGGTGTTGGGGTGCTGTGGGGACTCTCAGGAAGGTGTTGGGGTGCTGTGGTGCTGCAAGGACGCTCAGGAAAGTGTTGGGGTGCTGTGGGGCTGCAGGGACGCTCAGGAAGGTGTTGGGGTGCTGTGGGGACTCTCAGGAAGGCGCTGGGGTGCTGTGGGGACTCTCAGGAAGGTGTTGGGGTGCTGTGGGGCTGCAGGGACGCTCAGGAAGGTGTTGGGGTGCTGTGGGGCTGTTGGGACGCTCAGGAAGGTGCTGTGGGGCTGCAGGGATGCTCAGGAAGGTGTTGGGGTGCTGTGGGGACTCTCAGGAAGGTGTTGGGTGCTGTGGGGCTGCAGGGACGCTCAGGAAGGTGCTGTGGGGCTGTTGGACGCTCAGGAAGGTGCTGGGTGCTGTGGGGCTGCAAGGACGCTCAGGAAAGTGTTGGGGTGCTGTGGGGCTGCAGGGACTCTCAGGAAGGTGTTGGGGTGCTGTGGGGCTGCAGGGATGCTCAGGAAGGTGTTGGGGTGCTGTGGGGACTCTCAGGAAGGTGTTGGGGTGCTGTAAGGTGCAGGGATGCTCAGGAAGGTGGCCTGGCAGGCTGTACCTGCAGTGCTGGGCTGAGCCCCAGCAGCAGCTTGGCTTGGCAGGGGCTGTTTCCTATCAGCGCTCAGGCTGCTCTCGCTCAGGGTGCAGGAGAGTCTCCATTTCTCGTCCTGGGGCACAGAAGGAAGGCTCAGCACCTCGGAGGGCCAGGCTGGATGGCAGCCCCTGAGTGTCCAGTGCCCCTCCAGCCCCTGCTCCTGCCCTCCCTGCAGCAGGGGCTCCCATCCAGGCTGGGGGCAGAACCAGGAGCTCTGGGTGCAGCAGGACCCCCAGAGGGGTGCGAGCAGAGCCCCAGGGTGGCGCCAGGGCTGTGCTGAGCATCACCTTGTGCTCTGGCAGCTCCGAGAGGGACTGGCGAGCATCCTGCCGCCGGGACCCGAAGATGGCGCTGGCGCGGCTCTCCCGGCGCTCGCTCCTCGGCTCCTCGCTCTCAGAGGGGCGGTGGGCAGCCTTTGGGGTCGGGGGTGCCTCCGGGCTGTGGGGTGACCGGGACAGGTGAGGGGCAGCCGGGGAAGGAGGAGCAGGGCTGGAGCATCGCTGGGAGCGGCTGCACTCGGGCATCAGCACCAGCCACGGCACAGCTCAGCAGGGCAGGTGTGGGGGACAGGAATGGATGGCTCAGGTGACACCAGGGTCCAGGTGAGCACATGGGGCGTCTCTCCTCCATGCCGCCCATAGGGACAAGGCCACGGTGGTGACCAGGCAGGACAGACCCCTGAGATGCACTTGGCATAAAGGGAAGGTGGAAGAAAAGCACCTGGGCCAGAGTGAGGAAGACTCAGCTGAGGGGGATGAGGGAGGATGAGCAGCACACTCCCCAGAGCAGCACTTGCCTGGCTCCAGCGTGGCTCAGGCGGTCCCAGTCAGGCACCCAGGCTATGGAGCGGGGTCGGCCGCTCCGCCGCTCCTCAACGAACATCTGAGACACAGCCAGGAGGGGTGAGAGGGCAGAGCCTCCCCAGCCTTTCCTGGGCTCAGCCAGGGCCATCAGTGCCCTCTCTGACCAGCCCTGCTCCTGACCAGGTCCCCCATGCCCGGTGGGAGATGCTGTGCTGTGTTTTTATACTTTGTAATAGTTTTGGGTTTGTATCACTGTATTTTTCCCAAATTGTTTACCCCAGATTGTACCCACTCCCTTTACCTGTGTAATCCCTTTCCTTTGCTGAGATCATCCCCAAATCCCCACCCTGCCTCTCCTCCCTGAATTCCACCCCCTCTCCTCTCTGGGATCCCAGCCTCTCTCCTCCCTGGATCCCAATTAATACCAAGCCAGACGCTTCTCTGATGGGATCACACCAGTGCTGGGCACTGTGGCACCTCCAAACCCTTCCTGCTGTGTCCTCCCCTCCCATCCCAATCCTCAGCATCCCATCCCCTCCTTCTAGAAGTTTCAGTCCAGGACATCCAGTACTTAGCCAGAGGCCCGGCGTCAGCCCCCCAAGTGTTTCTCCACACCCTGTCCTAAATGTCTGTCCCCCAATATCCATCCCTTAGGGTTACTTATTGGTTAATAAAATGTTTTTTACTTCAGGTTTCCACCTCTCTTTAAATGTAATCTTGGCTCTCAATAGGAAGAACCTTGAGGTGTAGGGCCCAGTGCTCCTCACCCTGTTCCTGCCCCATCTGTGCCCTCAGCCAGCTGTTCCCTGCTGCCCCACATCTGCATTGGCATGTCCAGGGCAGTGCCCATGCCCACCGTGGCACTCACCATCTCTCGCACCCCGTACTGAGCCTCCACCTTGGCGCGCAGCTGCTCGAAGCACTGCTCCATGCGCTCATGGAACGGCCGCAGGTCCTCTGGCACCTTCTGCCCGTGGATCCGGATGCCCTCAGCCAGCAGGGGGATCTGTGGGACAGCGGGGACTCGTGGGGCTCCCTGGCACCGCTGCCAGCTGGCCCTGCCAGGGGGATGCTGCACCTGGTACCTGCCAGGCGATCAGGTCCTTCAGCTTCTCGATCTTGCCTGCATCCTCAGGGTGCTCCTGCATGTACAGCTCCTGGAAAAAAGCCTGAAAAACCCTCCTGAGTGCCACTGCCAGGCTGGCCCAGCTCACACAGGCTGGGGATGGCACCCCCTTTGCTCTGGGATCCATCTCCTCTCCTCACTGGATGCCACCCCCTCTCCTCTCTGGGATCCCAGCCCCTCTCCTCCCATGTGATCCCAATTAATACCAAGCCAGGTGTTTCTCTGATGGGATCACACCAGTGCTGGGCACTGTGGCACCCCCAAACCCTTCCTGCTGTGTCCTCCCCTCTCATCCCCATCCCAATCCTCATCCCAAGGCTCCCCACAGTGCCAGTCCAGCCTCTGCACCCCTCACCTTCTCATAGTTGGTGAAGCCCCCCATGACTGCAGGGTCCACGATGCCGTTGAGCAGCATGGACAGAGGGTTGATGGGCAGGCCGGGGTCGTTCTGGTGCCTGTTGATCTCACTCATGATCTTCTCGTTGGTTTTCATCATGGTCTCAATGGCATTTTCCAGGGGGGAGATGATGATCTGTGCACAGGGAGGAGTCAAGGCTGGCAGGGTGGGCTCTCCCCAGTCCAGAGGGACCCCTGGGGCTGCACATCTCCCCCCATAAATCCCCTCAGACCCCTGGGGCTGCACATCCCACCCCAGGAATCCCCTCAGACCCCTGGGGCTGCACATCCCACCCCATGAATCCCCTCAGACCCCTGGGGCTGCACATCCCACCCCAGGAATCCCCTCAGACCCCTGGCACAGCCTGGGGCTGGGTTAGAGCTCCTGGGGCTGTGCTGGCCATGATGCTCCCAGCACAGAGTCACCCCCATGGGCACGGGGCAGCAGTGAGGCTGCAGGAGACCTGGGTAACCTCTGGTGTCACTTTGGGGGTGCAGCTGGGGATGCACCAGGGCACCCTGTGACAGCCCAGCCAGGGCACATCACATCTCCACAGCTGTGGCTCCTGAGACCCCCTGGATGCTGGCCAAACACCCACCCCTGACAGAGGAACAAAGCCCACACACTGTCCCTGCTGCCCACAGAGCATGTCATAGGCAGGACACGCTCCCCAGCCCCAGCCTGAGCTCCTGGCAGGGCTGGAGAACCCCCCAGGCTCCTGGGAGAGCCCCCAGCCCCCTCCTCACCGTGTCAGTGGAGGTGACAACGAACCAGCGCAGGATGCCCGGCAGGGGATAGGCTGTCCTGAAGGTCGTCCTTTCAATCCACATGTTCTGTGGCAAGAGCAGCAGTCACTGCCCACCCTCCTCCCATCACCCCTGGCTGCCCCACGGCCTGGGGGGCTCCCACCTCCATGGGCACAGCACCAGGGACCCCCCAGCTGAGGGTCCTGGCAGCTCCCCCCTGCACTCACAGCAAATTCATTGTCGGGATCGCTCGGGCCCCTCTTGAAAGGCCGGGAGTAGCTGAACCTCTGGATGTGGTTGGCTTTGTAGAAGCTGTGGGGAGGGAAGGGACGGAAATGAGAGAGGACCCTCATTGTGTCCCACCACCCGCAGGGAGCAGAGCTCTGTGTGGGCACTCACTTGGTGATCTGCTCCGGGATGCTGCGGCCCCTGAGCCGCACCTTGGCCTCCTCTGCCGGCTGCACGGTGAAGCACTGGATGTCTGAGGGAGTGAAGGAGCACAGGAACGCCCTGCAGGGCAGGGCTGCTGGGCACAGGGCTCCAGAGCCTCCGGGGTGAGCCCCAGGGGGACACAGAGGCATTTATGGGATTCCCACATGCACAGGGATGCACAGAGACCAAGCCACGCTCCCAGCTGTCACTGACATGTTTTCTGAAAAATGTCTTTGCTGGGATTTTTCTCCTGAGAAGCTGAGAAGCCTCAGAAAAGAAATGTAAACAATAATTATCTGATAGCTGTGGGATGTGGTCTGGAGATGCTTTACCAACAGGTGCATCTTGGATTGGTCTCATGTGAATTATTTTTACTTGATGGCCAAAAATGGTCCAGCTGCGTCGAGACTCTGGTCAACCACAGGATTTTATTATTCATTCCTTTCTAGCTTTCTGATTTCTCCTTTCTTTTAGTATAGTAAATATAATATCTAAATGTTAATATAATATAATGTTATATATTATATTATATTATATTATTATTATATTATATTATATTATATTATATTATATTATATTATATTATATTATATTATATTATATTATATTATATTATATTATATTATATTATATTATATTATATTATATTATATTATATTATATTATACCAGCCTTCTGAAACATGGAGTCAAATTCTCATCTCTTCCCTCGCCCTGGGGACCCTCAAACACCCCCACACCCATGCCTGTCCCCGTGCACACAGAGGATACACTGCCCTGGGGAGTCAGTGATGTCCTGGCCAGGGGGAGATGTGCTCTTCAGCTTCTCAGCGTTGGGGAAGGGGCTCAGCAGCTGCATCTCAAAGTCCTCACGCCGCTCGTACTCCTTGCCCCGGTAGATGAAGACCTTGTTCTGCAGGGCAGGAAGGTGACAGCTCATCCCTGTGCCACACAGCAGGGCCAGCAGGCCACAGAGCACTGGGATGCTGTGCTGATAAGGCTCTCCTGCCAAGCAGGAGACACCCCCCTATCTAGGAAAAAATATCTCCCCAAACCCAGGAACCAGAAGAAAAACGAAAGAAGGACAAAAGAATCCGGATTGGTGCCAGCCAAGCAATGCCACTAAGGACAAATCCTATGTGAAAATTTGGTGGCTCCTATGAGGGTGTGGCAGCATGGGTGGATGGGGGGAGAGTGACTGGACTTGTGCAAACCATCTGAGCCTGGGATGTCCCCTGGATGGGACAGGATGCTGGGTGAGGAACAGGCTGGATGGTGACATTCAGAGAGTTGTGGTGCACAGGTGGACACCAGTGAGGAGTGGGGGTCCCTGGCTATGGAGGTGGCAGCTGTGGATGGTCCTTGGCTATGGAGGGTCCCTGGCTATGGAGGTGGCATCTCTGGAGGGTCCCTGGCTATCAAGGTGGCAGCTGTGGCTGGTCCTTGGCTATCGGGCTATCGAGGTGGCAGCTGTGGATGGTCCCTGGCTATGGAGGGTCCCTGGCTATGGAGGTGGCAGCTCTGGAGGGCCCCTGGCTATGGAGGTGGCAGCTCTGGAGGCTCCCTGGCTATGGAGGTGGCAGCTCTGGAGGGCCCCTGGCTGTGGAGGTGGCAGCTCTGGAGGCTCCCTGGCTGTGGAGGTGGCAGCTCTGGGGCTGCTCCTGGCTCTGCTTACCCTGAGGAAGGTGGGGAAGCCCTGCCCGTAGTACCCCACAGCAAAGTAATCCGGGCTGGGCCGCAGCACCTTCAGGATCTTCTCATAGAACTTTGCCTCTCGTTGCTGCAGAGGAGAGGGGCAGGATGAGGGCAGGAGGGGGCCCTGCAGACCCCCCATGCCCCCTGCCCAGCCAGGCACCCACCAGGATGTCACTCAGCATCTCGTAGTCGAACACATGGCTCTCGTACTGCTCCGCCAGCTCCTTGCAGATGTGGATGGCTTCCTCCCACATCTGGAGAGAGAGAGAGGGGCCAGGACAGGGCCCCCCAGTGCAGGGTGAAATGGGGAAGGGGCACCAGGGGCTTCCAGCAGGGACCACCTGCACCCCTGCCCCTGTGAGGAGGGGGAGAGGGCTCTCCTGTGGGGACTGGTGGGCAGCAGAAGAACTTGGCTTCCCACCAAGCCCCCAGCTGACCCCATCAAGCCTTTGTCCAGAGATATCCAAGCCTCTGACCTGGGCTGGGATGGGACAGCACAGGACAGGGATGGGATGAGGGACAGTGGCTGTGGGGTGACCCATCCAGCCCAGATTCACTGGGGCAGCTCCAGCCCTTCTGCAGCACTGGGGAGTGAGGGGCTGTGCTGAGGATGGGATGTGGGAGCATGATACAGGGGGGAATTGGTGGCAAGGGGGCCAGGCTTGCCCTAAGCCAGCCCAGCTCCCTCCAGTTTTGGTGTTTCAGAGCTGCAGGGTCTGTAGGAGCCACACTCACCTTGCCCTGGTCGAAGTACTCGATGATCTGGTTGTACAGAGCCTCCTTCAGCTGGCGCTGAGTGTGCAGCTGGAGCCCGTGTGGGCCCGGCACAGGAGCTGCATTCGACTCCTCTGACCACTGCACAAGGGATTGGGGACTGTCACACCCTGGGCCATGGAGCTGCCCCCTCCTCACAGCCCCCCAGCCCCCCGTGCCCACCGTGAGCAGCCGGGCGTGCAGCAGCAGCGTGTAGGCTCCCTCCGTGTAGTTCTCGTAGCTGATGTGCAGGTCCTTCAGCTTGTACAGGTACCTGGGGGTGACACAGCCACGTGTGGGGGGTGACAGCACCATCACCTGCCCCTCAGGCCGCCCTGCCCAGCCCATCCCTCTGGGAATGCCCAGGAGGCCCCAGCCCAGGCGCTGCAGGGGATCCCAGGGCTGGGCTCACCTGATGTACATGGCCTGGCGATCAATCTCCTTGTAGAAGTTCTGTGGAAAGGCAGATGAGGCTGTTTGAGTGGCCCTAGGGGTGGCACGTGCCACAGCCCCTCACAGTGCCACCCTCTGGGTCACGGTGCTGTCAGGACTGTCCCCACACACGGATGGCCGTGGCCCACACAGCTGCACATCCCAAGCGATGCCAGCTCTGGCACCCCCTCTCTGCTGTGCCAGGGGCACCCTGGGGACCTGGGGACAAGCCCTACCAGCCCTGGGGACTTGGGGTGCACAGGAACAAGCCCAGGTTGCCCCAGGGAGCTGGGACAGGGGATAAGCCCTGGCAGCCCGAGGAGCTGGAGCAGGGCAAGGTGCTCACCAGCAGGTTGACGGTGCAGCTCATGCTGTAGGTCTTGTTCTCGTCATTCATGACAGCCCTGTAGTCCAGGAGCCGCTCCAGGAGCTCGCTCACCAGCCTCACAAAGTCCTCTCCAGGCTTGGCCAGCTCGGGGTGGCTCTGGCAGCAGCTCAGCAGGCTGGGGGAGAGAGGGAGGCACACGGGTCCCACTGCACAGCCAGCTCTGCTGTGCTCCTACCACTGCCCTGCCCGGCAGCAAGGGCAGGGACAAAGCCTGGGCGAAGCAGGGGCATCACCTGGGGCAGGGGGGACTCCTGGGGCTGAGATAACACCTGAGACAGAGATAACACCTGGGGCAGAGATAACACCTGGGGCAAGGGCATTACCTCAGGCAGGGGTAATTCCTGGGGCAGAGATAACACCTGGGGCAGGAGTAACTCCTGGTCTGAGATAACACCTGGGGCTTGGATAACACCTGGGGCAGAGGCATCACATCAGGCAGGGGCAATTCCTGGGGCAAAGATAACACCTGGGGCAGAGATAACACCTGGGGCAGTGGCATCACCTCAGGCAGAGGTGACTCTCAGGGCAGAGATAAGACCTGAAGCAGGAGTAACTCCTGGGGCAGAGATAACACCTGGAGCTGGGGTAATTCCTGGTCTGAGATAACATGTGGGGCAGAGGCATCACCTCAGGCAGGGGTGACTCCTGGTCTGAGATAACACCTGGGGCAGAGATAACACCTCAGGCAGGGGTAATTCCTGGGGCACGGGTGTCAGCAGGGACAGGAGCATCACCTGCAGCAGGGGTAACACCTGGGGCAAAGATAACACCTGGGGCAGGCAGGCTGGGCCAGCAGAGGTGTGCAGGGGGCACACGGTGGTGCTCAGGCTCCCTCCTCGCTGCTCCCTTTCCCCCGGCACACTCCGGGCCAGGGCACAGCGTGAGGAGCAGTGGGATGGCAGCAGGAACGGTGACAGCAAAGCGGAGAAGGTGGCAGGGATGTCACTGCACACTCACATGCTCCTGAAAAGCTGCATGTACTGCTCGTCCCCGCGGCCGCCCTCCACCTCGCTGTCCAGCCTGCGCAGGATCTCATCCTCAAACTGGAAAGAGGACGGAGAAAGGCTGAGCTTGGAGCAGCTCCTCCCCAGAGACCATCCCAGAGAGAAGGTTCCAGACCACGCCACTCCCTGCCGTGGGTGGTTCCCAGCCCATCCCGGGCCTCACCCGGGTGAAGCTGCCCCTGAGGCGGTGCTCGCACAGCATCATGTCGAAGAAGATGGGGATGGTGGATTTGCGCAGCTCCAGCTCCGGCACCAGCGTCATCTCCAGGATGGGACCCACCATGCCCGGGATGAACTCGATCTTGCGCTGCCCTGGGGGGACAGGGAGGGCTGGGAGGACAGATCCACGCCCAAAGCAGCAAAACCCCGCTCGCCACACCCACTGTGGGCGCGGAGAGCCAAAATCCATCCCTGCCCAGCGCGGCTCACCGAGGCTGTACCACATGTCCCGGATGGATGCTCCGATGGTGGCTCTCATGTCCCCGTACCTGCGGGGACAGAGGGACAGCATCGCTCTGCAGCCCCGGGTGTGCCCAGCCCAGCTGGCTCATCCCAAAACCCCTGTCCCCGGGGCAGGGACTCACTTGGCCAGGATACTGTTGCGTTTGCCCGGGGAGAAATTCTCCAGCTGCAGCGAGTCCTGCGTGAGGAAAGCCACGGCCAGGTGGAAATAATTGTTCCAAAGCTGCGGTGGAAGGAGGCAGAGGGATGAGTGCCAGGCTGGGGGGCACAGCGGGGTCTGCTCCTGACCCACCTGGGCTGAGGCAGTGCCACCCACCCACCTGCAGCTCGAAGTCGCTGTCGCTCAGGAACATCTCGGTCAAGGTGGTGGCAAAGTGGTTGATGGCACGCAGGAACTCCCTGGGGACAGCGGGCACGGAGTGAGGGCAGCACCAGTATGCCCAGCCTGGTGTGCCCACCTCCATCACACAGAGGGGTGAGGTCCTTTCTGCCCCACAAACACTGTCCAGAGTCCACCTGCCCCGCTGTCACCGTGATATTGTCTGAAAAATCTTCCCAGGATTTTCTCCTGGGAGGCTGAGAAGCCTCAGAGAGGAATGAAAACAATAATTATCTGATTGCTGCTCCCGTGTTTGCTGCTTTGGAATGTGGCTTGGACGTTGTTTACACCAACAGGTGAATGTTTGATTGGTTCTGTGTGAATTGTTCTTAATTAATGGCCAATCACAGCCAGCTGTGTCGGGTTGACACAGAGAGAAAGTCACAGGTTTTTATTCTTCATTCTTGTTAAGCCTTCTGATGTATCCTTTCTCTTTCTTTAGCATAGTTTTAGTATAGACATAATAATATAATATAATATAATATAATATAATATAATATAATATAATATAATATAATATAATATAATATAATATAATATAATATAATATAATATAATATAATATAATATAATATAATATAACTGTTATAAATAGTTATACTATATTATACAGACGTTATAATACAATATAACTGTTATAAATAGTTATACTATATTATACAGACGTTATAATACAATATAACTTTTATAAATAGTTATACTATATTATACAGACGTTATAATACAATATAACTGTTATAAATAGTTATACTATATTATACAGACGTTATAATACAATATAACTTTTATAAATAGTTATACTATATTATACAGACGTTATAATACAATATAACTTTTATAAATAGTTATATTATATTATATTATATTATATTATATTATATTATATTATATTATATTATATTATATTATATTTATTATATTATCAGCCTTCTGAGAACAAGGGTCAAATTCTCATCTCTCACCTCATCCTGGGAGCCTCACAAACACCCCACCCCACAGCACCCCAGGAGCCCACAGCCACCCCCCGTGCTCCCCCCCAGCCTCTCACCGGTTCTGCACCATGTTCATCACCACCCAGTCACCAGGATACACCGTCTTCCCGATCAGGTCCTTGAAGAGGATAAAAGTCTCCATGAGGAAGTCCTGCAAGGGAGGCAGAGATGTCAGGGCCGTGCTGGGCTGCAGTGCCCTCCGGAGGAGGCCGTGAGGGAGGCGCTGGTGCCGGAGGGCTCCGTCATGCACTCACCATCAGCTCGGGCCGGGAGGGGAACGCCTGGATGTAGGTGCTGTAGTGGTCCTTGTCCATCTGGCTCAGGATGGTGGCCATGCAGGCCACGTAGTGGCTCTGGGGGACAGGAGCTGCTCAGGCCCTGCTGGGTCCTGCAGCTCCAGTCGGTTCATAACCCACAGCCCCAATTCACCCCCACCCTCCCTGGTCCCTTCTTCCCCAGCTCCTTTCTCCTGGCCCCCTCATGTGCATCCCACTGCAGGGATGGGATGGCTCCTGCACCCACCGTGATGCCAGGGGGATGCAGGAGTCATTACAGAGTGGTGCTGAAGCACCTCTGTCATTTCTGAGATCATTTAAGGCCATCTGTGGCTGTCAGGGCATTTTGAAAATGGCAAGCAGGTTCCTTCTGGAGTGCCTCCAGTGCAGGGTCCCAAACCGAGCCCTTGGCTCCACTCCAGGGGGCTCCCAGGTTTGTAGCAGGACAAGTGGAGTGTGCACGAGCAGGATGCTGCCCAAAAGCTGTCCCAGAGACACTTCCAAGGCTGGAAACTGTGGGAAAGGGCAGCAGTTCCTGGGCTAAGAGCATCGTCTGGCTTGTCCAGGGGGAGTGACGGCCCTGCCGTGCCCCGGTGCCACTGATGGAGCTTTGTGGGTGGCTTCGGGTGCCAACCCATGCCCAGAGACTGCCGTGCCTGAGCCCTGCGAGGGCAGCACCGGGCTCTGGGCACCGCTGCTGCCCTTCCATCCCTGCAGATCGGGCACTGCCGGAGCTCCCGCCCGGATTCCAGCGGAGCATTCCCGCGCTGCCATTTCCCCATTGCGGCCCCAGACCCAAGCGGGCTGCTCGGGGATGGATGTGACCGCTGCCGGTGACCGAGGGCTCCAGCCCGGCACCGCCAGCCCGGGGGCAGCCCCGGGAGCATCCCGGGATGGGGCACAGCCCACCGAGAGCTGCCGCGGGTGAGCAGCGAGCGCCCACAGCCAGCCTTGGCTGCGAGGGGTTTTCTGTCTCTAGGAGGGAATTCCAGGGAATTCTCTTGCGCAGAGCAAACGGATCAAACCCCAAAATCTCCCGCTGCTCCGGGAATCCTTGTGGTGCACCGGCACACCGGGGGTCCGCGGGACCGGGACGCGCCGGCACCGCCCCGCCCGGGCAGCGCCCTCCCGGTACCGGGACCGCGGCTCCTGCCGGGCTCCGGGGCTCGGCTCCCGGGCGCGCACCCCGTGCCGGGGCTCCGCCCCCCGCCCCGCTCCGCCCCCGCCGGCTCCGCCCCGGTACCGGCGAGCGCGCGCCGCCCCGCCCCGCCCCGCCGAGCCCCGCGCCCGCGGCTGCCGGACCCGCGCCGCCGCCGCCGCCGCCTCGGAGCACCAGGTACGGGGCGGAATGGGGAGGAGGCTCGGCCCGGGAGCGGGGCGGCGGCCGCACCGGGGGCTGCGGGCATCGGCCCTGCGGCGCCCGCCGGTACCGGGACCCCGGGCGGCCCCGCGGCCGGGGCGTGCGAACCCCGGGGCCAGGAGCGGCGACGCGGTGCGGGGAGCCCCGGAACCGGGACTGCGCGGGAGCGGCGCGGGGACCCCGGGGGCGCGGGAGCGGGGCGGGGACCCTCGGCCCGCGGGATGCGCGGGGGCCGAGCTGGGTTGGCCAGGGGGATCCTCGGTGTCCCCGGGGGTCGCGGCACCTCCCTGTCCTCCCTTCTTTGCTCCCGGCGAGCAGGAGCTGCCCGGGGAACTGCGGGAGGCACCGCGCACCGAGCATCCTCCGGCGGGCACCGTGCGCCGAGCACCCCGCACCGAGCCCCCTACGCTGGGCACCCCGCACCGAGGCGACCACCGGCGGCCGTGGCGGGGGTCTCTGGGGGGCACAGCCGTGCCGGAACGGTGGCACGGTGCGTAGCCTATGGAGGAGCATCAGTGGTGGGAGCTGCTGTGCTAGAGGGGCCGAAGACCCCCACGTTGCTCCGCGGTGCCGCAGCCTCGCCCTGTCCGCCCCGGGCCGTGGTCCCCCCGCTGCTGCTGGAGCCGCTCTGGGCTCATCCCCGCTCCCCCTCGTTAGGAAGGCGTCCGTCAGCCGGGGCTGTGCCGGGTGACACACACGCACACGCACATCCAGGGATGTCACTTTCGGTACCGCGCGCCGCCGTGACGCCGGCCGGGGCTGGAGGGATTCAGCCCACGTTGCTCCCAAGGCCTGGTGTCCGCCGGAGCGAGTCCCGGGAAATGGGGGTGCTCCGGTCCTTCCCGGGCTGCTCCGGTCCCGATCCCGCCCGCGGGAGCTGCGGCTGCCGAGGGCGGTGCGGGAGCGGGGCCGAGGTCCCCGCGGAGCCGCTTCGGTGCCGGGAACACGAGGTGGACACGAATGAGTAACCAGCGGGCCCGGCTGTGCCAGCACGGGGACATGCGGGGACATCGGTGTCAGCTGCTCGCTCCGAGGGGCAACGGCGTGCCCAGGGCCAGCGGCGATCTCCGGGCTCGGGAATGAAGCCCTCGGTACAGTCAAGGCTGCAGGGGGACCCTCGGGTGGGGATGGCACCTCCGGCCCTTCCCCGTGTCCCCTGCCCGCAGGGAGCGTCCGTCCTTCCGGAGCGGGGTGGGTTTGGTCGCAGAAGCTCCTTTGGACTGAGGTTGTCTTCTTTACAAATGATAATTATTGTAATTGCTTAATAGCATGGTGGCATCCAGAGGCCACAGATAATGAGCGGGTCTATTCCTGTCCCTGCTAACGACGCTGCTCCGGTCCTGCCCAGCCTCGCCTGTTTGCTGAGGTGCTCCGTGTGGTCCGGGCTGTTCGGTGGTGGGGAAACTGAGGCACGAGGCGGAGGAAAACGCTCGCTAATTCCCAAATTCCCGCGGTAGCCAGCGTTGTCTAAAGCGGACGGAGATAAAGGGGGGCAGGCTGCTCGATGGCATTGAGAATGCACTTAAAGGCAGGAATTTGTATTCTGGAAGGACATTCCCGGTGCCGGGAGCTGCAGCTGCAGAGGCCGTGCTGATGGCTGCTGCTGCCATGGGGGATGTCCCAGGGGGTCCCTGCTGCACCCAGGACCGAGCCCCCCGAGCCTGCACCGGGCTGTGCAGGGGCAGCTGGGGCAGTGCAGGAACTGCTGGGCGGTGAAGCCTTTCCAGCTATTTCCAGAAGTGAGTTCTGGGGACAGTTGGTGGCTTTCTGATGCCATTTCTGGCCTGTGAGGGAGCCCACGGAGCTTTTGTCACCCAGGGTCCCCTGGCCCAGGGATTGCTCTGCACGAGATGGGTGCCCAACCCCTTCTCCAGAGCTGAGACATCCTCCCTGCAGAGCACAGGGTCTGCAGATGAGCTGGGTCTCCTGTGGCCAAAGCTCTCTGGGCCGTGTCCCACTTCCCTTGTGCTGTCCCTGCTGCAGGATCAGCCCGTGCTGGAGATGCCAGCGGAGCCCTGGGGTTTGGTGCTGGCCACCAGCCGAGCTCTCAGGGTGGATCTCCATCACAAGGACCTGTGTAGCCACACAGGGCATCCGCAGGGTGAGGAGGAGGAGGATGGTGCTGCCCAAACCCCATTCAGTGGGAAGGAAGCAGCCGAGCAGGGTGTTCTTCCTGCCTGGGTGGTCTCTCCTGCAGCCCCGGGGGTGGCACAGCAGCAGCTCCAGGGATGCTCCTCCTTGCCTGGATGAGCCCAGGGAAGCCTCGGGACACAGAACAAACTCCTCCTGAGCTGCTCCCTCAGGCGGGTCACTCTCTCTCTTCACGTCTCATTAAAGCAGCGCTACCAAAGCTGCTCCGCCTGGCAGAGAGGTGGGGACGCCAGCAGGTAGCACAGCGAACAGAGCCACCACTGCCATGACAGCCCTATTAGCATCCACGGGAGACACAGGAATAATTTGGCTTCTGCAGCTTCTGAAGGCTCGTGCAGAGCCTTTGTACTCCCGAATCCCTGGCCGTGCGCGGCTCCATCTGCAGCAGCAGCACTTCCACATCAGAGGGCAGCGATGGCAGCGGGGCTGGTGGCCTCAGCGTGCCGGGAGGATGTCACTGCTCCTTCCCCAGCCCGCGGGATCCCTTCCATGCCACCGTGGGCATGAGCCATGGCACGTGTGACCAGGCCAGCCAGGAGCCCCAAGAGAAGCCTGTGGGGTGGCTGTGGGTGCTGGTACCATGGGGAGGTGGGTGCTGGGGGCTCCCTGCCCAGGCTGGGTGCCACCAGAGCCTCCTCCTGGTCCCCGTGCCTGGGAGAGTGACTGATGTTCCCTCGGAGCACTCCAGCCAGTGACCTACATAGGGATGAGTGCGGATCCCTCGCTCCTCTGAGCAGCCCGTGCTGCTCCCAGCACCCCTGGGTGATGCTCAGTGTGGGGCTGAGGGGCACAGCCACCCCTGGCATGGCCCTGGTGGCAGGGACAGCTCCTGTGCCCTCGGCCAGGCCAGCCCAGGGCTCCTGAGGGAGGCACAGCAGCGCCCAAGCAGAGCCTGGAGCGCTGCTGAGAGCAACGGGGTCAGCACTGCAAGGTCCTTCAGGGACATGGGGAGCTGGCCTTGGGGACAGGAGCCGAGCTGGACTCAGGGAGTGCTGGGAATGTGGCTGGAGAAGGAGTTTCTCCTTGCTGGGGGCTGCGAGGGCTGAGCACAGGAGGGAGAGGAGCGGCTTGGGCGGAAGCGCTCGGTTGGCACGAGTACAGTGGGATGGAAGCGGGTGTGATTAAGAGCCTGCAGGAAATGAGGAGGGCTGTGAGGCTCCCAGCAGCCGGGTTCTGGAAGAGCCTCCAAGAAGAGAAGTGTGAGGGCAGGGCATGAGCTGGCTTCGTGGTGGAGCTTCCTCAGCGAGGAAGCAGATTTGGGGTGTGCAAGCTGCCCCAGGAGCTGCTCCAAGTCCTCCATCCTCGAGTCCCACACATGCTCTGATCCGAGAACAAACGCCTCGAGTCCTCCCAGAGCCAAGGCAGGATTAGGCTCTGCTGTGATGTGTCATGAGCCTGGTTGCTGCCCCTCCAGAGCTCATGCTCCAGTGCTGCCCCAGCCCACAGCCAGCAGCTCATCTCTCCCCTCTGCAGATCAGGAAATCAGAAGTGTTGCCCCACAAAGGCACTACCCTGCGAGCAGAGCTGGGTCATTCACTCCTCTCCTCTGTGGTTCCAGGAGAACCTGACTTCCTCCCTCATAAATCTCATCTCCTGGCGTCCTGTGTCCTGAGGAGAAGATTTATGTGTCTGCCTCGTTTTTCCCTCTTCCACGGCTTTACCAGCAAGGGTGAAGGAGAGGATAGGTGGAGAAAGGGCTGAAGCTGGCAGGTAGCAGTCAGGGCAGTGAGAAGCAGGGCTCTGACCTCTGAGGGCAGCCCTGCACCATCACAGATGTGTCCCATGATGTGTCCTCTGCAAAGCCAGCAGGTTTAGTGCCTCTGATTCACAAAATGCAGTACCCGTGGTGGCCAGAGGAACCCAGTGCTGGGGCTCTCTGAGGGGTGTCCATGAAATTCCTGATGTTTCCTCAGCTCCTGGGGTCACTCAGCAGAGGAGAGGTCATTCCCAGCTGTGTGAGCATCCAGCAGAACTCATGGCATGTCACAGTGGCATCACCTGCTTTCACCTGTACATCCCCCATGCGACCTGCTGTCTCACTTTATCCATGTGCCTGGAATTCCCATAGGAACCAGAGAAGAAAACCACTCAGACCTTAAAAAATTACTGAGATGGAGGGTCCACCATTGTGCAGAACCTTCCCAAGCTGTTCCTGTGCCAGCTGGCCTCACTTTTTAAGGAAGTTGCTTCTCTGACATGCCAACACGCATTTCCAGCTGCCATGAACGGAGCTTGGAGCTGCCACTCAGAGTTCCATCCTGCACATTCTCTGCTTCATGCCCTCTGCCTGCCTCTGAACTGGCTTTTTTCCTTCCTTTCTCTTCATTTCCTCCCTTTCCTCAGTTTCCCTCCGTGCTCAGGGCCGTGGGATGGTTACAAGCAGAGACGTTGCTGACTTGGCTGCTTTTAACCCACTTCAAGCGTGCCACTTTGCTTTTGGGATCATCCTGCTTTCTTCATCGAAATGTCAAATGCCTCACAGAAATCCGAGTGTGCTCTGCCGAGGCTTTTACCTCCCCTGACCAAACTTGGAACCTCATCAAGCCCGGCAGCAGCGAATGGGTTTGATGAGCCGTGCTCTGCCCAGCCCCGCACTGACTGGCGTGGTGCCTCATGCTGCCCTCCTTCAGAAGGGATTAATCAGGCACCAAACCCATCCCTTGGGTGGTTCCAGCCCACCTGCATCCCCAAACCCATCCCTTGGGTGGTTCCAGCCCACCTGCATCCCCCAGATCACCGTGCAGGGCTCTGGGGCTCCCTGTTCCACCCACGGGGCTCTCCTGGCAATGATCACTCCAAGGAGAACCCTGGCAGAGTGGAGCACCAGGGCTCCAGCTTTGGCTTCATGTTTCTCCTGAAGGGAGGAGTGACCACAGCTCTGGGGTCCTGTTGGAGTAGACCCCAGAAGAGGCTGTGGTGGGCTCAGCACCTTGGAGCAGCCCCAGGATTGAGGTGCTGAGCACCATTGCCCAGTAAATGAGCTTGAAGAGTGGCTGGGAAGTGCTGGGTGCCAGGTGCCAGGTGCCTTTGGAGTGAGTTCCTCGGGTTCAGAACCAGCCCAGAAGAGCCCGTCAGACCCTAAATTGGACCATCCTGATCCCCCCCACTCATTATCCATGCTCGGAGATGCCGGTGTGCTGCAAGCAGCGCCCGAGCACTAAACCCAAGCACAGCACGGAGCAGAGAGAAAACGCAGGGATGCGTGGGAGGGTCCTGGCGCGGCTCTTTGACATCCTCGCAAGTGTTCCCAAACGGAGTTGCTCCATGTATAATTTATAGGCTTCCCTTTGTCCTTGTGGCTCGTCTCTGATCTCGGGAAGGCCGAGGGTGCTCCGGCGAGGCCCCGCTGAGTGACAGCGCCGCGTTTGCTGCGTCGGCAGGGGAGCGGCCCCGTCCCACGCTGCGGCAGCCGCGCCTCGCCCCGGGCCCGGTGCAGCATCACGGGGCCGGTTCTGCTTTCAAACCGTGCCAGCCGCGCTGCTGCCCCGTGCCCGGCGCTCGGAGCAGTTCCAGCACCCATCGAGGATGCTCCGGAGCGGGCTGGCACACTCGGGCTCCTCTGGGCTCCAGATGTGCCCAGCAGGGCCCTGTGCCCTCCCTCGTTGCCCTCTTGCTGCCGGGCACGCCAAGCACGTGGGTGACCCCACGTCCGTGACGAGGCATCAAGGGTGGCTCATATATCGCGGATATCGCGACAGGCGGTGCCCAGGCCAGCTTGGGTCAACAGGGATGAAGCGAGGACGGGCGGCTCTGGCTCCAGCCCCAGCCAGCTCAGCTCGCTGCTCCGCCTGTTGCTGCCCATACTAACGAGCAGCCCCATCCCGTCTGTCTCGTCCTGCCTCGCAGACATCTCCGGGTGTCTGGGCACGGCTCCAAGCTCGGTAGCGGAGCGTGGAGCAGCATCCCGACGAACCGGGAGCGGGGCGTGCGGGGCCGGGCTGGGCGGGGAAGGGCTCTGAGAGCCCCCCGGCTCCGCTGGGGCAGCGCTGCGAGTTTGGCTGTGCCGGCGCTGGGGACTCCGGGCTGCTCTGCTGAGTCAGCGCTTCGTGCCAGCAGGAGCGAGGCAAGGCAGGGAGGGGACCGGGGGTGTCTGAGCCGTGTGTCCGTCCGCACTGAGGGTCCCGCCTCGGCGTGCGGGGACGCTGCGGGGGCACCGGGCTGTGCTCTGGGGATGGGGGACACGGGACACGGTGTGGTGCGACAAAGCTGAACCGCTGCTCGCTGCGGATGGAATCTCTGGGTCTGGCCGCGGCCCAGAAGGAGCTGACGGCCTCCCCTGCACCCGGTGCGCCCCGTGCTGCCGGTGCCCGGGCAGGGTGACGGGCTGGCAGGGGGGGTGCTGGGGGTACGTCTGGGACAGGGCAGCGGAGGGGTTCCCCTTGCGGCTGTGGGGAGTGAGAGCCCTGCAGGGCCGTGCGAGGACAATGGCAGGGACGGGGACAATGGCAGGGATGCAATCCCTGGGTACAATCCCCCCTGTGACCCCGGGTCCTGCCCCTGTGCCGCCTGTGAAGTGCTGCCGGTGTCAGTGACACCCCCGGGCCTTACACAAGGTTCTCCCTCCTGCTGGTTCCCATGTGTCTCAAGTGTCCCCAAGCCACAGTGTCACCACTGCTCACAGAGCTGGTCCCCCATGCCTGCAGCACCTCTGATGCCCAATCCGGCCACAGCCACACGTGGCATGTCCCCTGTGTCACCCTGGCCGTGCCCCTGGCAGGATGGACCCCATGCCCAGTCCGGCCACAACCACACGCGACATGTCCCCTGTGTCACCCTGGCCATGCCCCATGCCCGTCCTGCCATGTGCCGTGCTGGATGGGTGCCCCACGCCTTGCCCATGCCCGCAGAGCTGGAGCCCGTGCCCGGCGGATGCCCCGGGTCCGTCCGTCTGTCCGTCCCTCACGCACAGCCGCCCCTTGCCCTGGCCCCGGCCCTGCCCTCCCGCTGCCCGCGCCCCGCACACACGAGGCACCAGCCCCGGCGAGGCAGAGCTATTTTTAACAGCCGCTTCTGCTTGATTTGAGCTGTGAACTCGGAACGTGTTTATGCTAAAGGGCTTTCTTTTCCCTTCTCCCTTTGTGCTGAGGAGGCAGCGCCGCAGATCAAAGCCTGTCTCTTCGCGTTTGCTGATGCTGGGCTGGGAGAGAGCCGAGCCGGGAGAGGCCGGCACTTCCACGGGGACACTCGTGTCCTGGGGGGCCGCGGTGGCGTGGCCGGCTCTGACGCACCTCTCTTTGTCCCCGCAGGTCCGGGAGCCATGGGCGGGCACGGCGGGCACCGGGCGGCCCCGAGCGGGCGGCGCTGAGCCCGAGCGGCCCCGAGCCCGAGCGGCGGGACCATGAGCGGCTGCGGGCGCCGGCGGGGAGCGGCGGAACCGGGCTCGGCCGTCGGGGCGGCGCTCCGGGGGCTGTAGGGCAGGGCGGCGGGCAGCAATGCCCTGCGGCCCCGAGCCCACCTCCCGCCCAGCATCCGCGGGATGAGGCTGCCCGCCGGCCCAGCAGCTCCGGGGAACGGCGGCAGCCCAGGGCTCGGGCCCCGCGGCGCTGAGCCATGGTCAGCCGTGAGCCCGTGCCCGGCCCGGCCCCCGCCGGCGAGGGCAGCCAGGAGAAAGCCATGACGGTGCGCTCGGTGCTGCTCAACCGCGACTCGCCCGACATCGAGAGCCGCCTCAAGCGCCGGCGCAACCGCACGCAGCAGGTCCGCTTCAAGGACCTGGTGGAGGCCGGCGCGGGGCGGGCGGACAGCCCCGGGCCCCCGGCCGGCCCCGGCCACAACACCCCACGTGCCTCGCCGCCCCCCAGGGACCCCCCTGAGCCGGCGGCTCTCCGTGCCTCGCGGCGCAGCTGGCCCCAGGCGCAGCCCGGCTCGCTGACGCTGCCCATGCCCAGGAAGGCGTGCATGAGCACCGCCATCCAGACCTCCCCCAGCCTCCAGAAGCCCTTCCCGGCCCCCCAGCCCCGCAGTAAAAGCGTCTGCGATGTGGCGGAGGATGCGGTGCCGCCCGCCGCGGCGAGCGCCCGGTGCCCGGGAGCGGCCGTGCCCACCGTGCCCGGCTGGGCCGCGCCCCCGCGGGCCCCCGGCGGCCTCCCCGGCCACGATCGCAGCGCTGCCCTCGCCCAGCACGCCAAGGCGCGCCGCACCCCGCCGCCGCCACCACCCAGGGACCCCCCACCCCCTTACCAGGGCGCTGCCCGCTGCGCCCCTCCGGTGCCAAGCTGCGCCCCCGAGCCCTGCCCGCCGCCCCCAGCCTGTGCCCAGCTCGGCGGGAGCCCCCGGGGCAACCACGGCGTCACCCCCCGGCCGGCCTCCGTGCCCTGCGGCCAGCCCCGGCCGCCCGCCGAGCACCGGGGGCTCGGCCGCAGCGACTCGGAGCGGAGCCTGCCCTGCGGGCGCGCCCCGTGCCCGCCCTCGCCGCAGCGGCGGCAGCCCGTCCCCGCCACGGACACCCACGGCCCCCTCCGGCAGCCACCTCAGGGCAACCCCCCGCGGGACCCCCCGGCCCCCCAGCACCAGCTCTGCGCCGCCATCTGGGGGGGACCCTGCTGCGCCTCGCCAGCGCCCGTCCCACCGGCACCACCGGGCTGGCACGGCTCGGACACGACACCAGCCACCCCCGGCACCTGCAGCCGGCTCCGCGCCGCCCAAGCCGGGCACGGCTGGGCAGGACCCGAGGGGACCGGGGAGCCGCCGCCGCCCACGGCCACGCAGGGCCCCGGCGTGGGGACACGAGCGGAGCCACCCCGGCACGGGCAGCCCCGCCCTGCCGCCGAGCAGCCCGACACGCTGCACCACGTCCAGGACCTTCTGCAGCTGGTGGTGGTGGCCAAGGGGCCGGTGGGACCACCAGCGAGGGCTGAGGACGCCCGGACATCTCAGGGAGAGGGCCCCCGGGGGCCCGGGGAGCAGGGGGACCTGCATTCCCAGCTGCAGTCCCTGGAAGGGGTGCTGGAGACCAGCCAGCAAACCATCCGGGTGCTGCTGGACGTCATCCAGGACCTGGAGAAGAAGGAGGCGCAGAGGGATGGGTGAGTAGGAGGGGACAGAGTGTGAGGGGCTGTGGGGACAATGCCCTGGGGGCTGGGGATGGAGGATGGGGGACCCTGACTGAGATTTGGATGTGCTGCCTGCTTAGGGTGTTTCCCTCTGAGAAACTCAGAGCTGCTGTCCATGTGGCTCCAGGCTTTGGTGAGAGGTCTCACGTGCCCAGGAATGGGGGATGAGGGGGTGCTGGGTTCCTGGAGGAACCATCCATCCTGGAGGAACCTCCATCCTTGGAGGTTCCTTTGGCACAAATCCATGGCTGCTGCCCCCGTGATGGGTTTGGCTGCATCCAGGACCCCCATCCTGCCCTGCCCAGGGCTTGCTCCAAGGGGCAGGGAGTTCCCCAGGCCAGCATTCCTTGGGCTCCCAGGCTGATTTGCCAGATGGAAGAAGGTGAGGAAGGTGTTCTAGGTCAGGCCGCCATGGTCTGAAGCTGAAATGCTCCAAACTCATCTCCCACAAGAGCAACCAACAAACCTCCAAGAGGTGCCAGGCCTGGCATCCTCCTGTAAAATCTCTGGGGCTTCTTCCTATGCCCAATATTGCCATGATTAACCATTAAATCAGATGGTTTTGGCTGTGAGTGAAGCACAGGGAACATTGTCCCCATTGCCCCTGTGCCACCCCTGGAGCACTGTCAGTGGGGAGAGACCCCTCAGGGTTGTCCCAAACCCCTTAATTAAGGTGAGGTCTTAATTAAGACCTCAACTCCATTTACTGTTAGAGTCAAACAAGCAAACAAGACACCCAGGGATAGGAAATCACACCAAACATTATCCTGGTGTCCCTGTGCTGCAGAACAGCAGAGCCTCGTTTGCCACAGGTCAGATCCCAGGTGCCCACTGCACACCAGAGCAGGGCCACCAGCCCTGAGACACCCTGGCACCGACCACCAGCAACATCCCACAAAAAATTATCCATATAAAACATGGTAGAGTATCCCAGGATGAGCTCTCCCAGCAGAGGGGGGCTGTTGTACAAGGCCAGAGCTGCAGGCACACACACATTTACGTAGCACACATATATATATGTGTGTATAAAGGGGCTCATGATCTAATTCAGGTGCTGGCAGGATAAATCCCCATTGCAATGTGTAATTTGGTGCATTAGCAGACCCAGTTTCTGAGGGCTGAGAACAACTGTGGTCAAGGTCGAGTAACAGGAGGAAGGTTTCAATGAGGAAATGTGACGTGGATGTGGGACATGTTCTGTCAGCTGTGCCCCCAAATCCACAGCCCTGAAGGGGCCCCAAAGGGACCAAAAGCATTCACAGGGCTCCTTTTGGGCAGAGCAGAATGAGCAGGGACCAGCAGTGCTGGGGTGCAGGAGAGCCCCAGTACAGCCCTTGGGATTGGGGTGTCTCAGGGTTGGGGTGTGGCAGCAGCAGAGAGATGTGGGGTGACGACTCCTTCTGTGGACAGCATGAGCTGAGCCTGGGCAGGAATCAGCTTAATCCAAGCCCTGTGCACCTTCCTGGAGGAGGAGAAGGATGCTCTGGTACAAAAACATCAAAAAGATAAATTCCGAGCCTGGCGTGGGCTGGAGATGAGTCTGGAGCATCTCCCTGTGCCCATCTGCCAGGGCACGGCTGTGCCAGGGCAGCACCACGTGCCTTGCGCTCCCTCCGTGGCACCACGTGTGGGGAGCCCTGGGATGAGGATTGGGATGGGGATGAGAGGGGAGGACACAGCAGGAAGGGTTTGGGGTGCCACAGTGCCCAGCACTGGTGTGATCCCATCAGAGAAACACCTGGCTTGGTATTGATTGGGATCACATGGGAGGAGAGGAGATGGATCCCAGAGAGGAGAGGGGGTGGCATCCAGGGAGATGGATCCCAGAGAGGAAAAGGAGCTGGGATTCAGGAGGAAATACAGGGGAAAGGGGGTCTGAATCCCAAGGAGAAAAGGAGCTGGGATTCAGGGAGGAAAAGGAGATGGATCCCAGAGAGGAAGAGGAGCTGGGATTCAGGAGGAAATACAGGGAAAAAAGGGTCTGAATCCCAAGGAGAAAAGGAGCTGGGATCCAGGGAGAAAAGGGGATGGATCCCAGAGAGGAAGAGGAGCTGGGATTCAGGAGAGGGGATCCCAGAGACAAAAAGGAGCTGGGATTCAGGAGGAAAGGAGATGGATCCCAGAGAGGAGAGGAGGTGGCATCCAGAGAGATGGATCCCAGAGAGGAAGAGGAGCTGGGATTCAGGAGGAGATACAGGGAGAACAGGGTCTGCATGCCAGGGAGAAAAGGAGCTGGGCTGCAGGGAGCAGAGTCCTGGCTGCTGGGGTGGGACAGGGGCAGCAGAGGACACGGGCAGACCCAGAGCAGGTCCCCAGGCTCACGGCACCTCTCTGTCACAGGCGCCACTCGTACCGGACCGGGCAGGACATCGCCAACTGCGGGACCTGCCGGGACTGTGCCTGCATCATCTACAGGTGAGGGCCAGCCCTGACTCCAACACCCCTGGGCTCTGCTTGCCTGCACTCCCAGAGCTCTCCCCTGGCTGGGAGGCACCAGGGAGGGTGACAGGGAGGCAGCAGGGAGGGTGACAGCCAAGCCTGCGCCTCCTGTCCCCTTGTTGGGGACACCACACACAGAACACTTTTGGGTGTCTGGGCTGTCCCCGCAGATCAGATCAGATCAGCCAGGGTGATCTCCATGGAGGAGCAGCATCTGGAAGGGGCTGCTCTGGCACCGTGGCACAGCATTTCCCTCCTGTAGCAGCAATCTATGGGGGAAGCCTCGCTGGCGGCTGCTGCGTGGGCTCGCTCCAAATGCAGCCTGCATCCTGTTGTCCCTGTGCCAGCTCTGCACAGATGCTGCAGATGGGCTCCTGCCCCTCACTGTGTTTGGGAACACAGGGCCTGGGCTCTGCTCCCCAGCGCTGGCTCTGGGCCAGGGTGTGGATTCCCCTCCCTCTGCTGCACGCTCTCCTCAGATCCCATTTGGGCTGTGGGAAAAGGCATCTCATGCCCTCCCAGCATTGTCTTTGGGGGAATTGGGAGGGTTGCAGTTTTGCTAAAGCTTCCTGCCCTTCCAAGCACCCCTGGGTGTCCTTCTGTCCCTCTGGCCAGTGCAGGTGGCTGGCCAGGTGTGTTCCCATTTGCTGTTAATTAGGGGATGCTGATGCTGTTAGCACTGGGATGTGTAGGACACGGTGCACCTGTGCCACTGCCCTGCCATGCTCTGTGAGCACTGTGCCCCCTCCTTGGGGCACCTCAGGCTGGGGGTGCCCGGCTGGGGTCCCCTCGTGTCCCTGTGCTCAGTGGCAGTGCTGCCTCAGCGCTCCTGCTCCCTGCACTTGCTCCAAGGGGAGTTTGGAGCTGTAGCTTTGGGGAACTTCAGGCTAATTAGGCCTGACGAGCCTGTCCCCAGGCAGCATGGCAGCGGCACAGATGTCACATCTGGGGGAGGTGGCTCCCCAGAATGGCCAGGCTCCACTTGGGGACTCGCTGTGGCTTTCACTGCCACCCGTGGGATGAGGAGAGGTTCTGGGGTGAGGGAGCAGTGGCAGCACCCCAGGGATGGCCCATGGAGGGGATCAGACCCGTCTGTGTCCCACCCTAGGGTCCCACAGCAGTGCCATCCCCTCCCTGTGTCACTGCAGGGAGCTGAGGCTGCTCCCTGCTCTGCACCCCTCACCCCGATCTCTGGAAATGCCGGGGACACTCCCTGTCCTCGCCAGGGGAGGTGACAGGAGGTGACACGAGGTGACAGGAGGTGCCAGCCCGCCGGGGGGGGGCTCGTGGGGCGCTGCCCGTGTGCGGGGTGGCAGCGCCACGTGGCAGTTCCCGGCACACTCGGTGTCACCTCGCTGATGCGATGGGACGGGGCCGGGGCGAGGAGATTGACGCGCGTTCCGCCAGAGGGGACAGCGCAGCACGAGGCTGCCGGCAGCCAGCCCGCACCGCAGGGTGCGCGGGGACACCGGGGAGTGTGGGGACACCAGGGGGACACCGGGAGTTGAGGGGACACAGGGGGCTGCAGGGACACAGGGGCTGTGGGACACCAGGGGCTGAGGGGACACTGTGAGCTACAGGGACATCAGAGGCTGCAAGGACACAGGGGGCTGCAGGGACACCAGAGGCTGGGGGACACTGAGCTCCCCGATGGCTGTGTTGGGGACACTGAGCTGCCCAGGGGCTGTGCTGGGGACACAGGGGCGGTGTTGGGGACACTGAGCTCCCCGAGGGCTGTGCTGGGGACACTGAGCTCTCCAGGGCAGGTTTGGGGACACTGAGCTACCCGGGGGCTGTGTTGGGGACACGGGGGCTGTGTTAGGACACTGAGCTGTTTGGGGGCTGTGCTGGGGACACTGAGCTGCCCGGGGGTGGTGTTTGGGGGCGCGGGGGCTGTGACAAACGGGGGGGGGCTGTGACAAACGGGGGACTGTGACAAACGGGGGGCTGTGGCAAAGGGGGGCTGTGACAAACGGGGGGCTGTGACAAACAGGGGGCTGTGACAAACGGGGGCTGTGACAAACGGGGGGGCTGTGGCAGAGGGGGGCTGTGACAAACGGGGGGGGCTGTGACAAACGGGGGGCTGTGACAAACAGGGGGCTATGACAAACGGGGGACTGTGACAAACGGGAGGCTGTGACAAACGGGGGGGCTGTGACAAACGGGGGGCTGTGACAAACGGGGGGCTGTGACAAACGGGGGGCTGTGACAAACGGGGGGCTGTGGCAGATGGGGGGCTGTGACAAACAGGGGGCTGTGACAAACGGGGTCCGTGGCAGATGGGGGCTGTGACAAACGGGGGGCTGTGACAAACGGGGGGCTGTGACAAACGGGGGGGGCTGTGGCAGAGGGGGGCTGTGACAAACGGGGGGCTGTGACAAACAGGGGGCTATGACAAAGGGGGGGCTGTGGCAGAGGGGGGCTGTGGCAGGTGAGGGGGGCTGTGGCAGAGGGGGGCTGTGACAAACGGGGGGCTGTGGCAGAGGGGGGCTGTGACAAACGGGGGGCTGTGACAAACGGGGGGCTGTGACAAACGGGGGGCTGTGGCAGAGGGGGGCTGTGGCAGGTGAGGGGGGCTGCCACAAGGGGATGCCACGCTGCCCCCTGACACGGTCCCCGCGTGTCGCAGCGTGGAGCACGATTTCCGCCAGCAGGAAGGTCGCTTCCAGCGGGTGCTGAGCCACATCGAGGGCGACGCGGGGCCGAGCTCCCCCCCGACGGCGCTGGGGGCGGCGGGGGTGGCGCTGGGGGCGGCGGGGACCCCCTCCCCGCCCAGGCAGGAGCTGTCGCCCGTGTCGAGGCTGCCGGCAAAGCTGGACGTGAAGAAATCGCGGCGCAAATGCTTCTGGTTCCTGTGAGCCCGGAGCGCCGGGGCGCCGGCCCAGCACTGAGCCCCTGCCCACCTCTCCTCCCTCCCTCGGTAGGGTTTGGGTAGCACCAGCTTTTCTATTTTTAACCATTCCGTTGAACGCGGGGAGCTCGGGGGTGTGGGAACGGCGAGGGGAGCAGCGGCTGTATTTAAGGAGAATTCAATAAATTCCAAGGAGACGCTATTTTTGTTACATCCTCTCCCGCCTGTGCGCTTCTGTTCTGGAGGAGGGCGAGGATGAGGAGGGGGCAGCGGCTGTTTTCCCTGGATTTCCCTCTGTTTGGGGTTCCCTGAGGTGCTCCAGACTCAAACCAGTGCCCAGCAGGGGCTGCTCAGCCATCCCTCCCATTGCTTCCTGCAGGTTAACTGGGAGCACCGAGGGTTTGCATTGGGCAGGGACAGTGGGGAATGGTCTCTGTGAGGTTCTGGCCTGGAGAGAGGAGATCTGTCCCCAAAATCCCCGGGTGGAAGGGTGGGGTGGGCAGGGACCTCATGGGTGGGGAAGATGGACTGGCTGGTGACGGAAATGAGGAACTCAAATATCTCAGCAGCCACGGGATGGATGGATGGATGGATGGATGGATGGATGGATGGATGGATGGATGGATGGACGGATGGGCGGATGATGGATAGATGGATGGATGATGGATGGATGGATGGATGGATGGATGGATGGATGGATGGATGGATGGATGGACGGATGGATGGATGATGGATGGATGGATGGATGGATGGATGGATGATGGATGATGGATGGATGGATGGATGGACGGACAGAGGGGCGCTGTCCTGCTGCAGGCACAGGGATTTTTGGTCCCCTCAGCCCTTCCCAGCAGCTGGAGCTGGAGGGTCTGGGAATCCCAATAGAGGCAGGGGCTATGGCAGCATCAGGGGTTGTGCAGGGAGAGCTGCCAGAGGGCACCTGTAGAGCCACGAGTGAGCAGCAGGAGTACGGCACAGCCAAGGATCGCTCCGTGCTGCCCTGGGCTGCATTTCACCCTCATCCCTCATCCCCCCTTGTTTCCATCACTGCATTTCACCCTCATTCCCCCTCGCCTTCATCGCTGCCCGACGCTTTCAGCTTTGACTCACAGAGCCTGGGAACGAGGGGTAGAAGCAGGGATGGAGCCCAGCGCGACCCCGCATGCATCTCCTGCCTGAGTCACAGCTGAATCACAGCCCGGCGCTGGCATCGCCGCACGGCCCCGGCGGCGGAGCCTCCGCTCCGGCCACCCGCAGCGCCCCGGGCACGGCACGGTACAGCACAGTACGGCATGGCACGGTACAGCACGGTACGGCACGGTACAGCACGGCACGGCACGGTCCAGCACGGCACGGCACGGCACGGCAATTCCCCGCTCCGAGCTTCCAGAACGCACACCAACACAGCTCATCGCCCACCCACAGACGCAGTGCAGCTCCTGGGTTTGTCACCACGTCCCCAAAAAGATCCCGAGCCCCGCTGGTCCGGCTCCGTCCCCTCCCATCGCTGCTCCACTGACCCGCCTTCCTTCCCGCGTGTCCAGCGTGCTCCTCACGCGTTTTTGGCAGTAAAACTGCGATGGTTCACCGGGTTCAGCTGATATTTCCAGATAATGCAGCCCAAACCCTTCACTGCTCCCAAAACAGCTTTTCCTGTCCCAAGGGCAGGTAAAGGTGGGATCAACTCTCATGGGGTTGAAGCAAGAGCAGAATCTTCTCCCAGCGCATCCCACCATGCTCTCCATAAAGGCTATTTCAGGTTTCAAAGTTAATGGGACATTTCACCACAGTTTCTGAGGTTTCCATCCCATTCCTGGGCTTCCTGGTGCTGTGGGGATTAAGGAACCACCTCGGCCTCCCGGGACACAGCAGCTGTCCAGATGCTCCAGCTCCTGCTTCCCCCTGTATCCCACTGGGCACATCCCTGGCATCCATCCCCATCCTGCTGGGTGCTGGCAGCAGGGCCAGCGAGGAGCAGAGCCAGTCACACCCAGCCAGGCCCCCAAAGCAGTGTCACCTCTCCCGTGTGGCGCAGTGGCACTCACCCTCAGCGGGTTCTCCCGGTCCAGGACGATCACCCTGCGATTGACCGTGTGGAGCAGCCGCTCCAGGATCACCTGGATGTGCTTCTTCACCTGTGCCTGCAAGGTGAGAGGTGGCAGGGCCATGGCAGGGCACGTCCCAGCTGTGGGAGGTGTCCCAGCATGGCTCCTTCAAGGGCTGGTGGCATCGGGGTGGTGACACGGGAATGGAGCCTGATCCGGAGCTGGAGTCAGAGCGAGGCAATGTGCACCAGCAAAAACATGGGATTTGGGATCTCTGTACAGCTCAGCCCTGCACAGAGAGGTGCACAGCTCTGCATACCTCCCTGGCACTGTGGCCACCTGGCTGGGGACAATGGCGACAGCCAAGGATGGCTGAGGATGATGGGGATGGTACTGGGCAGGTAAAGGTGGGGTCAACTCTCATGGGCTTGAAGCAAGAGCAGAATCTTCCCCCAGAGCATCCCACCGTGCTTTCCATAAAGGCTGTTTCAGGTTTCAAAGTTAATGAGACATTTCACCACATTTTCTGAGCTTTCCATCCCATTCCTGGGCTTCCTGGTGCTGTGGGGATTAAGGAACCATCTCACCCTCCCAGCACACAGTGTCCAACTCAGCTCCCACAGTCACTGCACTGCAGGTGGAACACCTGAACCCCCCAAGGGACCCCAGAGGAGCCAGGAAGGGCAGGAACAGAGCCCTGTGCATTCCCAAACCATTCCCTGTTGCAGGGACACTCACCAGCTCCGCATCCCCGCGGTCCTTGTGCCGTGCTCGCAGCTTCTCTGCGCTCTGCAATCACCAAAACAGAGCTGAGACCCCCAGGAATGGCCCCAGCCCACCCCAGACAGGCCACATTTGGGTGGGTGGGTGCCCACCATGTCCCTGCCTCATGTTTGGAGCCATCACTCTTCATTTTGGAGTGTGATATTGCCCAGGGGGTGACTGGCAATCGCTGACCAGCAGAATTTCATAGGAGGTATAAGGCCATTGAAATTTTAGTTACATTTGGCCTGTCCCAAAATAGAATTGGGAAAAGACAAAAAGTAAAAGTGCCTTGAATCAGAAAGGAAACCAAAGAAAAATAGGAAACTAAATCAGAAATCATACTCATGCCTTATTACTTTGTTGTTTGCCTTAAGTAACGTGTACCTGCCTGTGAGTCAACCAAAAACCAATGTTTGGGTGACCTTGGCCAATGCATCAGGTTTGGATACCATTTGTTTGGTTTATTCAAATCCAGAAAAGCCATTCTCCACCTGCTTGGTCTGGTTGGCCAATACCACAGAATGTCTCTCCAGATCTTTCATGATTCATTATCAATGTGATCTCACCTTCCTCCCTTCCCTCATTTTCTTCCTCCCAGCTCTGCAGAGCTGCTGATGTCCCCACCACCCTCAGGTTAATGTCATCCCTGAGCTTGGAAACCCCTTCCCTCTCATGTGGATGTTGGGCAACCCAGCAGAAACTCACTGAGGTGGAAAACACAAAGTTTGTGTCCCACCCTGGGCATGTCCTGCTGGGATGGTGACACCCACAGTGAGTGAACTCCAACAATATCCTGGCCAGGAACTGGTGATTAACCTCACTCAGAGGGGTTTGGCCAGGTCACTGCCCAGCTGATTCCTGCTTTACCTTCTGGGCCTGGTAGAGAACTTCCAGGATGCTGCTGAGCAGCTCGATGCAGGCGTCCTCCTCCTCCCCTGCCTGGATCAGCTCCTGCAGGATGGGCAGGGCTGCCTGCAGCACCAGCTCCCTGCACTCTGGGGGGACAAGGGGACACGGGCATGAGGGGATTGTCCCCAGCTGTGGAGCCACCCCAGCCATGAGGGAATTGTCCCCAGCTGTGGAACCACCCCAGCCATGAGGGAATTGTCCCCAGCTATGGAGCCACCCCAGCCATGAGGGAATTGTCCCCAGCTGTGGAGCCATACCAGGTATGAGGGAATTGTCCCCAGCTGTGGAACCACCCCAGCCATGAGGGAATTGTCCCCAGCTATGGAGCCACCTCAGCCATGAGGGAATTGTCCCCAGCTGTGGAGCCACCCTGGGATGAGGCAGAGGAGGAATCCCTGCTCAGGGCCTCCTCCCCAGCCTGTGCATGGCCTCTGGGTGGGCTCAGCAAGGGCAGTGCCCCCAGGACCCCTCTCACCGTGGCACTGGAAGGCTTTGCTGCTGGCAATGTCAGTCAGGCACTGCAGCTTCTGCTTCAGCAGGCGCTGGGGCTGCAGGTTCCCCACAAAGTCCCTCAGCACGGCCCTGCCAGCAGGAGAGGGGACAAAGCAGAAGCTCCAGGTTCTGCTCAGGATGGGGCTGATGGGTGGGGGGACCCCCTAAATGGGGGCAGGATGGTCCCACAGGGCAGCTGTGCCCACCACAGGCCCCAGCAGGCAAACCCTGCCTGAATTCCCAAAGTGAAGCCAGCTGGGGCTGAGTTCCCAGGCTAAAACTGAGCAGAACTCTCCCATTTTTGCACTGGGAAGGGGATCAGGAGGTGATTCCGGACCCCCCTGCTCTCTGCTGGATGCAGGGACAGAGGTGGCTGTGGCAGGTGCCGAGCAGGACAGGGGTTGGTGGGGACACAGGGACCCTACCCCAGCGTGGAGGAGTCAAAGATCCCAAACACGTCCTCGAGGATGGAGGGCAGGTATTTCAGAGCTGCTCCCTGCAGAGACACCACAGAGCTGCCTTCAGACAGGATCCCAGAGAAACTGTGTCACCCCAAAAACAAACACTGAGTGACACGGTGTCACCCCAAAAACACAGACACAGCGACACAGTGTCACCCCAAAAACCAACACTGAGTGACACGGTGACACCCTAAAAACAGACACAGCGACACAGTGTCACCCCAAAAATGAAAACAGACACACTGACCCAGTGTCACTCCAAAACAAACACTGAGTGACACGGTGACACCCTAAAAACAAACACAGCGACACAGTGTCACCCCAAAAATGAAAACAGACACACTGACCCAGTGTCACCCCAAAACAAACACTGAGTGACACGGTGACACCCTAAAAACAAACACAGACACAGTGTCACCCCAAAACAAACACAGAGACACAGTGTCACCCCAAAAACAAACACAGACACAGTGACACAGTGTCACCCCAAAAATGAACACAGACACAGTGACACAGTGTCACCCCAAAAACAGAGACACAGTGACACAGTGTCACCCCAAAAACTAACACAGACACAGCGACACAGTGTCACCCCAAAAACAAACACTGAGTGACACAGTGACACCCTAAAAACAAGCACAGAGACACAGTGTCACCCCAAAAAACAAACACACACACAGTGACACCCCAAAACAAATACTGAGTGACACAGTGTTACCCCAAAAACAAACAGATACACTGACACAGTGTCACCCCAAAACCAAACACAGACACAGAGACACAGTGTCACCCCAAAAACAAACACAGGGACACAGTATCACCCCAAAAACAAACACAGACACGGTGTCACCCCAAAACAAACACAGACACAGTGACACAGTGTCACCTCAGCAAGGGGACAGCCAGTGCCTGGCCTGGGCACCCTCCCTGGCACCCCAGAGCCCAGCTGAGCCCTCCAGGGCCCCCCATGTCCCCATACCTGGGAGAGCAGGGTGGGACCCTCCAGCGGGGACTGCATCAGCTGGTTGAGGGCGAGGAAGAAGCGTTGCAGGGAGCGCTGGAACTCGGCCACCTCCTTCCCCTCGTAGAGCCTGCAAGGACCAGAGTCACCAGGCTGTCACCACACTGCCACCATGCCTCTGCAAGGGCCAGAGTCACCGTGCTGTCACCACACTGCCACCATGCCACACTGCTCTACTTGCTGGGAATGCCCCACGAAGGCAGGAATGATCAATCTGACTCCATGTTCTCAGAAGGCTAATTTATTTTTATTTATTTATATATATATATGTGCATGTGTGTAATGTATAATATATACAATTTATATTTATATAATTATATATATAATTTATACATTTATATTATATTATATTATATTATATTATATTATATTATATTATATTATTCTAAAGAATACAGAAAGGATACTTACAAAATGCTAAAAAAATAATAATGAAAACTGACTCTCTCCAGAGTCCTGACACATCTTGGCCTCAATTGGCCAAAGAGTGAAAACAACTCACAGCAGAATCCAATGGAACAATCACCGGTGGGTAAACAATCTCCAAACACATTCCACATGAGCACAACACAGGAGAAGCAAATGAGATAAGAATTGTTTTCCTTTTTCTCTGAGGCTTCCCAGGAGAGAAATCCAGGGTGAAGGGATTTTTTCAGAGGATGTGAATGCTACACCACACACCTTCCCTGGCATCTATCCTAGACTGCAAGGCAAGGTGTTTGTTCTATCATTATCTGTCAGGTGGGGCAGTTGTCTTCTGTTCACTGGGCAGTTTTCTTTATCTCTTCCACAGCCAATCCTCCCTCCAGGAGATCTCTGCTGTTCATGGGCCATTAATTATTAATTATCTTCTGTCCATGGCCAGTGAGTGTCCCTGCATGGCTGATCAAATTCCATCATCCCATGGGGAGATGCTCCGCCCAGGGGAGGAGCCAAGCATTCCTACCTGGATCCAATCTGAGGTTTGGGACACCCCAGCAGCCTTTGCCCCCTGCATTGCCAGAGGAGCAGCTTTCTGCTGCCCTGCATTGCCAGAGGGAGCCCAGGCCCATCTGCAGCAGCCCTGGAGCTGCAGAGGAAAACTCCCCCCTTGTGCAGGATCTCTGCTGCAGCAGAGCCACAGCTGGCACTGCAGGAGGGCAGAGCCACAATTCCAACTGGACTGCTACCAACAGCCTGACCCACAGGGTGTCAGGTTGGGTTCTGACTCTGTCAGTGCTGTTCTAGTGTACTGCAGTGTTTATTCTATCCTTTCCTTTTTTTCCTTTCCCTATTAGAGAACTGTTATTCCCGCTCCCATATTTTTTGCCTGAGAGCCCCTTAATTTAAAATATATAACAATTCGGAGGGGTGGGGAGGGTTTACATTCTCCATTTCAGGGGAGGCTCTTGCCTTCCTTAGCAGACTCCTGTCTTTCCAAACCAAGACACATGGGTTGCTCCAAAATTTTACCTCAAAATCTGGGGACAATGAGCACTGGCAGGGAAAGTTTTGCCACTCTCAGTGGCGGCTGAAAAGGAGAAGCAGGCAGAGGAAGCAGCAAGGAGGAAGCAGCGAGGGACAGACGTCACCACGGTGCCATTGGGGCACTGAGGGGACACAGGGAGGTGTCCCAAGGTGGGGGACAGGGCTCAATCATCCTTGCAGCTACCTGGGCTCCTCAGAGGAGCTGCAGGCTCTGCTTGTCCAGCTCCAGCAGCAGCACAGGCAATCCCACAGGCAGCAATCTGCAGCAACTGACTCTAATTACAACCCAATTCCTGTCGATTACAGCCTGTACAAATTGCAGCACGCTCAGAGCACTTAGAGGATGTGAGGAGCCCGTGTTAGTGCATGTTGAGATAAAGGGAAGCTCTATAAAATCACTAAATGTCCTCAGGGATGCCTCTGCTCCAGGCAAACTCATTCAGGGGCTGTTTGCAAACAAGCTGGGTAATTAATTTCTCCTGCCAGGAGTGCTCTGAGCTGGGAATGTGCTCACACAGGAGGGAGAGGCAGGTGCTGGGTGTGAGGTTCTGGAACACCTGGGAGAGGATGGAAGTGGTGAGGACAGACAGGGCTCAAACCCCATGGTTAATTAACTCTGGTTAATCCAGAGTGGGGCAAAGTGAGTGCGACAGTTCCTGAGGACACAGGGACACCAGCGCAGCTCCCCAGTGCCACTGGGAGGGGACACAGGCGTGGCATTCGCATTCCCTGGAAAAATCCCTTCACCCTGGATTGTTCTCCTGGGAAGCTGAAAAGCCTCAGAGAAAAAGGAAAACAATTCTTATCTCATTTGCTTCTCCTGTGTTGTGCTCACATGTGGAATGTGTTTGGAGATTGTTCACCCACAGGTGATTGTTCCATTGGACTCTGCTGTGAGTTGTTTTGATTCTTTGGACAATCAGGGCCAAGCTGTGTCGGGACTCTGGAAAGAGTCACAAGTTTTCATTATTATCTTTTTAGCATTTTGTAAGTATCCTTTCTGTATTCTTTAGTAGAGTATTGTATAATATAATATGATATAATACTATAATAGGATATACATACAATACTATAATAGGATATACTATATAATAATGTAATGTAATGTAATATAATATAATATAATATAATATAATATAATATAATATAATATAATATAATATAATATAATATAATATAATATAATATAACATAATATAATATAATATAACATAATATAATATATAAAGATAATAAAAATAATAATAAAATTATATTAATATATTAATTGTATATAAGTAATGAATTAGCCTTCTGAGAACATGGAGTCAGATTCATCATTCCTGCCTTCATCAGGGCATTCCCAACAAATACAAGACACAGGGATCCCAGCACATTCTGGGCTTGGGGTGCAGGAGGCAAAGCCCTCATTCCCCCCCAAAGCAGCTTCCTGCTGAACCAGGGTGCCTGGGAATGGGGTGACCCCCCAGCTTTCAGCGCCCACCCCGTGCCCTGTGTGTGTGTGGGGGTCCCTCACTGCCCCCTCAGGACACTTCAGCTTTCGGTGCTGCCTACGTGGAATGAAAGAGGAACATCTGGAGATGCCAGATTTCCTGATTTCCCCCTCTCCCACGCCGGGAGGGTGTTGTGCATCACCCAGGCTGGATGTGAGCCCTGTGCCCACGGGGAACAAGTGACACCACCCCGGGGGACTCTGGAGGGGCCTGGGGACACCTTGACCTTTGAACTGTGGAGGCACTCACCCTGTTCCTCTGCTCATCACATCAGATTTGGGCTTGGAGGGCACATCAGAGACCCCCCAGCTCCACCCCCACTCCCACCAGGCTCCAGGAAACCTTCCCAGCACATGCAGGGGCACAGACTGCCCGGGATACTTTGCCATTTCCACCGTGGGAGGGTTTTCAGAGCTCATTGGAAACTCCCTGTCAGGGGTGGCAGAGGTCACTGTGGGGCAGGGTCACTGTGGGGCATTGGGAGCCACTGGGAGGGACTCGGAGGGACTGGGAAGCACTGGGAGCACTGAGAGACATTGGGAGAACTGGAAGCACTGGGAGGCACTGGGAGGCACAGCCAGCACTGGGAAACACTGGGAGCACTGGGAGGCATGGCACAGGCAGCACTGGAAGGCACTGGGAGACACTGGGAGCACTGGGAGGCATAGCCAGTACTGGGAGCACCAGGAGGCACTGGGAGGGCACTGGGAGGCACTGGAAGGTTCTGGGAGCATTGAGAAGCTCTGGAAGACACTTGGAGGCACTGGGAGGTACTGGGAGCACTGGGAGGCACAGCACTGGGAGGCACTGGAAGCACTGGGAGGCCCAGCCCAGCAGCACTGGGATCACTGGGAGCAATGGGAGGCACAGCACAGGCAGCACTGGGAGGTGTTGGGAGGCACTGGAAGGTTCTGGGAGCATTGGGAAGCTCTGGAAGACACTGGGAGGCACTGGGAGCACTGAGATGACTGGGAGGCCCGGCACGGTTAGCACTGGGAGCACTGGGAGGCACTGGGAGGCACAGCACAGGCAGCACTGGGAGGCAGTGGGATCACCGGGAGGCCCAGCCCAGCAGCACTCACTGCGCGAAGAGGCGGCGGGAGCGCACGATGAATTTGAAGATGTACTCCAGGGCTTTGAAGGTGCGCGGGAGGGACTCGCAGGGCTCGCCCCGGCCCGCCTGCTCCACGTACTGAGTGAGCACCGCCAGCAGCTTCCTGCGGGAGGGGTGTCCTGGCTGTCTCTGCCCTGTCCCTCCCTGTACCCACTGTCAGGGCTCCATCCTGGCTGTCCCAGCCCCATGCCAGCTGTCCAAGCCCCATTGCAGCTGTCCCAGTCCTGTCCCCCACCCTTCCATCTGTCCCAGCTCCACTCCAGCTGTCCCAGCCCCCATCCTGGATGTCCCAGCCCACTCCAGCTGTCCCATCCCTGTCCCCCACCCTTCCAGCTGCCCCAGCCCCATCCCTCCCTGTACCCACCATCCCAGCCCCATCCTGGCTGTCCCAGCCCTGCTCCCCACCCTTCTAGCCCTGTCCCAGCCCCATTCCAGCTGTTCCAGTCCATTCCAGCTGTCTGAGCCCTGTCCCTCCCCGTCCTCACTGTCCCAGCCCCATTCCAACTGTCCCCCACCCCACTCCAGATGTCTCAGCCCTCTCCCACCCCATTCCAGCTGTCACAGCCTCATTAAAGCTGTCCCAGCCCCATCCTGGTTGTCCCAGCCCCACTCCAGCTGTCCCAGCCCCATTTCACCTATTCCAGTCCATTCCAGCTGTCCCAGCCCTTCCAGCTGTCCAGCCCTCTGTCCCCTCCCTGTCCCACTGTCCCATCCCATGCTGGCTGTCCCAGCCTTGTACCCCATCCCTCCAGCTGTTCCAGTACATTCCAGCTGTCCCAGCCCTGTCCCTCCCTGTCCCAGCCCTGTCCCAGCCCTGTCCCCCTGTCCCACCCCATTCCAGCTATTTGCTCCCATTTCCACTGTCCCTCCCTCCGGACCATTCCAGCCCTATCCCCTACCTTCCTCTGTCCCCACTGTCCCAGCCCCATTCCAGCTGTCCCACCCCATTCCAGCTGTCCCATCCCTGTCCCCCACCCCATTCCAGCTGTCCCATCCCTGTCCCCCCATGCCCCAGCCCCTCACTTGTAGGCCAACGTGGCGCTGAAGTGCTGCCTGATGTAAGCCTCCAGGACCGTGTTGAAATGCTGGAATTTTCTCTCAGCCACCAGCCTGACAATGAAAACCTGAGGGCAGCAGGCAGGGGCACGGCTTGGTGTGGGCAGGGGGACCCCTCTGCCACCCTAAGCCCACCCTGAGTCATCACTCTTGTGGTGAAACACCTTTAAATGCTGCTGGGATTGTCCCCCAAAGGGACAATGTCCCCCAGAACAGCCCTGCCCTGTGCTGGGTCACTCAAACCCCATTGTCCCAGTCCCACCAGTGCCCACCCTGCACTGGGGAGGGCTCAGACCCACACAGGTTGTGCTCACCAGGGCGTCAAACACGAGGGTGTCATAGACATCGGTGTCTGAGTGCTCCATCATGATGGAGAACAGGGCATCCAGCGTGTCCTGCAGGAACTGAGGGACACCAGGGCTCGAGGGATGGCCCCAGCACTGCCCAAAACCCAGTTCTGGGCATGGGGAGTGGGGGGCAGGAGCCAGGGAGGGAGGAAATGCTGGCTGTACCTTGATGACCTCTCCTCCATCCACGTTCATCAGCTTCTGGAGGTTCCCACAGAGCAGGCTGGGCTTGGAGCGCCACTTGAGCAGCCCCAGCAGGTTCACTGGGCAGGGGGAACAGGGCACTGAGCACCTCCTGTCACACCCCAGTATCACCAACCCTGCTGCTCCCCAGCAGCCAGGACCCCCTCCCACAACCACTGAGACCCCCTGAAGCCAAGCCCATAAAGCACAAACCTTAAATAGGTTGTGGTGGACAAAATTGTGCTGCAGGAAGGGAATGAATGCAGCAGCCTCATCCCTGAGCCCTCCACACTGAGCCACAGTGCCCTGCACCTTGCTGTCACTGTCACATCCCCAGGCCACCAGGCCATGTCCCCTGAGCCCCTGCACTCAGCCAGAGCAGGATGAGCCATTCCCACCCTCCAGCCTTGCAGCAGAAGGGAGGAGAGCCCAGCCCATCCCCTGGGCCCTTCCCCTGGCTGAGGGGGCACCAGAGCAGCCCAGGGAAGCAGGAAACTCCCCTGAGCTAACGCAGCATGGGGGAGAAACCACAGAGCTCCAATTCCCACCTCCATTTGGAGAGAAGGTCATGGAGCCTCCAGCAGCCACATCCAAGTGGGAATCCCACTCATTGCTGCTCCTCTCCAGGGGATGGCAGCCCCCCAAAATCCCCAGATCCTGCTGATATCCCCAAAACCAGCCTGAGCATGGCCAAACTGAGCACTCACTGTCCCCAAATCTCAGCCCAGTGTGATGGACACTGCAGACCCAAATACCAGAATTATGGTCCAGCAGGTGGGACCCTGAGCTAACCCAGGCATGGGGGTGAAACCCCAGAGCTCCAATTCCCACCTCCATTTGGAGGGTCATGGAGCCTCCAGCAGCCACATCCAAGTGGGAATCCCACTCATTGCTGCTCCTCTCCAGGGGATGGCAGCCCCCAAAATCCCCAGATGGAGCTGACATCCCCAAAACAGCCTTGGCCATCCTGAGCATGGCCAAACTGAGCCCTCACTGTCCCCAAATCTCAGCCCAGTGTGATGGGCACTGGAGACCCAAATACCAGAATTATGGTCCAGCAGGTGGGACCCTGAGCTAACCCAGGGTGGGGGTGAAACTCACCCAGAGCTCCAATTCACCACCTCCATTTGAAGGGGAGGTCATGGAGCCTCCCAACAGCCACTCAAGGGAATCCCACTCTGCTGGCTCTCCCAGGGATGGCGCCCAAAATCCCCAGATCCTGCTGATCTCCCCAAAACATCTTGAGCATGGCCAAACTGAACATTCCCACATCCTGAGCATGGCCAAACTGAGCACTCACTGTCCCCAAATCTCAGCCCAGTGTGATGGACACTGCAGACCCAAATACCAGAACTATGGTCCAGCAGGTGGGAACACCACTGGTGAGGGCACACAGCCGCAGCTCCCCCCGCTCTGTGGGGACCCAGCACTCACCGTTCTGGGTCAGCTTGGTGGAGCAGACCAGCGTGGAGATTTGGAAGCTGTCCCGGCCGGACGGGGCCAGGGCGGCCGCGGCCCCGCTCACTCGGAAGGAGGAGCCCGAGAGGAGCCGCGGCTCGGGCGCGTTCCGCTCCCAGGGCAGCGACAGGTACGCGCTGGCATCCTCCAGCTTCTTGCTGTCACCCTGCAGGGCACAGCACAGCGACAGCTGAGCCATCCCCGGGGTGTGGGGGCACCAGCTGTGGGGTTTTGTGGGTCTGGATTGAAGGCACTTGTGTAAGAGCCGAAATGAGGGATGTGGGACTCCAGGCAGCTCCCCGAAATTCAGTTTATTCCATCCAGGGTCATGGGTGACAGAGCTGTGCCTACAGCTGTCAGCTCCAGCTGCAGGCAGGCCTGGAGACCCTGAGTTTAGGTTACAATGCATTATATACTTTTCTTTTGGTCACAATATATTATATACTTTTGGTTACGATGCATTATATACTTTTCCTTTGGTTACAATGCATTCTATACTTTTCTCTTGGTTACAAATGCATTATATTCTTTTCTTTTGGTCACAATATATTATATACTTTTCTTTTGGTCACAATGCATTCTATACTTTGCTGAGCATCTTCATACATTAGAACCAATCTGTACCTTAACTTTTATCTCTAGCCTATCATAATTACTGCAATTACCATATTCATGTCGCTGTTCTCCAATCACTAAAAGTCAGTGCATTACAGTTTAAGCTAGAAGTTGTTTTTCAGTTTTCTTGCAGTGGAAAATTCTGAGGCCTTTTTTCTACTTGCAACATTTGCTGCCTTGTTTGCCTGTGCTCTCTTTCTGCTTGGTAAAAACATCTTCTTGTTTGGGGTGGGTTTATCCTTTGCTCTAAGTCATAAAAACCCCTTCTAACTAACACACCCTTTGCCTCCTTGGTTATCCAGTGAGACTGACTCAGCAATTCTTTTCTTCTATATCAAAACTTGCTTCCATCTCTATTCCTTCATCAGATTCTACATTCAAAAATCTTTCTGCTAAGCATCTGTGAGACTTTCTTGTCAAACTTTCATCCTTCCCAACACACTTGAGACAGTAATTTGTGTTGGGACTCAGGTGTTTATTATTTCTTATCAGTAAAACAGCCTCACTGCTGTGAGTTCTGCAGCAAGGCACAAAATGGCCAACAATCTCTTGTTCCAAGGTCTTTTAAGACTAAACTATAATTAAGAACTGACAGCTAGATTATTTTCCCTTTTAACCCAATAACTGATCCCACAGACCCCACGATGGGGACTTTTCTGCCCAATTACAAAATGCCACCCAAACCAATGGAGAAGGAGGAAGAAGAAGCATGAAGAAGAAACTCAGGACATCACCCTGTGCCCTCCATCTTGCTTCCATCCACAACACACTAAAAATCCCAAAACCTCAATTTCTCACCTAAGTGATACACCTACACTACTCTCTATAATCTTTTTCACACTTTTGTGGATTCCAGTCTATTCTGGAGTTTAGGAAACTTTCTCCATGAATGAGGGTCAAATTCAATGTTCCACCCAGGAGGACTCACTGGGGTGACTCTGAGTGACCTTCCCTGCTCTTGGCCAGCCTGGGACATGAGAGATAACCAGATCCAGCCATGCTGCAGCTCACAGACACCCATCCCTCCCTGCCTGCAGCCTGGCAGGGTGAAACCCTCCAGCTGAAGGTGGCAGGGAGGTGACAGAGCTGTTTGCTGGTGGCTTTTCCCCTCCAGGACACATCTGGAGCTTGTGCAGGGAAAACTGTCTGGAGCCCATGCAGGGAAAACTGTCTGGAGCTCAGAGCAGCTGGAGATCAAGAGCTCTGAGCAGCTAAAAGCCCTTCACTCACATTCCTCTGGCAAGCAGAGACAAAAAGATAAAACATTTTCTGCCTCCCAGAGTCAGAAATATTTTCTGACTTCCCATCCTGCCAGGAAGAGCCAGAGCCAGGCAGGGAGAGGATGGAGCAGCTCAGGAGGGCAGGGACAGCTCTCTGAGGGTTACAGGGGCTGTGCAGGGCTTGTTCTCCTAGCAGGGAGGTGTGGGAGGTTTGATCTCCCTGCCACATCCCCAAGGTGCCCAATGCTGCTGCTGTGGAGGGGACAGTCCCCAAAGAGCCAGGGAGCAGAGCCAGCGCCGAGGGCCACAGCAGCACTCAAAGAATTTGGGTCTTTCACCCAAAAATAAAGCAGGGAGGGAGGGACATAATGATTTCAAGTGTGCAGGAGCCTCGGGGAGGAACAGCGTGGTCTGTCCCTGTCCTGGGCTGCCACAGCAGGCAGGAGCCATCCCAAAAAAAGGCAGAACTCAGGGAGGGACGTGGCTCTGCCTGGAGAAACTGTGTCACGTTGCCAAAATCAGAGAACATCCCCATGCAGCAGCTCAGGGACACTGGAGCTCCATGAGCCCAGGAGGGACCCCAAAAGGGACCCCAAAAGAGACCCCAAAAAGGACCCCAAAAGGGACCCAGAAGGTGTCAACACCCTGGGAAGAGCCCTGAGCTCACCCTGGCAGTGGGGACCAGCTTGCACCACCCACTCCTCTTGTCACAGCAGTCCCAGTGAGGTGAGGGGACACCAGGTAAGGGAGCAGCACCTTCACATTAAAGCTGACAGCGTTTTTTCCCAAATGAGCAGCGATTTTTGCCTCCCCCCCACTCTCTCAGAGCAAACCCCAGCAGTGCAGGGCTGGTGAAATCAGGTGAAGCGCAGCCACAGCACGGGGACGTTCCCTGCCCGTCACAAAGGCTTAAATCAACTTCTTCCAGAGCAAACTTGGCGTTCCAGAGGAGCAGCACAGGGATTGGAGATGTGTGTGCAGAGAGACCCTGTCACCAAGGACAGCAGGGACAGCAGGGAGGCACCACAAACCCTCGGGGACACCACAAACCCTCGGGGACTTTGGGTACGTGCCACCAGCGCCGTGGCTCAGGCAGGGACTGGGATCCTGGCCCCAGAAGTTGCTGTTCCACACCCCCCTCCCGCCACTTAGGGGGTTCTGGGTCCCCCCATACCTTGTAGAGCACCAGGTCGTGCTCCCCATCCCGCAGCGTGGTGCCATCGGGGCGCATCAGCCTCACAAAGGCCATGGAGAAAATCCGCTCGCTCCGGTCCTTGGCTGGGGGGACACAGCGTGAGGGGGAGCTGCAGGGGACCAGGGACACGGCCCCAGGCAGGGACAGGCAGTGTTGGCACCAGGGGACACTCACAGTCGCTGGAGGAGCGGTGGCGGAAGGTGAACCTCAGGTGGGTCCTGTGCACGTCCTCGATGGGGACAGCGATCTGGGGGGAAGGGGGGCCAAGGTGAGGGCAGGGGCTGTGCCACCAGCTGGGCAATGTCCCTGTGTGCCCACACCTGGGCAACGTCCCTCTGGCCAATGTCCCTCTGTGCCCCACCTGGCCAATGTCCCTGTGTGCCCTTCACCTGGCCAATGTCCCTCTGGCCAATGTCCCTGTGTGCCCCACCTGGCCAATGTCCCTGTGTGCCCCACCTGGGCAATGTCCCTGTGTGCCCACACCTGGCCAATGATGTCCCTCTGTCCCCCACCTGGCCAATATCCCTGTGTGCACACACCTGGCCAATGTCCCTCTGTGCCCACACCTGGCCAATGTCCCTCTGTGCCCCCATCTGGCCAATGTCCCTCTGTCCCCCACCTGGCCAATGTCCCTCTGTCCCCCACCTGGCCAATGTCCCTGTGTGCCCTTCACCTGGCCAATGTCCCTCTGTGCCCCCATCTGGCCAATTCCTGTGTGCCACACCTGGCCAATGTCCCTCTGTGCCCCCATCTGCCAATGCCCCTTTGGCACTGTCCCTCTGTCCCAACTGGCCAATGTGTCCTTGTCCCCACTGGCCAATGTCCCTCTGTGCCCCACCTGGCCAATGTCCCTCTGTCCCCCCAATGATGTCCCTGTGTGCCCAGGCAGGGGCTGTGCCAGACCATCCACTGCTGCAAACCAACCCCACGTCCTCCCCAGTGAACCAGTGAGGCCGAACTGGGAGCACTGGGATGGGGACAGGGCTGCAGGGCCTATCCCTGTCACAGACATGTTTTATGAAGAATCTTTTCTTTAGGATTTTTCCTCCTGAGAAGCTGTGAGGCCTCAGGAACAAAATGTAAGCAATGATTATCTGCTGCTGTGGAATGCAATGGGTGGATCTGTGATTGGTCTCATGTGGTTGTTTCTAATTAATGGCCAATCACAGTGAGCTGGCTCAGACTCTCTGTCCAAGCCACAAACCTTTGTTATCATTCTTTCTATTCTATTCTTAGCCAGCCTTCTGATGAAATCCTTTCTTCTATTCTTTTAGTATAGTTTTAATATAATGTATATAATAAAACAATAAATCAGCCTTCTGAAACATGGAGTCAGATCCTTGTCTCTTCCCTCATGCTGAGACCCCTGTGAACACGGTCACACATCTCCAGGACTGGGTGACCATCCAGGGGTCACACTGTGACCCTGCCAGCACCTGCATCATCCCCAAGATGGGACCAAGGACTGCCCCCAAAATGCCTGCCCTGAAAGGGACCCCCACAGCAGCAGGAGGAGTGAGTGGCACATCCAGGAGGGGCTGCAGGGCTGTCCCACCCCAGCCCCGGTGTCCCCAGACCTTGAGGGTCTCCATCCAGCGCTGGTGCCGCTGCTGGTAGTAGACAACAGAGCGGTAGAGGCTGCTGGGGCTGTCCCCTGCTCCCGCGTGGATCACGTTCTGCAGGAGGAGACACCTCGGGATCAGCTCAATGACCTCGCAGGGAGGGGACAATCCCTGTCCCAAACCCCCTGCCCACATCCCCCTAAAGTGCCTGGTGCCACCTCCGAGGGGACACACGGCCCTCCCAGGGCACATCGGGGCATGGCCCTGGGGATGGGCATGGAGAATTGCAGCCCGTCCCTCAGGAGCCAGGTGAGAACTGGGGACAGAACACCAGGAGGGTGACAAGAGCCAGCCTGGGGAGGTGACACTTGGGTCTGACCCCCTCTGTCCGCCCCCAGCTCCTTCCTGTCCTGGGGATCTGGCCAGGGGGTCTGGCTGTCCCCAAGGCAGGACAATTTTATCTCTGTCCCAGTTCCTTATTGTCACTTTCCCATTTCTTTATTCCATTCCCAGATCTCGATTTTGGGCAGCTCCAGTGGCCCCAGAGGCTCCTCCAGCCTGGAGGAGCTGCTGGCTCTACCCGAGGTGAGGTGACACAGGGGACATCTGCCATAGTCAAGGTGACACAGAGGACACCTGCCATACCTGAGGTGACACGGGGGACACCTGCCATACCCGAGGTGACACAGGGGACAGCAGCCATACCTGCACCACGTTTCCTGCCTCGTCACACACACACACTGTCACCTCCACGTTCTTCTGCGTCTTCTTGCTGCCCTTGTCGAACTCGCCCTGCACCAGGGTCAGGTAGATGTCGTTCCTGACATCACCTGTGGGGACAGCCCCGTCAGCCAGGCCCTGCCACCACGCTGCCACCCCCAGGGACGCCCAGGATTGTCCCCAGCATGCTTGCCTGGCATTATGACCTCCGGGTAGCCCAGCTTGCGAGCCACCGCCGTGCTGCGGTCCACCAGGTGCGGGTGGTCCTTCCTCACCTGGCTCAGGTCACCCCAGAGCACCTTCAGGGACACCCAGAGCCCTGCAGGGACCACAGGGATTTTTCAAGGGGTGACAGGGTGACACACAAGTCCTCAGCCCCTCATGTGACAAGCAGATGGCCCAGGGGACACAGGCTCTCTACCTTGTCCCTTGTGGTTGATGTCCTTGCCCTCCACCGCCTTCCGGATCATGGTGTGAAGGAAATCGCCATCAGCTGCCACCCTGGGAAAGGCACGTTTGGGGGAAAAACCTTTTCTTGATGTCCTTGCACCTCTTGTCCCCATACCAGCCAGGTGGTGTCCCCATGCCGCCAGGGGATGGCCCCATGCCAGCCAGGTGGTGTCCCCATCCCACCAGGTGTTGTCCCCATGCCAGCCAGGCCCTGGGGTGCTCCTCCCTGCCCTCCCAGCCTCCCCTCAGGGCTCACGGGTGGACAGGGATGAAGTGCTGCTTGTCCTCGTCGCTGTCACACGTCCCCCTGGCGATGTCGGTGATGTCCATCACTGCAGTGACACACAGGTGGCGCCGTGCCAGGGGTGACAATCCCAGCCCAGAATGGGATCATGGGGGGAGGTGAAGGCAGGGGAGCTCCCCAGGGCTGCTCAGGGGGTCCCCTGTGCCAGGACAGGGCGGGCTTTGTGTCCCTTGGGCAGGGACAGTGTGGGGACAACCATGGTGTTGGAGCCAGCAGGGAAAAGGGACAGCCCAGGGACATTGCAGGTCCCGGTGTGGTGGCTCTGGGGGAGTGCCAGGGTTGTGGCACGGGGGTCCCCAAGGTCCCCAGCCCCACCTGAGATGCCGAAGGGCCTGCGCAGCCCCGTGCTGAGCTTGCGGCTGTGGCTGTCGCGCAGGTCCATGCGCCCCACGCGGATGATCTGGCACACCAGGAACAGCCGCTCCCGCTTCAGGTCCGCGCTGCCCAGGTCCTGCGGGACACACAGGGGCCGTGTCACCCTGGCAGCACCGCAGGGGACGTGCCAGTGACAGCGCCGGGTGCCCAGGGGGTGGCCGTGGGCACAGAGCGTCCCTGCTGCCCTGCACTGTGGGGACAGTGGGGACACAGCCCCGCTGCCCTGGGGGCTCCTGCGCACCCCAGGAGTCCCAAATCCCCGTGGTGGGGACAATGCCAGCCCCAAATCCCCGTGGTGGGGACAATGCCAGCCCCAAATCCCCGCGGTGGGGACAATGCCAGGACCGACGGACCCAACGGGTCACCCCAGACCAGGCAATTTGGCAGCGGGGGGAACCTGGCATGGTGTGAGGATGCCGGGGGAGCCCTGTACCCCAGCTGGGGAGGGGACCGGGACCCTCGGGGGCTGCCCCTGCTCCCAGCGGCGCCAAGGACAAAGGATGGGGACACGCCACAACGCGTGGGGACACATCAGCAGCGAGCAGAGCAGAGCAGAGCAGAGCGCGGAGATAGGCGAGAACCGGGGGCGGCAGCGGAGCCCAAGTGCTGATGCTGCTCATTAATTAACATTGATTTTCCCGCCTCATTTGCATATCGATGGCTCCGCGGCGTCCCGGGGGTCAGCGCTGCGCTGCAGCCAAAGCGCTGAGTCAGCAACGGGGGCGTGGGACGAGCGGGGACGGGACACACCGGGACCCCCAGCACCGGGAGGGGACCCGGGGACCTCCAGCACCGGGAGGGGACCCCAAGGGACAGCCCCACGGCGGGTGCCACATCAGGGATCAGCGAAGGGGCTGGGGGTCCCTGGGCAGGGGGACTGACCCGGGGGGCACACGGGGCGCCGAAAAGCTGCGGGTGAGGGCAGATCTGCAGGAGGGGCAGCAGCGCGGCTCGCCGGGCTCTGCGCTCACCGTGAACACCACCCTGAGGTTGTTGAGCAGCTCGATGTCCTGCGGGACGCCGGTGCTGGCCCAGCGGATCACGTAGTTCTCGCTGCGGGGGGGGTGATGGTTGAGGTGGGCACGGGGGTGGCAGAGACCCCAACAGCTCCCATCCCACGGACCCTCCATCCCACCAGTGTCCCCAATCGCGGCACAGGCACTGGGCCAGCCTGGCTGTCCCCTGGTCACCTCAGCAGTGCCGGGGCAGGACAGGATGGGCTGTCCCATGGGATATGGCGCCATGACAATAAAGGGATGTGCCCCTTCCCCCTGTGACACCGCTGGGTTCTCAGGGCTGGGCAGGACGGGCAGCCTGGGGGAACACTTAAGGGGGCAGCAGGACAAACACCCAGCACAGCAGGGACAGGGACAGGGGTCTGTCCTGAGCCCCCACCTGATGATGCGCTGCTCGCCTGGGTCGTAGAGCGCCATGAAGAGCTGCGCCTCCTCCCCGATGTGGCACACGAAGTTCCGCACGCACAGGTAGAGGTTGTGGGAGGGCGAAGCTGCCCCGTGGGTGCCGTGGCCTGGTGCCCTCTGCTGCGAGCTCTGGGGGGCATAAGGTGGCTCAGCCTTGTCACCTCCCCTGGCACAGGGGACATCAGGCTTTGGGACAGACATCAGGCTGGCAGCAGCCTCACCGTCTCCTCCTGGAGGCGCTGGCTGAGGGTCTGTGCCGCCCTCCTGTGAGCCTGGAAGAGGCTGACGACGCTGGTCCTGTCGGGGTCCAGGATGTTCTCGTCCTCATCCCGCACCACCAGGTCCAGGGCGAGGATCCTGCAGGGGCCAGGGTGGGGTGAGACAGGACTGGGGGCACCTGGGGCTGTGTGTCCCACCAGGACTCACTTGTCCTTGCACAGGGTCTGAGGGGACAGCACAGATCCCACTGGGAAAGGGGACAGGAGCTGGCAGCACCAGGAACATTCCTGTCCCAGCCATAACCCTTGGCCAGGTGGCTTGAGCAGCTGGTGGCACAATTACTGTTCCCAGCCAGCACAGGACAGCCAGCTGGGACAATGGGGACACTGGGACAGCCAGCCAGGACACCAGGAGGACACCTGGGCTCCTCACAGCCTGTGCCAGAGGCAGATTTGGGGTCCCTGTCCCAGAGGCAGATCTGAGGTCCCTGTCCCAGAGGCAGATTTGGGGTCCCTGCCAGAGGCAGATTTGGGGTCCCTGTCCCTGAGACAGATCTGAGGTCCCTGTCCCCAGCCTCACTTGTTGCCATAGTCCATCTTGCCGGTGACCTCCTTCCTGAGCCTCAGGAGCTGGTCCTTGGGCAGCGTCCCCGAGAGCAGCTGCGAGCGCTGCTCCATCAGCTCCTGCATCATCCTCTTCACCTGCCCGTAGCGCTCCGTCTGCCCGGCCTGCAGCACCACCACGGGGTCACCGGGGCTCCCCCAGCCTGTCCCCAGGTGTCCCCAACACCCAGAGCCTCGTCCCTCACCACGTAGAGCTGCTTCCAGATGGTGGCCCACTCGCGCAGCGTGGTGGTGATCTCCTGCACCATGGGCATGTCGGAGGGCACCGAGCTCTCCTCCAGCCTGGGGGAGACACAAGGGAGCCCTGGAACACCCCAGGACCACAGGGAGCAGAAAGTGGAGCCCCCAGCCCCTGCCTGTGCCCCCCAGACCTACCCCCTCTGCTCCACCGTGGTGCCCTTCAGCCGGATCAGCGAGGCGGGGAAGATGCCCTGAGGGAGCCAGAGCCATGGAGATTTCCCTCAGGGGGGCACAGCTGGGGGCTGCCAATGCCACAGGGTGCCCAGCCTGCCCCCTCAGACACCCAGCAGGGACAGAGAGCCACCAGCAGTGTCCCTGCTGCCACCAAACCCGTCACCTACCCGGGCAGCCCTGTTCCGGAGCGAGTACCCGCAGTACCAGCCTGCCAGGGGAGGGGACATTGTCAGCCGGGCTGGGGGGCCTGGCCCTGGCTCAGGGACAAAGAAGGGGGCAGGAACCCTCACTGGGGGTCCCCCTTACCCTCGGAGGCCTGCAGGATGTGCACCATCTCCCCGATCTGCAGCGGCAGGTGATGCTCCTTGGTGCGCGGGAAGTTCCACACGGCTGTGGGAAGAGGGGATGGGGGTTGGGGTCCCTGCCTGGAGCCCCTCAGCAGCCCTCAGGCACCTGCACCCCACAGCCAGCCCCCCATGGTGCCCCCCAAAACCGGCCCTGTCCAGCCCTGAGAGATGGGGCAGAGCCCTGGCCCCACAAACAGCTCAGGGATGAGACCCCAGAGCATCCCGACCCCACACAGCCCACACAGAATCCCCCACCCCACACAGCCCACACAGAATCCCCCAGCCCCTTTTTGGCACTCAGGGGTTCCTTATGGGTCCCCTCTGCCTCCACCCACACCCTGGGTGCCGGTGGTCCTGTTCCTGGCACAAGCAGTGAGGGGAGCCAAGTGCCAGCTGAGCCCCTGCCCGGGGATGGTGGCCCAGGGACACAGGGACAGTCTGGTGGTGCAGGGACAGGTCGGGTGGCCCAGGGACGTTCTGGTGGCCCAATGACAGCTCTGGTGGCGCAGGGACAGGCTGGTGGAACAGGGACAGGCTGGTGGAACAGGGACAGGACTGGTGACACAGGGACAGGGCTGTTTGGGGACAGCAGAGCCAGCGGCAGGGGAGGGGGCGGTGCTCTCGGTGACCAGCAGCTTCCTGCCCGGCTGTGCTGTGGTTGTCCCTGTCGCTATTTCTGGCCCCAGGGACAGCTCTGAGGCAGGCAGAGCTGGTTTGGCCCCCAGATTTGGGGACAGCCCCTGCACCGGGGGGTCTCTGTCAGCACCTGTGCCCACCCTGAGCCTCAGGCATGGCCAGCTCACACGGCAGCACCCCCAGACCCACCTTGCACCAGGAACCCCGAGGTCCCACAGGACCTTTCCCATCACCCTGAGCTCCCCATGCTGGGAGCAGCAGCAGCTCAGCCCTCACTCAGGCATTGCCCAGAACCCTGCAGCAGCTTGGCCACCGCCAGAACCCTGCAGCAGCTCAGGAGCCCCCCAGGACCCTGCAGCAGCTCAGGCACCCCCAGGTGCTGCCCAGAACCCTGCAGCAGCTCCGGCACTGCAGAGAGTGCAAGGGAAGGGCGCAGGAAACGGCCCCACAAGAAAAGGGAAGAAGCACAGGGCTGCAGGAGCCAGCAGAAGCTGGGGGTGCTGCAGGGAGTGGGGGTGCTCAGAGCTGGTGCAAGGCACGGGGAGCCCAGACTGGGGGTGCTGCAAGGATTGGGGGTGCCCAAGGCTTTGCAAGGCAGCTGCAATTTCCCCCTGAGGAAAATTCCTGGGGTGTCTCAAGGCTCCCCCAGGGGCTGGAGGGAAGCCAAGCCCCCAGCCCGGTGCTCCCCACCGCAGCAGCAGCACCAGCCCTGCACCTCCTGGTGCGTGGGTGCTGCTGGCTCCTGTCCTGCTTGGCCACCGTCCCTGAGCCTGCTGTCACCAGCCCTGCAGCCCCTGCTTGTGCCACCACGGGGGTGTCACCACGGATGTCACCTCACCCTGAGCACCCCATCCCTCCAGCCCGGTGGGGACCCCCGCGGAGCCTCAGAGCCCCCACTCACCCACGCCAAGCTTGTCCTTGGTGGGCAGCCAGGGCGCCATGGCCACCGGGGCAGCACCGGGGCCGTGCCGGGGGACCGGGGCCGTGCCGGGGGACCGGGGCGCTGCGGAGCCACGGGTGGTTCCTCCTGCCACCCTCCTGTGTCACGTGTGCCCCCCCCAGCTTGTGAAACCTCTGCTTCCTCAGCAGGGCCCACCCCACCGTGCTGTCCCTGCCGGGGTGGGGATGGAGGCCCTGGGACCCTCATGGCACCGGCCAGGGGTCTGGGCTCAGTCTGGTCACTGGGTGGGTTCTGGTGGCATGGTGACACTTTTGAGTGACCAAGAGCAGGACATGGGGATGGAGCTGGGAGCACAGAGTGCTCCAGCCACACCACAGCACCAAGAGCCACAAACCTTGTGCCAGCTGTGAGGCTCCTTGCTGGCACAAGGTTTCTGCCATCGTGCCCTGTGGCATTCAAATTCTCTGAAAAATCCCTTCACGCAGGATTGTTCTCCTGGGAATCTGGGAAGCCTCAGAGAAAAAGGAAAACAATTCTTATCTCATTTGCTTCTCCTGTATTGTGCTCACATGTGGAATGTTTGGAGATTGTTTACCCACAGGTGATTGTTCCATTGGATTCTGCTGTGAGCTGTTTTCACTCTGCGGCCAATTGGGGCCAAGCTGTGTTGGGGGTCTGGAGAGAGTCAGGAGTTTTCATTATTATCTTTTTAGCCTTCTGCAAGTATCCTTTCTGTATTCTTTAGTACAGATTACTACAGAATTCTTTAATACAATATTTTATTCATTATTTAATATAATTTAATAAATATTTAATTATTCTTAATTAATATTGTTAATAATTATTATTTTATTATTTTAATAATTATTATTAAACCCCCCCGTGTATGTCCCCAAACCCTCCCGGTTCCCGATCTCCGCAGTCCCGGGGCCAGCAGGCACCGCTGGGTCCCCAGTCCCTGCCCGGTCCCGGCGGGAGCTCAGGCCGGGCCGTTCGCCGGTCACGGAGCTCCACCTGCCGGTCCCACCGGGAGCCGCTTCGGGTACTTGGCGCCGGTACGGGATGTCCTGCAGCGGGATGCCCGGCCCCGATACACCCCGTGCTGGTACGGGATGCCCCGTACAGCAGCGGGATGCCGGCATCGGTATGAGCAGCACCGTTACGGGATGCTCCGGTACGGAAGGACCGACACCGGTACGGGATGCCTGGTTCCGGTACATCCCACAGCACTATAAGATGTTCTGTACGGAAATGCTCAACACTGCTACAAGATACGCCGGTACACGATGCCCGGCTGTGGCACGCCCGGTCCCGCACCGAGATGCCCAGATCCAGTACGGGATGTCCCACACCAACACCGAGATGTCCGGTACCGGGAAGCCCGGTCCGAATAGGGGCTGCGGGGAGGCTCGGGCTGCAGCCGTGCCCGGCTCGGGGGCGCAGGGCGGAGCTGGCAGCGGAGGCGGGAGCGGTGCCCAGGGGGGTCCCGGGGCGCTCCGTCCGCTCCGGTCCCGCGGCCACATCCGGGCCCCGCCCGGCGCGGGCGCTGATTGGCTGCCGCGGGTCACGTGGCCGTGTCCCCCGGCAGGGCCCGCGGTGGCGCGCGCAGGTGAGCGGCGGGACCGGAACCGGAACCGGGGCCGGAACCGGGGCCGCGGCCCTGAGGGGGTGCGGGGATCCCGCCCCTGACCCGCCCCCGACCCGCCCGCTCCGCTCCGGCCCGGTGCCGGTGCTCAGGTGCCCGGTCCGCACCGTCCCGTACAGGTGCTCCGCCGATCCGGTCCGGCCCGTGCCGTTCGGGACAGACCCTCCCAAGGTGTCCACCCTGTCCCGCAACCCCCGTACCCTGCCTCCAGTCCGGTCCCCACGCACAGGGTGGGGACAGCACACCTCTCCGGTGTCCGCACTCCGCTCGGTCCTGCGGGGCTCTCCCGGTGCCCCATCCCCTTTCCCGGTTCCCTGCCCGTTCTCCCGGTCCCCCACACTCCGGTTGTGTCCCTGATCTCCTCGGTCGTGTCACCCCCGTGCCCGCATCCCCCAGCCGTCCCCGGTGCCCGCGGGTCCCCCCTCCCCGCCGGCCGGGACGTGGCACTGGGCAGCACCGGGCGCCTTCCCGGTACGTAGGCGGGGGTGGGTCAGCGCCGGTGCCGCTCCACCCCCGCCCGCCCTCGCAGCTCCGGTGTCCCCGCCATGGCCGGCTCCGGGGCCCCGGCTCCCCTGCCCGGGCCGAGCGGCCCCGGCTCCGCGCTGGAGGAAGAGGAGGAGGAGGAGGATGAAGAGCCGTCCCTGGGCTGCGACGGCGACCTAGAGGTGAACCCCTACGACGGGCTGCCCTTCTCCTCCCGGTACTACGAGCTGCTGCGGCAGCGGCGGGAGCTGCCGGTGTGGACGGCCAAGTACAGCTTCATGGAGCACCTGGAGGGCAGCAGCGGCATCGTGCTGGTGTCCGGGCCCCCCGGTACCGGCAAGAGCACGCAGGTGAGCCCGAGGGCAGCTGGGCTGTGGTGTCTGATCCTCACTGAGCGGGTGGAGAGGGACACACGGACAGGGTGCCCCGGAACGCTGCACGGAGCCCGGCGGGGTGGGCGGGCACCGTGATGTGCTGGGGGTGGGCAAAGCTGGGCACGAACCGGGGAGCGCTGGCACCGGAGGGAGGAACGGCCCCTCCCGGAGCTGGGCCTGCAGATCCCCGCGGGGTGGCCCCGGGGAGCCGGTCCCAGCTGCTGGTGACGCTCGGGGACAACACCGGGCAGACTTTGACCGGGGAGGGGATTGTGGTGGCAGAGCTGCAGGGCTGGAATGGGCTGGGTCGCCTGAGGCTGTCGGGGTGTTGAAATGGGCTGGGTCAGGATTTTGGGGTGTTGGAATGGGCTGAGTCCCCCAGGATATCGGGGTGTTGGAATGGGCTGGGTCCCCCAGGATATCAGGGTGTTGGAATGGGATGGATCCCCTAAGATATCAGGCTGGGTCCTCCAGGATATCGGGGTGTTGGAATGGTCTGGATCCCTCAGGCTGTTGGGGTGTTGGAACGGGCTGGGTCCCCCCAGGCTATTGGGCTGAGTCCCCCAGGATATTGGGCTGGGTCGCCCAGGATATCGAGGTGTTGGAATGGGCTGGGTCTCCCAGGATATTGGGGTGTTGGAACAAGCTGGATCCCCCCAGGCTATTGGGCTGGGTCTCCCAGGATATTGGGGTGTTGGAAGGGCTGGGTCCCCCAGGCTGTCGGGCTGGGTCCCCCAGGCTATCAGGGTGTTGTCCCTGGGCTTCAGGTGCTCAAGCAAATCAGCTCCCTGGGTGTGACCTGCTGAGTTCCTGGGCTGGGCTGGCACTGCCGGATTTGTGGATCAAAGCTCCTGTGCGGGCCCCAGGGTCGGTGTTTTTGGGGTGCAGCTCCCTGCTGTTAGTCCCTGCAGGGCCCTGGGGACACTGAGGCACAGGCAGTGCTTGTGGGGGCCTCAGAGGTGACAGGAGGGAGCAGGACTCAGGTCCCTGGTGCCTAAGGGACATCTGCGTGGCCTTGGCACTGTCCCACGCTGTCAGGCCAGGCACTTGGCCAGCAGCTGCTCCCTGGTGATCCCTTCCCTGTCCCTCTGTGGGTTTCCCAGGCCATTGTCCCATGTCCCTCATGTGAGAGCAGGGTCATGGTGTCCCACACCGGGGCAGGAAGCTGCAGGTGTGGGGCCAAGGGGCTCCTGGCACAGGCTGTGGGGCTCAGAGGTGACAGGAGTGCAGAGGGAAGATCCTGCCTGTGAAAAACGCCAATCACTTGTTTTTAAAAATCTTAAAAGTTTAATAGTAATAAAATGGTTATAAAAATAGCAATATAATTGGAGTAATAAAAATTTTGGACAATTTGGATTAGGACAATATGAGACAATAGAAACGAAGAGTTATGGACAGTCCAGGTACCTCTTTCTGGGCAAAATAAGCCCCAAAAAGGACCCACATTAACAGAGGATTAACCCTTAAAAACAATAACCTGTTGCATTTTCATACATCTCATACATGATGCATAAATTCCATTCAAACAAGGGATTCTGTCTGGTCAGTGTCAACTTCTTCCTCTTAATCCTGACGGCTCTTCATGGCTGAGTGAGGCAGAAAGAAGTTCATTTCTCCTGATAATGGAGCAATAAATTATCTCTCTCTGAAAGATTCAGGTGTCCTGTGGCTGCTATCTCACTGCAAGTCCTTTCTTTAAAAAAACATCTTACATAGCATAGTTTCTATTTTAACATTTTGTTATAACCTAAAGCTATATTTAACAGACCACTTAAGAAAATTAATAGAGCATCACTTTCTAACATAACGCAGAATATTCATTTTAATGTTTGCAAAAAGCCAATCATAAAATAGGCATTTTTCACACAAAATGAGATTTGAGTGCCTCTGGACAGCCCCTGACCCTGGAGATCCCACAGCCAAATCCATGGGGAGGGTCTTTATGCCCTTTGGAGTGGCACAGCAGGGAGGGGACAGTCCTGAAGGCACACTGCCCATGCCCTGTCCCCACAGATCCCCCAGTGGTGCGCCGAGTACGCTCTGTCCATGTCGTTTGCCCACGGGCTGGTGGCCTGCACCCAGCCCCACAGCCTGGCCGCCCTCAGCCTCTCCCTGCGCGTGGCCGACGAGATGGACCTGAACCTGGGCCACGAGGTGGGCTACTGTGTGCCCCACGAGGACTGCTGCACTGCTGACACCATCCTCAGGTAGGGCAGGGACAGCAGGGCCCGTGCTGGGAACGGGAGCACGGCGCCCTAATCCCGCTAAACCTCGCCTAATCCCTTAATCCAGGCTGGCCTGGCTGGGGAGAGGCACGGGCTGCTCTGATCTGGGGAGGGGCTGATCTGGGGTGTCTCCATTTGGAAGGGCAAAGGGGTGTGCTAAGGAAAGCAGGAGCATCCCCTAAAATGGGGAATGTAAACCTCCTCCCTCTGAATTGTTATAAATTTGAAATTAAGGGGTTCTCAGGCAAAGATGTGGGAGCAGGAATAAGAGGTTTTTATTATTTATTTATTTATTTATTTTAGTAGTAGTAGTTTATTAGTTTATTATTATTTATTTATTATTTAGGGAAGAAAAAAGTAAAATTAACAATGCAGTAAATCAAAATAACACTGATAGAGTCAGAACACAACCTGCCCCTCTGTGTGTCAGGGTGGTGGCACAGCCCCATCCCATGGGGGCTCAGCCCTCCTGCAGTGCCAGCTGTGGTTCTGCTGGAGCAGGGATCCTGTAGAAAGGTGCAGTCTTCCTCTGGGCATCCAATGGAAGAGGCAGCTGGGAATCCAGTGGAAAGGCTGTGCTGGTGTCCCAGAATCTCAGATTGGATCCAGGTAGGAATGCTTGGCTCCTCCCTCTGGGTGGAGCATCTCACAATGAGATGATGGAATTTTATCTGCCGTGCAGTGACATTCAATAGCCCATTAACAGAAGATAATTAATGATTAATGGCCCATCAGCAGAAGATATGTCCTGGAGGGAGGATTGGCTGTGGAAGAGATAAAGAAAACTGCCCAAGGAACAGAAGATAACTGCTCCACCTCTAACAGATGGCAGAACACACACATTGCTTGGCAGTGTGTGATAGATGCCAGGGAAGGTGCATGGCATGGTGACAGTGTGCTGTGTCCCAGATTGCAAGGCAAGATGAATTCTGTCACCATCTGTGTTCCAGTTGTCTTTTGTCAAGTGGGCAGTTTGCCTTATCTCTTCCACAATCACTCCTCCCTCAGGAGGGGACATCTGCTGATAACAGCTATTGAATGTCACTGCATGGCTGATAAGAACTGCAGCATCCCATTGGGAGATGCTCCACCCATTGGGAGGAGCCAAGCATTGCTACCTGGATACAATCTGGAGATTCTGGAACACCAGCACAGCTTCTCCACTGGATTTCCCAGAGGAACAACAGCTGCCTCTTCCACTGATCCCTTCTACAGGATCCCTGCTCCAGCAGAACCACCCCTGACACTGCAGGAGGGCTGCAGCCACAATTCTAAAGGGACTGCTACCAACACCCTGACCCACAGGGTGTCAGGTTGGGTTCTGACTCTGTCAGTGTTGTTTTGGTTTACTGCATTGTTTATTTTATCCTTTATTTTCTTCCCTATCAAAGAACTGTTATTTCCTGCTACCATATCTTTTTGCCTGAGAGCCCCTTTATTTTAAATTCTTAGCAATTCAGAGAGCGGGGGAAGGTTTACATTCTCCATTTCAGGAGAGGCTCCTGCCTTCCTTAACACACATCTGGCTTTCCAAACCGAGACATGGTGACCACAACAGGAGGAGCAAATAGGATCCACACATTGCTTGGCAATCTAGGAGAAATGCCAGGGAAGTTGTGTGGCATGGTGACAGTGTGGTGACACTACACCACAGCGGGAGGAGCAAATAGGATACACATTGCTTGGCAATCTGGGACATGGGGAGGGGGCTGCTCTGGGGAGGGATGAGGTGTCCCCCCCAGCCAGGGGTCCATGCTGATGGGTGGGGGCTGTCTCAGGTTCTGCTCGGACGAGATGCTGCTGCGGGAGATGACGTCGGAGCCACTGCTGCGGCAGTACGGGGTGGTGGTGCTGGACGAGGCGCAGGAGCGCACGGTGCCCACGGACGCGCTGCTGGGGCTGCTCAAGGACGTGCTGCGCCAGCGCCCGGCCCTGCGCCTCGTCATTGTCACCTCGCCCGCCCTGGAGCCGCGCCTGCGCGCCTTCTGCGGGGACCCGCCCGTGGTCAGGGTGCCCGGGCACGGCTCCCCGCCACAGCTGCTCTACCGGGAGCCGCCGGCCCACGGGAGCGTGGCCGCCGCCTGCCAGGCCGTGCTGGACATCCACCGGCGCCAGGAGCCCGGCAACGTCCTCGTCTTCCTGGCCAGCGAGCAGGTGGGGGAACAGGGCAGGGGGTTCCTCTCAGTGGGATGGAGGGGCAGCTGCAGCTCCTCTGTGGTGGAGGTGGGCACAAGGGATGGCACAACATGGGGATGGGGACACTGCGGTGTCAGCAAGTGTCACCTGTCCCCCTTGTCCTTGCTCAGGAGATCTCGGAGTGCTGTGCTGCCATCCAGACGGAGGCCGTGGCGCTGAGCCCGGCGCTGGGCCCGCTGCTGGTGCTGCCACTGCACCCCGGGGTGGGCAGGGCTGCACAGAGACTCTATGAGACACCCGAGGAGGGCCGGGAGCGTCGTGTCATTGTCACCCACTGGCTCGGGGACTCATCCTTCTCGCTGGGCACCGTGCGCTTCGTCATTGACTCGGGGCTGGAGCTGCGCAGCGTGAGTGGCACAGGGGATGAGAGGGGGTCTGGGCCTGCCCTGGATGCAGTGGGCTGTGGTGTTCCAGGCTGGGAGGAGGTGTGTGCCCCAGGGAGGTGACAGTGGTGGCCCTGCAGTGGCAGGTGAGGGGTTTGGGGGATGGCAGAGGTCCCACTCAGAGCCTCCCCTGCAGGTGTACAACCCCCGCATCCGCGCCGAGTCCCAGGTGCTGCGGCCCATCAGCAGGAGCCAGGCCGAGTCACGCATGCAGAGAGCTGCTGGCAACCCCCCAGGTGAGCCCCTGCTCCAGTGTCCCCCCCTCAGCACTGCCAGCAGCACCTGTCCCCACGCTGTCCCTGCCCTCTCTCCTGCAGGCACCTGCCTGCGCCTGTACTCGGAGGCCTTTGAGCAGCGCATGCCCCCCAGCCCTGCACCCCAGGTCAGTGAGACCAGCCTGAGCCGCCTGGTGCTGCTGCTGAAGCGCCTGGACATCGCTGACATGGGCCAGTGTGACTTCCTTGACCGCCCAGGTAGAGTCCAGGGGGGCCAGGCATGGCGTGGGGAGCAGAGGGACACAAAGGGGCAGCCATGGCTGTGGCCATCACTGCGGCCTGGCTTTTCTCTGGGGAGGGACTGGACAGAGTGGGCAAAGCTGCCTGATGTCCCACCCCAGCCCCTGAGTCGCTGATGCAAGCTCTGGAGGACCTGGACTACCTGGCAGCCCTGGATGATGACGGGAATCTGTCAGAGGTTGGGATCATCATGTCAGAGTTCCCCCTGGACCCGCAGCTGGCCAAGGCCCTCATCGCCTCCTGCGAGTTTGACTGCGTGGAGGAGATGGTCAGCCTGGCTGCCATGCTCACAGGTACCCTGTGGGGGCTTGGGGGGCAGCCAGCAGTGCCAGGGGGGTGCTGGGGACACACAGTGACCCCTGCCCACCCCCAGCATCGCCCTGCTTCGTGCCCCTGTCCACATACCTGGAGGAGGCCGTGGCGCTGCGCCGGCGGGCGCTGCTGCACCCCAACGGGGACCACTTCACCCTCATCAACATCTTCAATGCCTTCCAGCAGCGTGAGTGGGGCAGGGGCTGGGGGGCTTCACCCCTGTGGGCATCCCACAGATGCCTCTGTGTCCCCTGTTGTGTCCCCTCATGTGTCCCTGCCCTGGAGCTACATTGCTGACCCCATCCTAGTGCCCAGCCTGGCTGGGGAGGATCTGCGGGTCCCAGCTCTAGCCTGGGGGCTCAGTCCCTGTCACCACTGGGTGAAGGGGTCACAGAGAGGGGAACAGCAGTGTTTTTGTGTTCCCCAAGGCCCCACCCCAGCGGGCTCCCTGCTCACCTGTCCCCACCCCATGGCACCACTGTCCTGTCTCCATATGATGGCCCCACTGTCCCATCTGTGTCCCCACATCCCAGCCCCCACTGTGACACCCCTGTCCCCACATTGCTGGCCCTGCTGTGCCACCGCTGTCCCTGCATCACAGTGTGCTGCCTCTGTCCCCCACATTGCTGACCCCACTGTCCCACCCCCATCCCCACATTGCTGACCCCAATGTGCCACCCCTGTCCCCTGCCTTGTCCATCCCCACTGTTCCCCCCCATCCCCATTGCTGACCCCACTGTCCCCCCCCTGTCCCCACATTGCTGACCCCACTGTGCCACCCCTGTCCCCACATCACAGCCCCCACTGTCCCACCCCTCTCCCCACATCACAGCCCCCAGTGTTCCCCTGTCCCTCCATTGCCAACCCCACTATCCCACCCCTGTCCCCCCATTGCCAACCCCCAGTCACCCTGTCCCCCATTGTCAACCCCCTATCCCACCCTGTCCCCCATCACAACCCCACTATCCCACCCCTGTCCCCACATTGTTGACCCCACTATTCCACCCCTGTCCCCACATCACAGCCCCCACTGTGCCACCCCTGTCCCCCATTTGTGACCCCGCTGTGCCCCTGCAGACGCGGGGGACGAGGGCTGGTGCCGGAAGCAGGGGCTGAGTGCCGAGGCGCTGCGCCTGGCGGGCACGGTGCGCGCCGAGCTGCTGGAGGCCATGCGCCGCATCGAGCTCCCGGTGTCCCCGCCCGCCTTCGGCTCCGACGCCAACGCCCTCAACATCCAGCGCGCCCTCATCTCCGGCTACTTCCTCAAGGTGAGCCCAGGGGCTGGGGGGAGTTATGGGGGAGATGTTGGGGTGTGCAGCCACCCCACTCCCTGCTTCTCGGGTTGCTGTTGATAATTGCTGCCCTGAGATGTGCAGGATGTCTCTGCTTCAGCCCGCGCGGCTGAAGAACGAGTTTGGACTCTTCACTTTTCGGTCTTGAGGTTATTAATTCTTATCTATAAAATTTTCTTTCTGCCCAGCCAAGATCTGCTCAGCAGGGCAGCCATAGGCACTCTGTGTTGTCCTTTTATACGACAAACTATGTATATCATATTTACACTTAATTGGCAATACCTATCACTTATGTTAGACAGTGCACTTCTACTCTAAACCAATCCCAAAGTGCCAGCATCACTGCAGAAAATGGAGAACAAGAAGAAGAAAGGCTAGACACGCCCAGATTCCTCCATCTTGTCCCCATAACCCCCATACCAAAAATCCTAAAATCTACATTTTCACCCTGTGATCGTTTTGTTATTACACCGTTCAAACCTGTGTGACTTCCACATCCTCATACAAATCTGGCAACTTGCTCCAAGGGTCACAATCAAATCCCGAGGTGTTTTTGGGCAGTTTTGGTCTCTGAGCCCCCCAGCAGGGTCCTGGGCAACTCTGGACACCCAGAGGGATGTGCTGAGTTCTGACACCTGCTGGTCCCTCGCAGGTCGCCCGGGACATCGACGGCTCCGGTAACTACGTGATGCTGACGCACAAGCACGTGGCACACCTGGCCCCCGCCTCTGGGTACCTGCTGCGGGCACCCCCGCGCCGCCTGCCCCCCTGGGTGCTCTACCACGAGTTCACCATCTCTCAGGACAACTGCCTGCAAGTGGTCTCGGAGATCCAGCCCCAAATGTGAGGGAACGGGGAGGGGCAGCTCCTTCCCTACAGGGTGTCCCTGTAGCTGGCTGACCCCACGCTGTTCTCCTCGCAGGCTGGTGGAGTTGGCCCCGCAGTACTACCTGAGCAACCTGCCGCCCAGCGAGGGCCGGGACCTGCTGATGGAGCTGCGGGAGAAGGTGGTGGCGGCCGAGGAGGCGGCGCCGGCGGAGGCGGAGCTGGCGGAGGGCGCCGCACGCGTGGAGGATGAGCCCGCGGACGTGTGCGTCCTGCAGTGAGCCGGAGCAGCGGAGCCCCGCGGTGGGGCTGCCTGGGCTTGGCCGTGACCCTGGGGACAGGGGAGCCCCGGGGAGGCCCCAGGGGGGCTGCGTGCCCGCAGGGGCTGTCCCGGCTCGCAGGGAGGCGCGGGCACGGCCTGGCACTGCCTCGGCTCTGCGCCGCGGTCAGTCGTGGGCCGGCGGCCGTGGGACCACCTCGGAGCGTGGATTGGGGAGCGCTGGCCCCGGCCGGGGGAGTGTTGTGGGCCCTCCCCACTGGGCTCCTTCACCCCGTGTTTCCTGGGGGTGCTGCGGGGCTGGAGGCACCGCCTGTCCCACTCCCCCCAAGCCCGGGGCCGAGGGGCCACGCACGGGTCCCTCCTCCTGTATAAAGTTTTGTGACCTTTGCTCCTGGCTTCGTGTCCGTGACTGCAGCGAGGGTGGGGTCCATCCTGCCCAGGGACATCACCAGAGAGTGATCCAGCCAGGGTGGGGTCCATCCTGTCCAGGGACATCACCACAGAGGGGTCTGGCTGGGATGGGGTCCATCCTGCCCAGGGACATCACCAGAGAGTGATCCAGCCAGGGTGGGGTCCATCTCACCAAGGGACATCACCACAGAGTGATCCAGCCAGGGTGGGCTCTGTCCCTGCTCCTCCCGTCTCCCAGGAATGGTTTCTGTCCGTGAGGCCTCTCTCCCTCCCACCCGTGTTTCGGGTGCCAGGCTGGGGTTCCAACCACGCTGAGGCTCTGAGGGCATCCCTGGCCTTTGCCTCAGGACTTCCCCTCTGTGGTTGTGGTTGTTCTGCAGAAGCCAAGGGGAAGCTGTGGTTTGTGAGATGGGGGCGAGCGGGGCCCCCAACCTGCTGCCAGTGCCTGCTTCCCCCAGACAGGGCAGGGCACGGGGGCACCCCAGGACAGGGCACCCCTTCCCTCTCATTTTGGGGTTCACTACAGTGCTACAGCCAAGGGCTGAGCTGCTCCATGGGGCCTGGGGGTCCTGGCTCCCCGTCTCCACCCCTCAGCCCACGCACTGGGGTTTGGCTCAGCTCAGGGAGGGGCCTTGGAGGTCCCACTGGCCTGTCCTGGCCTCAAAAGGTGAGAGCTGGGCTGCCCCAGCCTCCCACAGCCCCAGTTCCCTCTTTGCTTTCTAGGAACTGCAGAAAGTACGTGAAAGGGTACAGCACTGCCTTCCCCAGGGTGGGCTCTGCTGCGTGCCCTCAGCATGGGCTGGCACCAGTGGGGTGGCAAAGGGGCAGCTGGTGGCCCTGGTGATCTCTGTCCCTACGTCCTCATCTCTGCACAGCACCCCATGGGATACACAGTGGCCCGAGGAGGGGATGGAAGGGGCGTGCCAGCCTGGAGGCATCACCCTGAGCCTCTGTGGCAACCCTCCGCTCTCCTCAACCCACCCAGAGGGGCCCAGCCCTGAGCTGCCCCTCTCCAGCCCCCCAGCACAGGTGCTGAGAGACCCCACAGGATTCCCCACCCCACAGCAGGGCACTGGGGGGCTCTGTGCAGCACTGGGGGGGCTCTGTGCAGCACACACTGATGATGTGCAGACCCTCAGGTGCTGCAGGACCCCTCTCTGAGAGAGCTGGGACCACCCAAAACCCCAACACCACCCCAGATACCCAGTGCTGCCCCTTCTCTGGGTGCTCCCAGGGTGACCCATCCCCTGGCATTGCAGGGCAGGGCAGGGGGTGTCTGTGCCCCCTGCCCCCCCGGGAAGCACCAGCATTGCTGTGGGTGGGAGGCAGGGAGGGGGCTGAGCGTGGGTCCCATCCTGCAGTTCTAAGAAGTGTGATGCTGCTGTGACTGCACCTTGGGGCAGCCCCACTCAGCCCAGCCCAGTATAAGAGCGCAGCCCCCGGCTCTGCTGAGCCCACCGGAGACAACGCAGAGGTAAGCACAGAATGGGGGGTCTTGGGGGGGATCCTGCTGCTCTCAGGGCTGGGGGCTCTGCCCTGCCTGTGCCCCTCTCCTGGGCTGTGTCCAGCTGGGGCTGCCCTTCCCTGCCCTTTCCCTTCCCAGATGCTGGCGCTGCTGGGGCTGCTGCTGTTCCTGGTGCCTGCACAAGCCCTGACTGCCTTCCCCCCAAAGTGTGAGTGCTGCTGTGGGGCACAGGGAGGCCTTGGAGGGAGAACCTGGCTGGGACAGCACAGGGAGTGGGGGGCATCCCAAACCCTCTGATAGGGGCTGGGACAGCTCTGCTGGGAGATTGGAGGGTGGGCATTGGGGTGATGTGGGGTGAAGGAGCTGGGTGAGGATTGTGAGGCCACCACCCACGGTGGTTTGGGGAACAATCTGCCCTCACCACAGCCCACCAGTGGACAATCTGCCTCTCACCTCCAGTCCAGGTGGGGAAGCTGAGCCAGGACGTGGTGGTGCGATGTGACACTGACACCTCAGAGCAGCACATCTCCTGGACACTGAACGGGGACGAGGAGCCCATGGCTGAGCTGGTGCCTGAGGGCCAGAAGCTCACCATCCTGGGCTTGGACCTGCCAGCCACGGGCAACTACAGCTGCTGGGCTGGCCCTGTCCTGCTGGACAGCACCTACGTGGTGCTCAGCAACACCCGTAAGCAGGGCATGGCTGGGGTGATGGGGGTGGAGGGATGAGGAGCAGGGGATCCTGGTGCCCAGCCCGTGGGCATGAGGGCTGTGGGGAGCCCCTTGCGGGGAGGGGGCACCACCCTTGACCAGCCACCCCTGAACCCCTCAGGCGAGGAGGAGATCAACGTGTCCTGCCAGGCTGAGTCCTACAACGGCTCCTTCCGCTGCTCCTGGCCCGGGCCCGCCTCTGCCATCTTCCGTGCCCGCCTCATCCGCAGGTGGGTGCCCCTCGGGACCCCCCAAACCCACGGCAGCACCAGGGGCACCCCGCCCTGAGCGCTGCCCACCCCTCCCTCCCCACAGCGACGGCTCCGTGGGGCCCTGGGTGCCCGTGGCCGGTGAGCAGGGCCGCTTCAACGCCAGCCTGGCAGATCCCCTGTTCTGCCCCTTCGGCGAGGAGCTGCGCCCGCTCCAGCTCCACCTGGAGGGGCTCTCGGACACCTCCTACCTCAACCTCTCCCGGCATTTCTTCCTCCGCGATATCGGTGAGCTCAGGGCGGGAGAAGCGGGGTGGAGGGGTCTAAAAGGCACGGAAGGCTCCGTGGGGAGGGTCTCAGCCCCTGCTCTGAGCGCCCTCTGTCCGCAGTGCGTCCTGACCCGCCCCAGGAGCTGATGCTGCAGCAGCGGGGGGAGCAGCTCCAGCTGGCCTGGGCCCCCCCGGCCTCCTGGCCGCTCCCAAAGTCCTACTTTGCGCTGCTCTACCACCTGCAGTACGAGCTCCACAACGGCACCCAGGTAACGGGGATGGGGGGTCTCTGCCCCGGGGGGACCAACACAGGCTGCCCCATGTGCCCACCGTGCCCTGTGCCCACCCTGCGCTGTGCCCACCCAGCCCCTGCCCCATCCCTGCCTGGGGAGATGCTCAGCCACAGCTCCTCCTCACTCTGCCTCTTCCCCTCCTGGGGTGATGAATTGTCACCCAGGCTGTCACTGCTGCTCTCCCCAGCGCTGCCGGGCTCAGGGGGTGCTGTGCCCCCCTCCCCAGACCATGCCCTGTCCCTTTGCAGGTTGAGCAGTTCGTGGAGGGCGCGGAGGAGGCGCCGGTGCCGGTGGGAGCGGGGCGGGTGCGGATCAGCTGCCGGGACCCCTACACGCCCCCGGCCTGGAGCCCCTGGAGCGCCTGGATGGGCCTCGGTGCACCCCAATAACTGCGGCTTGGAGGGTGCTGACCCCACAGCCGGGCACCTCCTGTCCCCAGAACCCCCTTCCCTTTACAGCTCGGAAAAGGATTTTTTTCCCCTAATAAAACTCAGGGATTGGCTTTGCCACCACAAGCTCTGCTCGGTGTGTGTGGGGAGGGAGGTGCGGCACAGAACTCTGCATGGCTGGGACAGGCTCCACCCGTGCTCCAGCCCATCTCGGGGACAGGTGGGGGAGAGGGTCCCCACACCCTGCCCAGCTACACATGGCTTTTCTGAACTTCCCCAACCCTCAAAAACCCTCCCAGCTGTGCCTCCTTTCTGCGGACTGTGGTGGGACAACGTCCCCAGGCACAGGAGCAGCTCCCCGCCCCAAATCCCGGAGCAGACCATCCTGACCCCGTCCCAATCGGGGAGCAGACCATCCTGACCCCATAGTCCCTCCGACCCCAGTCCCCGGACAGACCCCACCTCCCAACTCGGAGCAGGATCCATCCTGACCCATAGATCCATCCTGACCCCATCCCCACATCCCGGGGAGCAGAATCCCACTGTGACCCCGTCCCCACAACATCCTGAAGAGCAGGATCCCATCCTGACCCCGTCCATCCCCACATCCCGGTGATCAGGATCCCCCATCCTGACCCCAAAGCACCGCTGACAGTGTGGGGAGGATCAGGGACTCCCCATCCCCACTGGAGGGGCTCAGTTCCTCCCGAAGCCGCTGCCCCACAATGCGCCCCCTCAGTGTCCCAGCTCGGGGCCGAGGGGCTGCACCAGGAGGGAACCCAGACCCCTCCCTGAGCCCCCCACCCCACCAGAGCCCCCCGGAGCACAGCCGGGAGTGCTGCCCACCCCCCTCCAGCCGCGCCGGCTCCGGGTGATGCCACGGGGCTTTATTGAGGTGCTTCCACAGGGGTCTGGGCCGGGACCCCCGCCCCGGAGAGGCTGGTGAGTGTGAGACCCCACGGGCGCCGCCCTCCCGGGGCTCCCGGGCCAGGCGGGCACAAGTCCGGGGCACCCGTGGAACGGGGGGACAGAGGGACCGGGGCTCCGTCAGTCCAGAGAGGTCCCGAGGGTCCCAGGGAACCGGGGTGCAGGAATCGGGGGTCTGGGGTCCGGCGGAGGAACCGGGGGCCGGTGGTGGGGCTGAGGGTCCGGTCCCGGCACCGTGGCTCCGGTGGTAACGGCAGGGCCGGGCTCCGGCGGTGGCACCGGGGCTCACGGCGGGGCCAAGCCGCCCAGGCGGAGCTCCTCGCTCTCCAGCATCTCCCTGGAAAAGAAGGGCCGGGCTAAGCCCCTCGCCCCCCGTGCCCCCCGCGCCCCCCTCGCGTACCGGTACGCGGCGATCTCCGCCTCCAGCGCCATCCGCAGCCGCAGCAGCGCCGGGTACTCCCGCAGGCACCGGGCCATCTCCGCCTCCGCCGCCCCGATCTCCCGCTCCAGCTCCGCCACCCGCTCCTGAGCCGGGCCGTCAGCAGCGCCGGGGCCGCGGGGCGACCCCCGGGATCCGCCGCACACAGAGACCCCCACAGGGACCCCCGACACCCCTCCAGACCCCCGGCCCGACCCCCGATCCGCAGGGACCCCCAGTCCCGGCCCGAACCCCACCTACACGGACTCCCGGCGCCCCTACACGGCCCCCGCCCCACACGGACCCACGCAGGGACCCCCGCTCACAGTGACCCCCACAGGGACCCCCGGCCCGACCCCCGATCTGCACGGACTCCCGGCCTCTGGAACTCCGCACCGCCCCCCGCCCCACACGGACCCACGGGACCCCCAAACCCGCCCCGACACCCGGCCCACACAAACCCCCGCTCCCGGTCCCACCTGAACTCCCCCATCCCTCCCGGGGCCCCCCACTTCCATCCGGACCCCTGACCCCCGCCCCTCCCCATCCCCACCCTCCTTCTCCCCATCCCTCCGGGCATCCAGCTCCAAACATCCATCCTCCCAAAAACATCCACCCTCCTCCTCCTCCTCCTCCCATCCCCCGCTCCCTCCCAGCCCCCCGGGCGCCCCCCCAGCCCCGCACCTGGTACTTGGCCAGCTCCCCGCTCCGCCGGTCCCGCAGCCCCTCCAGCTGCCGGTGTAACGCGCCCACCGCGCCCCGCAACGCCTCCACCTCGGCGGCTCGGGCTCGCAGCAGCCTCCGGTAACCGGCGGCCTCGGCACGGGCACGGAGCACCGCCTCGCCGCCGCCCCAGCGGCACCGGGGCCGGCCCTCGGCCGCGCTCATGCCGGTGGTAATGCGGTCCCACCCCTCCGCGTCACGGAACCGCAGCCAATCCCGCCGATACCGGGGGAACGGCTCCTCCCGGTAGCGGCGGAGAGGGGGAGCCCGCAGAAGGCTGTCCCCCGATAGTGGGAGGAGGGGAGAAGCCTTTCCCCCAAAAGTGGGGTGAGGGGCTGCAGCATCGCGGGTGGGGGGCAAGGTCGAGTTCAGGGTCAAGGTCACCGCTGTTATCCCCCCTCCCCATGCCCTTCATCCTCTCCATCATCATCAACAGAGGCTGGAGTCGGGCTGGATGGTCCTGGAGGGGGTCACTGGGGAGGGGGTGCAGAGATTTGCCAGAAGAAGGGGGGTTCAGCCCCTCCGCACCCCACGAGTGTCCTGTGGGTCACACCCGGGCTCAGTCTGTGGGAGGTGACACCGGGGACAGTCAGGGACTGGGATGGGGAGCACCCCGAGCCCATGGCGGGGGCTGCACGGGCATGTCCAGCCCCTGGGAGCTGACAGACCATGGGGGGAGGGCCGGGGGCTCAGTCTGTCAGTCTGTCCCACCACGGGGTGGGGCCCCAAGTCCTTGGTGCACAGATGGAAGGCGGAGGCGGCAAACTCCGACCGGGATAAGGCAAACGGTGCGGGTGGGGCAGACCCCACTGCCAGGGTGGGGGGGCTTCCAGCACCAGGAATGGGAGCTCCACGCCCTGCTCCGGGTGGGCTGGAGGCTGTGGAGCCCATGGAGCTGCTGGTGGGGGAGCTGCAGAACCCTGCCAGGTGTGGGGGCCCATCCCTGGGCTCCCAGGGCTCCGGGCAGGGAGCTGCAGGTGTGCAGGGGGTGTAGAGGCCCAGCCCTTGGCTCCCCCGGGGCTGAGCAGGGGGCTACAGACATTTTTAGGGTGCAGGGGTTCATCCCTGGGCTCCTGGGGAGCAGACAGGGGCTGCAGAGGTCCAGAGAGCATGGGGGTTCAGCCCTGGGCTCCTGAGGAGCAGACAGGGGCTGCAGAAGTCCATAGGGCATTGGGGGTCCATCCCTGGGCTCCTGGGGGTCCATAGGGCATGGGGGTCCATCCCTGGGCTCTTGGGGAGCAGGCAGGGGGCTGCCCACAGCAGTGCTCCAGGTGGGGTTTGCTGAAGCTTTGAGTCCAACCACAGGGGCACGGCCTCACTCCTGGGGGGCTCCCCATGGCAGGGAGGGGGCTGCCAGTGCGGGGCTCTCTCTCAGGAAGCTGCAGCCCCTTCCCTGCCACGCTCCAGGCTCAGAGCCCACCGGGCTCCCGGTGCCACCTCCCGGCACATCGGCAGCGCCCTCACACCACAGAGGCCACCCCGGAGACCGACGTCACCTTGTTGTCCTCGGCCCAGGGCTGGAGGTTCTGCAGGGCGTAGAGGGAGGAGTTGTGCATGCACAGCGGGTCCTGGGGCAGCGGCTGTGCCAGGCTCTTCTGGAAGGCCTCCTGCTGCAGGTGCAGCATCAGCCGGTTGGCCTGCTGCCGCTCGGCCTCGCGCTCCTCCGCCGTCTGCCGCCTGCACACACGCACACAGCGCTGGCACCGGCCGCAGATGGCACTGTCCCTTGTCCCCTTGTTACTGCCATGGGACACGTGCCACAGCGCCACCAGAGAGGGCACAGCAAGGCACAGGGGAGGCCATGGTGGTGCCATCCATCCCCAGTTCATCCCAGTCCCAGCCTCTCCCAGAATGTGGGAATCGCTGCTGGAGGGATGTGGGGTTTGGGGCTGCCAGAGGGATAGCGGGGTCATAGGGATATTGGGGTGGCTGCCAGAGGAATTCTGGGGTCATAGGGATATTGGGGTGGCTGCCAGAGGGATATTGGAGTGGCTGTCATAGGGTTTATGGGGTGTGTGACAGAGGAATATATTGGGGCGGCTATCAGAGGGATATATTGGGGTGGCTACCATAGGGATATATTGGAGTGTCTGCTGGAAGGATATTGGGGTGTCTGCCACAGGGATATTGCGGTCATAGGAATATTGGGGTTGCTGCCAGAGGGATATTGATGTGTTTGCCAGAGGGATATGGGGTGGCTGCCAGAGGGATATTGGGGTCATAGGGATATTGGGGTGTCTGCCAACGGGATATATTGGGGCGGCTGCCAGAGGGACATATAGGGGTGTCTGCCAGAGGGATATTGGGGTGGCTGCCAGAGGGATACTGAGGTGGCTGCCAGAGGAATATATTGGGGTGGCTGCCAGAGGGACACATAGGGGTGGGTGTTAGAGGGATATTGGGGGGTCTACCAGAAGGATATATTGGGGTGTCTGTCAGAGGGACACATAGGGGTGGCTGTCAGAGGGATATTGGGATGGCTGTCAGAGGGTGTCTATTGGGGTGGCTGCAAGGGATATTGGGGTCATAGAGGTATTGGGGTGGCTTTCAGAAGGATATTGGTGTGTTTCCCAGAGGGATATGGCGTGGCTGCCATAAGGCTATATTGGGTGTCTGTCAGAGGGACACATAGGGGTGACTGTTAAAAGGATATTGGGATGGCTGTCAGAGGGTGTCTATTGAGGTGTCTGCAGCAGGGATATTGGGGTCATAGAGGTATTGGGGTGGCTTTCAGAAGGATATTGGTGTGTTTCCCAGAGGGATATGGCGTGGCTGCCTGAGGGATTTATTGGGGTGGCTGTCGGAAGGATATTGAGGTGTCTGTCAGAGGAATATATTGGTGTGTCTGCCAGAGGGACACATAGGGGTGGCTGTTAGAGGGATATTGAAGTGTCTGCCAGAGAGGTGCGAGCATCACGGTTGTGGCAGCTGTCCCAGGGCTGTCCCTGTTACCTCCACTTGGTGCGGCGGTTCTGAAACCAGGTCTTGACCTGGGCGTCCGTCATCTTGAGGGCCTTGGCCAGGGTGGCGCGCTCGGCCGAGGCCAGGTACTTCTGGCGGTGGAAGCGCTTCTCCAGCTCGCAGATCTGCACCCGGGAGAAGGACGTGCGCGGCTTCTTGCGCTTGGGCGGCGTCCGGTTCTGGTACGGGTGCCCGATGCGCCGCGTCACCGCGAAGGGCGACAGCGCGGCTGCGGGGACAGCGGCGTCAGGGGGCGCTGGGGTCACCCCAGCAAAGCACAGCAGGGCAGGACCCTGGGGGATGGCGGGGGGCTCGGGGGCACACGGGGATGGGGAGTGCCAGGGGAGCCACCAGTGCTGCCTGGGAGAGTAGGGAAGGGGGACACCCAGAGTTTTCCCCACTTTGGGGACATGGGGGCAGCTCAAGGCATGGCATGAGGGAGGATCTGTCCCCTTTCCTACCCCACGGCACAGTCACTCCCCCAGCCCTGCGATCGGCACTGGAATGTCGGGGTGGATGGGCTGGCCCGGTCACAGCACTGCTGCAGGATTATCGAGCCCGGCTGCACAAACCCACCCTCCCCTCACACCGAGCCCGAGGAGCCTCCGGGGCACTGCAAGGACTGCCCAGCCCTGCCCGTGAGGGTACGGGACCACAGAAACTGTTGGGAGGCAGACAGTGTCTCTTTCCATGGGCCAGGGAAGGGGATGTCCCTGCCCAGCTGAGGTGTGAGCCATCACTGCTGAGGCCAACGTGCCACATCCCAAACCCAGAAGCTGCAAGAGCTGCAGGGAGCATCAGAGCAGCATAGAGGACAGCGAAGGTTTGGCAGGCTCAGCCCCCAACACCTGCACCCCTCCTGCTCTGGCAGCAACCTTGGCCAAGTCATGACCCTACAGCACCACATCCCCGTGGCACCATGGCACCACAGCCGCCACCAGGGCCACACTGCATGGACAGGGCTGCACATGGCCGGGACCATGGGTTGGCCATGGGGCTACATCCCCCCATGGCACAGGGACGTGGGGCACAGCCCACAGCACCCCAGGGACTCCCTGGCATCCACAGACCCTCCCTCCCACCCGTGCCCAGGAGGCCACCTGGGCTGGGGGAGCCGTGGAGCCGTGCAGGGCACGGTTGGGGCAGGTGGAGCCGTGCAAGGCACGGTTGGGGCAGGTGGAGCCGTGCAGCCGGGGGGACGGGCATGGTTTGAGCAGGTGGAGCCAGGGGGGACAGAGGCCCCCAAGCCCCCTCCCCGCATGGGCGGCCTCTCAGCGGGACCAGCTGCCTCCTGCCCGCAGCCCACCCCAAGGCCAAGGTGCTGAGTGATGCCTGCGGCTGAGAGACCCCGTGCTGGGGAGGGGCTGCCCCATCCACCCAAGGCTGGCGCCAGGCAGGAGACGAGGACGTCACCCGCCACCCGCCACCCCTGCGCGGGGACCGTGCTTCGTCACCGCTGCCATGGCGGGGTGGGCCGGGAGGTGAACACGGTTCTGCTGGCGCCCAGGTGGGACCCCCACAGTCCTCAGTGTCCTGCCCCAGACCCCCCCATGGCCCACACGGCCGGGACTCGGCCCCCAGCCCCGCACGGCCTCCAGCCTTGTCCCCACATGCGGCCACACGCTGTGGACGTGGCAGTGCCGCCATCTTGGGCGGGAGCGGAGCCGAGCCAGGCCGGGGGTCCCCAGCAGCCACACACGGCCCCAGTGCCCGGGACCCCAACCTCAGCACCCCTCCTGCTCCTGGGGTGCAGCAAGCAGCACCCCCACCCCAGCACTGTGGCTCAGCCCCAGCACGGCGCTCAGCCCCGGCCACACCAGCAGCACCTCAACCCCTCTCTGCCTCCACAACCCCGCATGGCTGCCCTGGGCTCTCCCACAGCGCTGGCACTGTGAGTTCCACACCGATCCCGGCACGTTCAGATCCGGGATCCCATCCCCAGACACCCCCAGGTACCCCTGCACCCCCATTCTCGGGGTTCACAAGGCATGGGACATTGCTCTGTGCATGGAGGGGCTTTATCCTCAGTCCCACGGAGGGTTCCCCACCCTGCACTGTGTCCCCTCAGAGCCCCCACATCACATCTGACACCCGCAGAGCCCACACCCCACACCCCGGCTCCCGCAGCCTCCCCGTTACGGTGGCACAGCATCACCACCGGCACCTCAAACCGAGGAAAGGACCAAACACGGAGTAAAACTCGAGACCGGAGCCCGCTGGGACCCCTCGGGCTCCACCCGGATCCGCTGGTCCCTGCTCGGTGCCGCGGTTGAGCCGCCGGCAGCCGCGTCTACCCCGAGCCGCTCCCGCGGGCCCCGACGGCGGCGGGCGAGGACCGGGCACTGCGGGAACCTGTGGAGCGCACGGTCCCCGCCATCCCCGTTCCGATCCCCGCCCCGACCCGCGCCGCGCCCGCCGGACCGCGCTGCCCCGACGGCACCACGGGAGCGGCCGGTGCCGCGGGAGTGCCCGGAGCCGTCAATAGCCGCCGGTAGCCGCCGGTAGCCTCCGGTTGCCGTCCTGTCCGCTCACCTGAGAGCCGGTCCTTGGCGATGCGCCGCGTGGTCTCCATCCACGGGAAGGTGAGCCCCGGCAGCGCGGGCCCCGGCGGCGGCGCGGCGGGCGCGGCGGGCGGCGCGGCGGGCGCGGGCCGGTGCGCTGGGACGCGGATGACTCCGGCGGGCGGCGCGGCGGGCGCGGGGGTCACGTTCACGCTCACGTTCATGCTCATGTTGAGGTTGTAGGAGCCGAGCGGACCGGTGGGGCCGTAGCCGCTGCCGTAGAGCCCGTAGTCGGGCTCTGCCGCCGCCCGGTGCGGCCCCGTGGGCTCGGGGCCGCCCAGGATCTGATCGATGCCGAAGCTGATGGGCTCGTGGGGCGCGGGGGGCCCCGGGCCGCCGCCCTCCCGCTCCATCCCGGCCGCGCTCAGAGCCGGCGGGGCGCGGGCATGGCCGGGGGGCGGCGGGGGGCGGCGGCGGCGGGCACGGAGCGCCCGGTGCGGGGCAGGACGCGGTGCGAGGCGCGGGCCCGGAGCAAGGTGCGGGGCAGGTGGCGGGTGCGGGCCCGGGGCAGGGTGCGGGGCATGGCTCGCAGCCGCTGGCGGCCCCGGGGCGGGAGCGCGGGTGGGCTGCGGGCCCTGGCGGGACGCGCTTTTCTGCCCCGCTCCATCCGGACCGGCCGAACTCCCACCGCCTGAGCCCTGATTGGCGGCCGCGCCCCGTGATTGACAGCTCGGGGCCCCGCCCCCGCCCCGGGACATACCCCCCCGCCCTCGCCGCTCCGGGCCCGCGCCCCGGCTCCGGGACAAGCGGACGGGCCCGTCGGGTCCCGAATGCCTCCCGTGCACCGACGGGCTCCGTACCCGTTCGCCCCGCCGGGGCGTCCGCCGGACCGCCTAGCCGGTGCACCGGAGCCGCTGTCGCACCGGGCAGCAGCGCGGCGCCTTTTCGCGTCCCCGCTCCGTCCGCAGCCCCTTCGGTGCTTCCAGCCACCCCTCCCGGGGCGCACGAAGCCCCCCTGCCCCAGCGCCGTTACCGCGGGGCGCACGGACCCGCGCTTGGGGTGCGCAGGCTTCGCACCGAGCCCGTCCGTACGGGAGCGAATGGATCTGGCGGCCCCGGTGCGGGGACCCAGGGGTTGTTCCGACCCGCCGTCCCCAGAACACGGACACGTCCCGGGACACGGGTCCCAATCTCCTCGAGGCGCCGTTGCCGGTAGCTGGGGTCTCAGTTCCCAGGGAACCGCCTTTCCCGGGGCACCGACCCCACGCAGACCGTCAGTTCCCAGGCCATGAATCCCCCTTCCCGGGACCTGCCGTTCCCGGTATCACGGACTCCGTTTTCCACGGGGATGGAGTCCGACACCCCTGGCCCCGCCATTCCCGGAGACAGACCCCGGTTCCCGAGCCGCCGTTCCCTGGGATGAACCCCTGTTCCCCACCCGCCTTTCCCGGTCACAGAGCCCAGCCCGGGCCCGTCGGTAACGGCAGCTGAGAGCGGCACTGGCTCAGTCGGGTCTTCCGACGACTATCACGACAGCGGCGGCCCCGCGGGTGGGTTACCGGCGGCTCCCGGGAGGGTCACGGCCCCGGGACAGGGGCTGGCGGGGCGGAGGCGGCGGCGGCTTCCCGGGCACCCTGGCGCCACCGGTCTGGGGCAAATGACATTACCGGGGCCTGCGCCTGTAAATCACGGCGGCACCGGGGGCTGCAGCTGCCGCATCGGGGGCACTGCACAGCCCGGAGCACCTGGCATCCCAAGGGCACCGGGGGGCACCGGGTGGTCCCTGGCTCGCTGCAGTGTGGGGTGCCCGTCCCTGCGGCCGCAGCTCTGCCGGGGTGTGGGGCTGCAGGGGCACACGGCTGTGCCACCCTCGGCCATGCCCACAGCCCACCCCGGCACCGGGAGCGGCCGAGCTGCTCCTCTCCACACCAGGGGCACCGACGGAGCCTCGTGTGCCCAGGAGGGGAGGGGGACACAGCACCGGGACCCTGCCCTGCAGGCGCCGCGGATTTCTGGCGTTCCCTGCTCGCAGCCCGGCAGGTGCTGGGACAAATCCTGATATTCCAGCTGTGGCTTTTCCACCTGTAAAGAGCCACCGGCTCCGGGTCTGCTGCGGCAAAGGGACCCGCTGTGACCCCGTGGGGTGCGGCCATGGCGGCGGCAGTGGCAGTGACAGCGGTGACAGCGGTGACAGTGGCAGTGGGAGGAAATGGCCGGTGCCGGAGGAGGAGGCGGCAGCAGGTTAATTGAACCCGGAGCAGGAGGCAGATGTTGCCGTGCCCAGGGGCTGGAATCTGCCGGGCTGGGAGATGGATCGGGGGGCTGGGACGGGGCCCGGGGCAGTGCGGGCTCTCCCGGCGCCTGCCTGCACCAGGGCCCGCCCCACGCCCACGGGGGTGTGCAGGCGGCACCCCCGGCCGGAGCAGCCCCCCCTTGCCCGGCAGCCTCCAGCAGCACGGGCGGGGCTGCCCTGGGAGGGAGGGGAAGAACTGAGGGTGCTCAAGGAGTTCTGAGCCCCTTCCCACCCTGGCTGTGGGTGTAGGGTGTTTCCCTCCCAGGGACCCCAGTAGCCAAGGTATCACCACCTTGTGCCGCTCGCTGACTCTGCCTTCCCAGTGACCCTTGGGCCACCTGGAAGGAGGCCGTGTCCCTGCTCCAGGGTCCCCTGAGCCACCATGGGGACCAGGCAGGGTCTCTGCGCCCGGAACCCCCCAGTGGGCCAGTGCAGACCCTTCCTCATTTCTCGGCCGCAGGGACCTGCGTGTCCTCTCTGTCCCCCTGCCACCGCAAGGGGCTGGAGCTGGCCGTTCTCATGGGTGGCAGTGACAGCTGGAGGGGATGCGACAGAAAAAAGGGCATTTGCCCATTTCCAGCAGGGAATCAGCCTTCCGCAGCACCGGGCCCTGCCACCGCCAGAGCTGCACCAGCACCTCCCAGCCCCGCGCCCTCCGCGCCCCTGTGCCCCTGGAGCAGGAGGGGTCACACATGGGGTCTGTGGAGTCCGGTCCCTGCCCGCCCCACCACGGAGGCGCTGCCCGAATCTGCCGGGGCTCCTCGCCCCGTTCCCCGCCGTGGCCCCGGGGCTGCCGGTGCAGCTGCGCGGCTCCGTGGTGCCACATCCCCGGTGCCGCCCGTGCCGGTGCTTCCGTCCCTCACGGGGACGCCGCGGGCTCCGAAGCTGCTGCGGGGCGGGGGTCGCTGGGACGGGTCCGTGCCTGTCCCCGGTGCCTGTCCCCGGTGCCGCGGCCATCACGGCGGTGGCGCGGCGGGGACCTGGCGGGGCCCCACGCTGCCACCGGCCAGAGGCTGCCGCGCACCCGCTCCCGCCCGCTCCCCCCCGTAATCTCATTACCGCTGGACGTCCCCTTCTTCCTCCCGCTTCCCCCCAAACCCGCTGGCAAACTGGAGGGACAGTCAGCTCCTCTCTGGCTGCTGGGTTAATTCTGGGCTAATTAGATGAACCAGCCCAGATTGGATTACTTTAGCCTGCATTTGGTCCTCCAGTCCTTGGCTTGCGGCTCCCGGGGGAGCTGCTGGCGCCTCCTGCCTCAATCAGACACTTCTTAACCGCATGAAACACTCCCGGTGCCCCCCGCCGCCCGCCCGCCGCGGGCGCCGGCACCCGGACGGGGTGCGCGGGGTGAGGCGGCAGCAGCCGGTGGGCGCGGTGCCCACCCCGGCCCGGCTGGCACGCCGGGAGCGCTGGCATGAGGATGGATGGGGATGGGATGGGGCCGGGATGGGACCGCTGTGGGGTTGGGATGGGGTCACCGTGGCCGCGGATGGACCCGACGGCCGAGTCGCCCGCTCGGACGTCACGGTGGTGGCCCTCGGCGTCTGCGCGGTGTCCTCGGGGAGGAGCCGGGTGCCACATGGGTGCGTGGGCGGCTGCACGGTGACGCCAACAGCGGCTGCTGGGGGGCTGCTTCCCCCGGGCACCGCCAGGCTGCGGCCCCTGGGACAGGGGACAGGGGGGACTGCGGGTCCGGACTCGGGGTGTGGCACGGGCCACCCCCTCAAACCCTCTGGGGACCCCAGCTCCGTGGGGCAGAAGGGCTGGGGGGCACAGTGTGGCCTGGGGGTGCAGAGGATGCGGAGCGGGAGCTGAGAGCCCCCGGGCTTTCGGAGGGGGATGAGGGATGGACAGGGGACAGAAGGGGTGCTGGGGAGTGGGGGGCACACACAGCACCCCCCTCCCCACTCGGGCTGCAGGAGAGGCAGCTCCAGCCCCTCTGGTCAGCGGGAGCAGTGCCCAGGAGGCACAGGACACATGGCTGGGCACACTGGGTGCCCTCAGGGTAGTCCACCCTCACCTCCCCACGGTTCAACACCAGCCGGGGGTTTTTTGGGGGGTCTGCCTGCCTGGGGGCCGTCCTAGTGGGCTGGTGCCCGTCGGGGGGCCACAGCGTGCCGGTGGCTGGTGGCCGCTGACAGCCACGTCGCTCAGCGCCTCGTTATCGAAGGTTAATTGGATTTTGCAGATGCACTCGGTGCATTAGGCAGGAGCTCAGTCCATGAGCACCAAGCCCTCGCTGCCCTATAGGGACCCCTGCCCACCTCAGAGGGATTAATAGGGGACCCCTATCCCTTCTGCCCGATCTAATAGGGAGCTCTGTCCACCCTGGGAATCCCCTGGCTTCCCTGGAGGGTCCCTGTACAGCTGATGGGATGGAGGGGAAGCTAACGCTGCTGCCCTGCGCCACTGCGGCCATGAGTGTGTCCAGCCTCAGCCCCAGCGAGGGCTCCGGCCGGGAAAGCTCCCGGCAGCGCTTCCCAGAAGGAGCCGCCCCGGCCGTGCCGCGGAAATGGAGCTGAATATCTGAGCAGGGCTGAGCTAAAAGCCTCGGCCCCGCAGCCCCGCGCAGCCCCGGCGGCTCCTGCCATCAATTATTAACGGCGAGATGGATCCGCGGCCTCGCCTGGCGGGGGCGGCTCCGGGAGTACCGGCTGCCCGGGACCCCAGCCCCGGGACGGGCTCTCCGCCCTCGGTCCCGCGGGGCCCACGCCAGAGCCACCCGCAGAGCCGGGACTCGCGGTGCCGTGGCCGGGTCCGGTGCCGGTTCTCAGAAAGCGATGCTGCCCCGCCGTGGGGCCGCGCTGGCCCCGCTGTGACCCCCGTCCCTCCCCGGATGGCTCCTGGCAGGTACAGATGGGACCGGACCCTCCCCAGCCGGGGGTCACCGGCCCCGCCGCGCTCTCGCCTCCCCGGAGGCGCGGGCAGGGAATGGGCGGGCGGCGGGGCGGGGGCCGGCCCGGAGCCTCTGCCCGCCGGCACCGGGAGCGGCTCGTGTTGGTCCCGGGGCTCGGCCACACACCGGGACGAGGGGCTGGCACCGGGGTCACCGGGGCTCGGTGCTGAGGCGCTCCGGTGGGGCAGCGGGGACAGCGCGGCTGGGCTGGGCACACTGAGGGAGCTGAGGAGTGCAGTAAGCGCTGTGACCCCTATCCGGACCGGGATCATGATCAGGACCACGACAATACCGGGACCCATCTAGGAGCCCCAAACCCGCCCGGTCCCTGGCCGTGGCAGCCGGTGCGGAGCCGGTGCCGGAGCAGGGCTGGCAGCGCGGCTGTGTGCCAGGAGCTCCATGCTGCCATGGTGGGTGCCAGCCCCTGCTCGAGGATCCTGCCGTGCTCCTCTGCCCGCTCCCACTCCCTGGCACGGACCAGCCTTCCCCGCCGTCCGGTCTGAGCTCCGGGGGAGTGGCACAGTCCGTGAGGAGCCGTGGGGGGCTCTGAGGGGCCGTGGGGAACTCGGCTCGGCTCCGCATTAGCGCGGCCGCTGCTTCCCCCGAGCCAAACCTGCATTAGCGTGGCTCCGGCTGAGCCGGGTGGGGCCGCGGGCTGCTCCGCTGGTACCCCAAAGTGCCAGCACCTCGGCACCCCAAACTGCAGCACCCCAAACTGAAGGACCCCGGCACCCGACACCCCGAACTGCCAGCACTTCAACCCTGCCAGCACCCCAGCACCGTACACCCCAAATATCAGCACCAACAGCAGCGCAACACCTCAAACAGTACCACGCTGGTACCCCAGCGACACCCCAGCACCCCAACCCTGCCCGAACCCCGGCACCCCGAAGTGTCCCGGCACCCCGAACTGCCGGGGCAAACACCCCGACCCTGCCGGTGCCGCTGCATCCCTGAGCCCGGCCCTGCCCTCGCCGCCGCCGTTCACGCTGTGCTCCCGTCGGGACACCCCGGTGTCCCTTCCGGAATCCTCACAGACCCCCTGAGCGCCCCCAGATCTCCCGCACCTCACGGACCCCCCTAAACCACCCACCCCGAGTCCCCCGCGTGTACCCTGCGCCCCACACGGACTCCTCGTCCCCTTCGTGCCCCCTCGCAGCCTCCAGACCCCACAGATCCTCTCAGATCCTCTCAGATCCCCTCAAACCCCCTCAGACCTCCTCGACCCCTCAGATCCCTCAGGCCTCTCAGATCCCTCAGGCCCCTCATATCCCTCAAACCCCTCAGATCCCCTCAGACCCCCTCAAATCCTCTCAGGCCTCCTCAGATCCCCTCAGGCCCCCCCAAACCCCCTCAGGCCCCGGTTCCCCGGTTCCCTCCGTACGCCTCGCACTCCCGCTGCCCCCCCCGCCCCTCCCGTTCCCCCGCGTTGCTCTGCTGCCCTCTAGCGGCGTTCCGCAGCAGCACGCGCACGCACAGAACTCTCTGATTGGCGACCGCTGCTGTCCGTCAAGAGGGCGCCCTCTCGCTATTGGCCAGTGCCGGGAACGCCCTCCCCTAAACACGGCGGGTCCGGTGGCGGCGGCTCGCGGCGGGTCCCCCTCACGGACGAGGTCGGGGAGTCTCGGGATCCCGGGCCTCTCCCCGTGGGTCTCGGGGAAGGATCAGCACAGGGCCGAGCTTGCGCTGCCCGCCGCGACTCCAGACTCGCGGGGCACGCTAGGAGTTGTAGTCCCGCCGCTCGCCGCGGCCCCGCCCCGAACACGGAAGTGCGCGAGGCCACAGGCGGAGGCGGCTCTAAGATGGCGTCGCCTCCTCAGGGGGGCCCGATGGCCATCGCCATGCGGCTGCGGAACCAGCTCCAGGCCGTCTACAAGATGGACCCGCTGCGGAATGAGGCGAGCGGCCGTGCCGGGAGGGCGGGAGGCACCGGGAGGAGGCGGTGGCGGCGACACCGGGGGCCAGCTCGGGAGGGGACGGGAGGTGCCGCGGCGGCGCCGCTGGGGGGCGCTGTGAGACCGAGGGGCGGTGCGGGGGGCGGGGCCTGGAGAAGGGGGCGTGGTCAAAGGATCGGGGCAGGCACTGGGCTGGGGGTGTCCCCGGACCCCCAAAATCCCATTTTCTGATATAATAAGGCAAAACGAGGTGTCCAACATCCTTCAAATCCCCTTTTATAGCGTAATAGTGGAATACACACAGTCAGTCATGTTTTCTGGCATGTTAAGGCAATACAGGGGATGCAGCACCCCAAAATCCCGTGTTTTGCCATAATAATGGAAGATAGGAGGTACAGCGCCCCCAGATCCTATTTTCTGGCATAATAAGACCAAACAGGAGGCATTCTTCCTCAGGATCCCGTTTTCTGGTGTATTAAGTTAAGATAATGAAGCCAGCCTCTCTAAATCCCATTTTCTGGTGTAATAATGGAAGACAGGGGGCAATCCCTACAAAATCCCGCTTTCTGACATATTTTAGCAAGACGAAGGTGCCCAGCCCCTCAGAATCTGTTTTCTGGCATATTAAAGCAAAACAAGAGGTGCAATTCCCCAAAATTCGATTTTTTAGCGTATTAAGAGAATGGCAGGAGAAGCTCCTTGGACAAAGGGGTTCCAGGTGAAGGATGAGAGGGCTCTCAGGGGTCTTCAGGTGACAGGTGAGGGTGGTCTTGGCATGCTCCAGGTGCCAGTGCTGTGTCCCCCCCCCCCCAGGAGGAGGTGAAGGTGAAGATGAAGGAGCTGAACGAGCACATCGTGTGTTTCCTGTGCGCCGGCTACTTCATCGACGCCACCACCATCACCGAGTGCCTGCACACCTGTGAGTGTCCCCACCTGCCTGGGGGGGCTCTGGGGGTGCAGTGCCACCCCTCCCACACCTGTCCTTGTCCCCCCACACCTGTCCTTGTCCCCAGTCTGCAAGAGCTGCATCGTGAAGTACCTGCAGACCAGCAAGTACTGCCCCATGTGCAACACCAAGATCCACGAGACGCAGCCGCTGCTCAACCTCAAACTGGACAGGGTCATGCAGGACATCGTCTACAAGCTGGTGCCAGGCCTGCAGCACAGTAAGGGGACACAGGGGACACGGGGGGGGCTCAGGGGTCGTGGCATGCAGCACAGTATGGGGGACATGGGGACAGGGACAGGAATGGGGTATGGACAGGGAGAGAAAAGGGGATGGGGACATGGTAGGAGGGAGGGAGGACAGCCAGGGAGTGCCCTCAGGGCCCAGGTGTGTCCCTGAGCCACTTGTCCCCTGCAGGTGAGGAGAAGCGGATCCGTGAGTTCTACCAGTCCCGAGGCCTGGACCGGGTGACGCAGCCCAGCGGTGACGGTGGGACACAGGGGCACGGGGGGGGGCAGGCACAGGGGGCAGCCAGCTGCAGTGCTGGGGGTGTCAGGGACACAGGGGGCTGACGGTGCCACCTGTGTCCCCAGACACGGTGGGGGGTGACCCCATGGGGCTCCCCTACAGCACCTTTGACCACTCGCGCGCTCACTATTTCCGCTACGACGAGCACGTCTCGCTCTGCCTGGAGAAACTGAGGTGAGTCTGGGGGGCTGCAGCCCCTCAGTGGGGTGGGGAGGGGACACAGGGGACACTGGGCATGGCCCCCAACCCTTGAGACCCTGGACACGTGTCCCTTTCTCTCTCTGCCACAGCTCCAGCAAGGACAAGAGCAAGGCCATGCTGCAGGTAAGTGGAGATCCCTGCAGATCCCAGCCCTGTCACCCTGTCACTGCCAGGGGTGTGGGGGGTCCCTGGAGACCCCCACAGCCCCCAACCCTCTCTGCCCCCCACAGCAGAAATACGTGAGGTGCTCCGTGAGGGCACAGATCCGACACCTGCGGAGGGTCCTGTGCCACCGCCTGGGGCTGTCCCTGCAGCACGTGAGTGGGGGTCCTGGGGGGGGGGTCCCAGCCCCCAGGGGTGTCCTGGCCCCCCTGATGCAGCCCCCATGTGCAGGTGCAGATCCTGTTTGACAACGAGCCCCTCCCCGACCACATGACAATGAAGCAGCTCTGGCTCTCACGCTGGTTTGGCAAGGTGTGCACCCATCATAAGGGATGGCAGCCTCTGATTTTGAGGTTCACCCCGTGGGGGGGTGGTGAGGTGACCCTCTGGGGGTGCTTTGGGGCAGTGTGGGGTTGGGGGATTGAGGATCTTTAATGTTGGTGACTGCAGTGGTGATTTGGGGGGTCCCTGGCCCCTGCATGGGTCAGGCAATGGGGGGTCCCCAAAGGGGTTGGCCAAGTTTGGGGTGCAGCCCCAGGGGAGTGCCTGGGCTGGGATTGGGGTTCCTGTACCAGGGGACATCTGGGCTGGGGTTTGGGGTCTCCATCCCAAGGGGATCTTGGGCTGGGGTTTGGGGTCATGGGCTGGGGGGTCCCTATCTGGGTGGATTCCCTGGGTTGGGTCTGGGGTCATGGGCTGGGATAGGGGGGTCCCTGTCCTGGGGGAAGTCCCTGGGCTGGGATCTGGGGTCTCTGCCCCAAGGGGGGTCCTTAGCTGGAATCCCCCAGCCCTGACCCCCCACTTGCCCCACAGCCTGCGCCCCTCCTGCTGCACTACAGCATCAAGGACAAGAGGAGGTAGGGGCAGGGGGTGGGCACTGCCCCCCAGTGCAGCCCTGCTCCTGCCCCCCACCCCCATAACTTATACCCCTCTTCGAATTTATTTTTGGAATAAAATTGTGGAAAAGCCCCCTTGAGTCCCTGCTTTGTCTGGGGGGGACTGGGGGGTCTCAGGAGGGTCCCCTCTGCTCCAGCAGCTCTGGGGGCTGCACTGGGGACTCAGTGACCCCCGGATGGGCTGCACCCATGGGAGGGTGAGTCCTGGGGTGCTGGGGGTGCACTGAGGGCAGTGGGGCTGTGCAGCCCCCCCATCCCCATTCCCCACCGTGCCGGGGAGGTCTCGTAGCCCCCCAGCCCCGCACAGCGATCCCGACACCGATCCCGTCACATCCCGGTCCCGTCACGGCTGCCGGCCGCGTGTCCGGCCCCACATAATGAGTTTAATAAAGCCATCGGCCCTTTGATTGCCGGGGGAGCCCGCGCCGCCCTAATTAGCCCGGGCCGATATTCCGCCATCTGGATCCTCCCGCGGCACCGCGGGCGCAGCTGCGGGCGGGGGGTCCCTGGGGTGCGGCCGGGACCCAGGGCCGCGGGCGGAACAGGTGCCGGATCCCGGTAATCCCGGTGATCCCGGGAACGCGGCTCCGGAGGGCTCAGAGCCCCTCGGTGCTGCCCCCGCTCCGTGTCCCGGTACGGCGGTGGCGGTGGCGGGCTCTGCCGGGCGGCTCTCGGGGATCTCCCCTCCATCCTCGTCCCCGAACCGGGTGTCCCATCCTGTGCTGGGCACGGTCCCGGGCCCACCGGGATGGATGTGGCACCGGGTGCGCCATGGCCCGTCCTTCATCCCCGCCCCGCGCCGGAACCCCCGCACCGCCGCCGCCGCCGGAGGATCCGGTTACGGCCCGGCCCGGCCCAGCTGTCGGCCATCGCTCACCGGGCAGGGGGCGGCCGGGCTCGCCTGCCCAAAGCCCCCCAAGGACGAGGGGAAACGCGGGGGCTGCGAGGCCATCCGGGAGTGGGGATCCCAAATGGAGCTGGGTGGGCAGAATGGAGGCTCCAAATGAGGCGGTGGGTGCAGGACTGGGGTCCCAGCCGGAGAGAGGGGGGCATATTGTGGAATGGGGGTCCCAAATAGGACTGGAGGAGCAGGATGGGAGGTTCAGTAGGGCTTGGGGTACAAGGTGGGAGTCCAGAGCAGGGATAAAGGGTTTGGGGTGCAGGATGAGTGTCCCCAAAAAGGCTGGAGGTGTGGTGCAGCAGGATGGGTGTTCTAAACGGGGCTACAGGGATTGGGGTGCATGACTGGGGTCCCAGCCGAGGCTGGAAGGGTGGGGGCGCAGGATGGGGGTACCAAATAGGATCAGAAGGATGGGTGGGAGATCCTAAATCGGGATGCAGGGCTGGAGGTGTGGGACAGAGATCCCAACTGGCACCAGAGGGCTGTGGGTGCAGTATGGAGGAGTGAAGGAGCAGGATGGGGATCCCAAATAGGGCTGGAGGGCTGGGGGTGCAGGATGGGGATCCCAAATAGGGCTGGAGGGCTGGGGGTGCAGGATGAGGGTCCCAAATAGGATCAGAAGGATGGGTGGGAGATCCTAAATCGGGATGCAGGGCTGGAGGTGTGGGACAGAGATCCCAACTGGCACCAAAGGACTGGGGGTTCAGTATGGGAGTGCCAGCCAGGGCTGGAGGAGTGGAGGAGCAGGATGGGGATCCCAAACAGTGCTGGAGGAGTGGAGGAGCAGGATGGGGATCCCAAACAGGGCTGGAGGAGTGGAGGAGCAGGATGGGGATCCCAAACAGTGCTGGAGGAGTGGAGGAGCAGGATGGGGATCCCAAACAGGGCTGGAGGGCCGGGGGTGCAGGACGGGGATCCAACGGGGGCTGCCTGTGGGGGAGTGGGCGTGTAGGTGGATGGATGGACGGAGGGACAGATGGATGGACGGACGGACGGATGGCGGGGGCTGTCCCTGTGTCTGTCAGCAGCCGCTCTGGCAGCCAGTTACAGACGGCAGAGCAGGAAGCCCCCCGGAGCCCCCCACCAGCCCTGCACCCCCTCCCTTATCAGCGGCGGCCCCGGAGGAGCCTAATTCAAACCAACTGCGGGGCTGACGTTGGTAAATGAGCCCCCCGCCCACGGCCTGGCCCCAGCGCCCACGGGGGCTGCCCCGGCGAGGGAGGGGGGCACACGGGGGCCGGGGGAGCCGGCGGGGCAGGGGCAGGTACCGGGGGGATGTTCCCGTACCCCGGGGCGCGGTGCAGCTGACAGCACTTTGATGTCCCCCCGGCCCGTCATGCTCCGAGGGGGTTAATGGCCCCCGGCTCCAGCCCGGCAGAGAGGGAAACCTGAGCCCCCAGCCCCCTGTCCTGAACCTGGGGGGCTGGCGGGGGTCCCCAGCTCTGCCCGACAGGATCTGGGCATGGATGACCCATGTGACATGGGGACGGGACCCTTCAGAGCTCCTTGGAGTCCCTCTGGGGATGGTGGCAGCCCCAGCCTGGAGGGTGCCAGGGCTCGGATGGGGGTGAGGGGTGAAGGGACCCACCCATGATGTCGCAGGGATGTGCCAGGGGGCTGCAGGAGCAATACTGGGGGTCTGGGGGCCCTCCTGTGCCTTGTGGGGGGCACTGGGGGCACAGCACAGCCCGGGGAGGGGGGCACAGCATCACCCCTCGCTCCCTGCCATGTCCCCAAGCGTTACCCCTTCCAACTCCACACCCCCCACCCCTAACTGGGCCCCCTCCAAAGCCCCCAAAATCCACCAGCTCCATGGGCTCTCACTCTGGGGGTCCCTCTGACCCCCTGCCCTGGGGATGGGCACAGACAGGGGACCCCGGGCTGCTGTGCCCCCCTCGGCTGCACCGTGCCCGCCGTGCCCCGCCAGCACCGGCTCCGCGCAGCCGTGACAGCGACAGACGAGCCCCGGCACCCTCACACCCTATGGCCGGGTGAGGGGCCATGCCCGGCCCCCTGGAACGGGGTGGGCACTGCCATGGGCCGGGTGGGCACCGTGGGGACACGTGTAACACGGTGTTGTCCCGCATCCTGACCTCCCACCGCAGGGCAGCACACAGCCACCCATCCCTGTGGTGCCCATCCCATGCCATCCCCTCCATGCCCACGCTGCTGTCAGGACAGCAATGAGCTGTCACGACAGAAATGAGCTGTCACGACAGGACTGAGCCGCCGCCTCAGCGCTGGGACGTTCCCCGTAACGAAGCGCCCGGGATGAGGCTGATGAGAAAAACCCAAACTCAATTTAATTCCTGTCACCGCCTGAGCGGCTCCAAATGACGCCGGGGGGCTCTGACGGGCCCACGCTGAGCCCCCCCAAGCCCAGCCCACCCCCGCTGCCCCCGCCCCGTTTCCTGAGGTGCCGTTTCCTGAGGATATGGGCACCGGCACTGGCACCGGGATGCCCGCCGGCCTGGGAAGGGGGGCACCTTCCTGCCGACAGAGGGGTCACGGCGGGGCCTGGGAAAGCGCCGCCCCCGGGACCCCAACACCCCCGCAGCCTCCCGGGGGACCCCCGGGACTGCTCGGGGCAGCCGCCATGGGGATGGAGCACTGGTGGCACCGAGCCGTGGCACCGGCATCCCCGGGAGCCTGGAGGCGCAGTCCCGGGGCTGGCAGGGCGAGTGTCACCGGTGAAAGGGGCACCGGCAGCCCCGGTTGGCACCGGGTGGGGCCGTGGGAGCGGGCTCGAGGCACCTCTCCGCGTCTCCCGGGTTATTTTGGCCGCCGCAGTTCCCTCCGAGCCTTTGTGCGGCGGCCGCAGCCCCCCCGCGCCCCCCGGGCTGCCCGCAAGGGCGGGAGCGACCCCCGGTACGGCACGGCCCGGACCGGCGGCGGGGGAGAGCGGGAGGGGACGCCGGTACCGGGGGGTCTGCCACGGGCTGGGTTGGGACAGGGATGGTATATGGGATGTGGGAAGTGGGATGTGGGATATGGGATGTGGGATAGGGGATATGGGATCAGATATGGGATGGGATATAGGATATGGGATATGGGATGTGGGATATGGGATATGGGATATGGGATGTGGGATATGGGATGTGGGATATGGGACTGGGATGGGATAGGGGACAGGATATGGGATAAGATAAGGGATGGGACATTGGATGGGAAATGGGGTGGGATAAGGGATGGGATATGGGATATGGGATATGGGATGTGGCATAGGATGGGATGTGGGGTGGGATATTGGATATGGGATGGGATAGAGGATGGGATATGGGATATGGGATGGGATAGAGGATGGGATATGGGACATGGGATGTGGCATAGGATGGGATATGGGGTGGGACATGGGATGGGATACGGATGAAATATGGGATACGGGACATGGGATGGGATAAGGGACATGGGGTGGAACAAGGGATGGGACATGGGATGGGATAAGGGATATAGGATAGGGTGTAGGATGGGACGTGGGGTGGGATATGGGACAGGATATGGGATGGGATATGGGATTGGACATGGGATGGGACATGGAATGGGACACGAGGTGGGACATGGGATGGGAAATGGGACATGGGATGGGATATGGGACATGGACATAGGATATGGCATGGAGTGCACAGGGGACGCGCACATGGGGTACAGGTGGGCACAGAGGGCAGGTGTGGGTGCCCTCGGGGGGTGCCAGCTTTCTCCCAAGGGTCCGTGCTTTGGGTGCTGCTGCCCTGACGTAGATGCTGGGGCCGTGGTGTGGGTGCCATGGCAAGGGTGCCACGGTGCCAGTGCCACCCCCTGGTGTGGGTCCCAGTGCTGTGGTGTGGGTCCTGAAGCCACAACGTGTGTCCCAATGCCACGATGTGGGTGTCAGCGCCGTGCCGCGGATCCCAATGCCATGATGTGGGTTCTGATGCCACAAAATAGGTGCCAGTGCCACAGTGTGGGTGTCACTGCCATGGTGTGAGTTCCAATGCCATGGCGTGGGTGCCAGAGCCACGGTGTTGGTGTCAGAGCCATGGTTTGGGTGTCAGTGCCACAGTGTGGGTTCCAATTCCATGGTGTGGGTGCCATTGCCACAGTGTGGGTTCCAATGCCACGGTGTGGGTGCCAGTGCCACGGCGTGGGTGTCAGAGCCACAGTGTGCATTCCAGTGCCACCGTGGGGTCCCCAGTGCCCCGTGTGTCCCAGTGAGGTGGCACTCACCATCCCTGCATTGTTCCACCCTTTGAAGTCAGTGTTTCCTGGCGGCTTTGTCCCGGCCTGTCTGTGCCGGTGCTTCCCAGCCCTAAATCACCCAGCACGGGGCTTTGGTGCCCGTGTGCCCACGGCCACAGCCTGGCAAGGGGCTCCACCTTCACTTGGGACCTGCCAGGGCAGGGCAAGGGCTCACTGAAGCCCCGTGGCACCGTCAGGATGGACATCACAGTGGTTCCTTCCCCGTGGTCCCGATGGTATAACGGGATGTGGACAGCCTCGAGTTTAGGATTTGGGGCAAATCACAGCAAGATTGGAAGTGCCCAGGACAGCCCAGCCCATGTGCCAGGGTCTGGGACGGTCCCTCCGCTCCTGCCTGGCTGCCCCCAGCGCCCCGAGGTTTCCGTCCGGGCCCAGCGCTGCCGGCACGGCCGTTCCCTCCGCTATTCCCAGCATTTCCTGGGGTTTATTGTCTTCCCCTCCCTGTCCCACCTTCCTCGCAGGAAACCCTTGGTCCCACGGGGCCGGCGGCTCCGTTACCAGCAGGACGGCGCTCCCGGCCCTCTCCCCACGGGCCGGGATACAACCGGAGCCCCAAACCCTGCTCAGATCCCGGTACCGGGGGTCCCACGCAGGTCTGAGCCTCCATCACGGCCGTGCCGGTGTCGATATTGGGGTCTCACAGCGGAGAAGAGGCCGGGGACTGTCCCCAGAGCCTGGCGGGGCGTGTTCTGCCACGGCTGTCGCCCAGCAGTCCCCTGATCCCTAAAACAATTTGGGCGCGTTATTTATTGCAAGGCCGCGTCTCCGTCTGCCGGATAATTGCATGCGATCCGGGCAGGAGGGGCCGTGCCGCCATCATCCCGCGGCTCCGGCGGCGGCACCGGGATGGAGAGGAGCGGGGGAGCCCTGCAGGACAAGGGGGTGCCCCTGGAGGGGTGAACCGGGCTGTGCTCCCTCCCCATCCCCGTCTCATCCCATCCCCATCTCATCCCATCCTCATCCTCATCCATCCTCCCGCTCTTCCCGCACCCCCCGGACCCCCCCCCGGGGCCTCGGGCGGCAAATTCCAAAGGGCACCCGGGAAGATTAATGGCGGGGCCGGGGCCGGGGCCGGGGCCGGGCCGGCCGGTAACCGGATCGCCCCGCGGGAGCCGGAATGCGCCGCCGCTGACCCCGCCGTGCCCGCCCCGCCGCGAGGGTCACTGCGGGCACCGCGCAGGGGACATCCCGCTGTCCCCAAACCCGCTGGGGCTCTGTCCCCGCATCCCCAAACACAGAGGCACGGCCTGGGGACACACAGGGACAGGCGCCGAGGTCTCTGGGATGGGGTGACATGGCCATCACGGGATGGGCGCCATGTGCCCCATCCCGAGGATGCCACATGCCACCTCCCTGCCCACATCAAGACGGGCACCAGGGGCTCCGTGTCCCTCTTCTCGGCCCATCCTCGGGGGAGCAGGGACCCCTCTCCAGCCCCCCGGGAATGGGGACGCCCGGTGCTGCCGCGGGACATGCGGGGGCTGCCGGCGGCGGGCGCGGAGCAGCTGTCGGGTCTAAAGTTACGGTGGCGGCTGGGGGCGGGGAGCGGGGCCCGGACAGGGACAGGGTCCCCGCGGGGGTGTCCTCGCTCGGGGTCCCCCTGTTGTCCCACCCCGAGTGTCCCGCGGGGCGCAGGGCCGGACCCGCCAGGCGGGGAGGATGCAGGACAGACCGACAGACCGGGGCTAAGAATAGCGCTGGGGTGGGAGGAGGAGGAAGGATGGGGCTTCCTCTGCGACGCCTCTTCTTCCTCCTACCCGGCACGTGTGACACGGGGACACTGCGAGTGCCACCTGCCCCCCCCGTGCGCTGTCCCAGTGTGACAGCCCGTGCTGCTGGCGGTGTCCCCTGCAGCACCCACCGTGCCCGCGGCCCCTGCGAGCGCCACCCCCGCCGTCCCCCGCCGCTGTCAGGCCCCATCACCGCTGTCACCCCCCCGCCGCCGCCGCCGCGTTTCGTTGCACTTCGCTTTTTAATTAACCTCGGGGCGCTGCCTCGCCGGGGTTAATGGCAGCGGTGACCCGCGCGGCCATCGATCCCCCGAGCCCCGCTCGCAGCCACGTTCGGGCCCCCTCGGGGTCCTGCGGGATGACAGGGGCGTGTGTCCCCCCCTCCCCTTCAATGCCACGCATGGCAGAGTCCCGCGGGGTGCCCCCACTCTGCTGCCACGCATTGCTCCAGGTGTCCCCAGCCAGCTTTAGGGGTGCTCCTTGGTGCCACGTCCTCACTGGGGACCCCCTCCCGGCCATTTTTGGCCCCGTGGCCGCGCCAAAAGCGGGGTCCCCCCCCTCCTGCAGCCCCCTCCCAGCTCAGGTGCCCCTGTCACCCCTCCGCGCTTTAATCCGGGGCTCGTTCATCTTGGGCGGGGGCCGGGCTGTCAACGCCCAGACGGGCCATTTCCGAGCCGAGTCCCCCGCGCTCGGCCCTAATTGAATCCTCATGGCCCCGCCGCCGCCCCGGCCCCGCCGCGGCACCCGCCACCGTCCCGCTGCCTGCGGCAGGGCTCTGAGGGTCCCGGTGCCACGGAGGCACCGACCGGAGGAGCCCCCCACTCTCCCCGGTTGCTGCCCCCTCTCCCCCGGTACAGAGATCGGTGAGCAGCTCTGGGATCCCACGCCCCCCCAGAGCCTCAGGTCAATCCTGGGCGGACCCCACCCCACGGGGGTCGCAGCGGGTCCCTGTGCCGAGGCAGGGATGGGAGCGCCCCCCATGCGGGCCGTGCCGTGCCGTGCGGGGGTCAGGGGACGTGGGCGCGGCAGCGCGGCGGGGGGGCAGCGGCGTTTGCTGCAGCCGCAGCTTTGAAATGCAAACCCCCCCCCGCCCACGGCCCATTTGGCCGGAGTTTGGCCCAGGCACAAATGGAGGCCCCGGAGCGAGCAGGGGATGCCGGGGGGGTGCGGCAGCTGGGGCCGGTCCCTGGCACTGATGGCTCCACGTGTGTGTGCCCTGCACACGCGTGTGGCGGCTCTGGTGTGTCCGTGAGCGCTCCACGCACACCTGGACACAGCTGCACTCACCTGCACACGGCCCTGCACACCTGCACACAGCTGTGCCCGCACACACGGCTGCGAGGAGTCCGCTGGCCACACAGACACACGGGTAGAGGCGTGTGCAGGGCCCTGTGTGTCCCTAGTCCTGCGCTGTCCCCATGTCCATATCCCCATCCTATCCTATCCTATTGTATCGTATCGTACCGTATCCTATCCTATCCTATCCTATCCTATCCTATCCTATCCTATCCCGTCCCGTCCCGTCCCCGTCCCCGTCCTCGTCCTCATCCTCATCCTCATTCTCATCCTCATCCTCATCCTCATCCTCATCTCATCCTCATCTCATCTCTCTCCCATCCCATCCCAATCCTATCGTATCCTGTCTGTCCATCCCATCCTATCCCATGATCCCATCCCAGCCCATGGATCCCATCGCAGCCCATGGATCCCATCCCCTCCCTCCCCATCCCATCCCATCCCATCCCCACCATCCCATCCCCACCCATGGATCCATCCCATCCCATCCTGATCCCTCCCATGGATCCAACCATGGATCCATCCCACCCTCATCCCATCCCACCCCATCCCATCTCCTCCCCATCCCACCCTCATCCCATCCCATCCCACCCATGGATCCCATCCCATCCCATGGATCCCATCCCACCCCATTCCCCCTCACTCCCCCCATTCCCTGCTTGTGCTCAGACCCGCGGGGCTCGGGGGCGATGCCGCTCCCGTTAATGAATCGATGATTTGCCAACAGCCCCAGGGAGGGATCCCCGTCTCCCCTGGCACTCCCGGCACATCCACCCCCATTCACCGGAGCCAGGTGTAATCCCATTATTCCCGGCTCCGCCGAGCTCCCAGCCCGGCGCAGGGTCAGGATTTATTGCCGGTAATTGCCGGGGTCCCGTCCCCCGGCGCGGGGGGGCTCCCGGCACCCCCCCGCCGCTGCCGCCGCTGCTCACGCTTTAATTCCGCACCGAGCTGTTCCCTTATTAAAGGAAAATTCATTTGCCAGCGATTTCCATGTGCCGGGGCCGCGCGGGGCCGGGGCCCTAATCGCGTTACGGAGCGCTGCGGCGCAATATTGGGATGGAGCCGATAAATAATGGATCAGGGCGGCGCGGAGCGGGGGAGGCGCGTTCCGGGGGCGCCGCACCCCGAATTGTGTCACCCTCGGTGCTGCGCTGGCATCCCCAGCACCCTGATCCTGACACCCCTCTTCCAGAGCCCTGGCACTCCAGCACTCTGCTCCTGACACCCCAGAGCCCTGGCACTCCCATCACCCTGCTCCTGACATCTTGCTCCTGGCACTCCCATCACCCTGCTCCTGACATGTTGCTCCTGGCATTCCCAGCACCCCAGCACCCCGCTACCGGAGCCCTGGCACCCCCAGCACCCTGCCCCTGGCACCCTGGAGCACTGGCACCCCCAGTACCCCGCTCCTGACACCCCGGAGCACTGGCACCCCCAGCACCCTGCCCCTGGCACCCTGGAGCCCTGGCACCCCCAGTACCCCCCCTGACAACCCGGAGCACTGGCACTCCCATCACCCTGCTCCTGACATGTTGCTCCTGGCATTCCCAGCACCCCAGCACCCCGCTACCGGAGCCCTGGCACCCCCAGCACCCCGCTCCTGACACCCCGGAGCACTGGCACCCCCAGCACCCTGCCCCTGGCACCCTGGAGCCCTGGCACCCCCAACACCCTGCCCCTGACACCCCGGAGCACTGGCACCCCCAGCACCCTGCTCCTGACACCCCAGAGCCCTGGCACTCCCATCACCCTGCTCCTGACATCTTGCTCCTGGCACTCCCAGCACCCCGCTACCGGAGCCCTGGCACCCCCAGCACCCTGCCCCTGACACCCCGGAGCACTGGCACCCCCAGCACCCCGCTCCCGGAGCCCTGACACCCCGTTCCTGGAGCACTGGCACCCCCAGCACCCTGCTCCTGACATCCCGAAGCTCTGGCACCCCAGCACACCGCTCCTGACCCCCCCAGAGCCCTGGCACCCCAGCAACCCAGCACCCCGCTCCTGACCCCCCAGCACCCCCAGCACCCCGCTCCCGGAGCCCTGGCACCCCCAGCACCCCGCTCCCGGAGCCCTGGCAC